>NW_009260407.1:1118825-1121083 GCF_000687185.1 Egretta garzetta | reverse complement strand
GAATTCATTTTTTTCTGAAAACTGCCAGACTTTTTGCCTGGCCAGTCCTCAAAACCAGCCCAGGTCATACGCTACCTCGTATGTCCCTGGCTAAGAGCTGTCCCCATTCCCAGCAGCTATGTCTCACCCTCTCCCAATACTTATACCCATCATCCTTAGAGCGTTCAGAGAGGGATGCTACATGCTTCACTAAGATGTTATGCACTTCTTACACCAGCAGACGTTGGAATAGCCTCAAGAGAGGTATAAACACAGATTGCGATTATAGAATTCAGTAATTTATGGGAGAGAATTAACCCCCCCATGGAATCAGTGGGAGATTAGCATTATCTACTGAGGACAGGAATCTAGCCTAAAGACTTTTTATATTTACTTTTATTTGTAATAATCTTTACAAATATTTTAATATAATCACTTTATATATATATAGTCCATGGAAAACCAAACTTTTAAAATTATACAATTAAATGCCTTTTTTTTTTATTTACGGAAAGACCCCTTTAGGGTGCACAAGCCTACAGTGATTTATGTTTGAGTTTATTCTTAATTTTCATTTCTATATGAGATCCTATTCTGCAAAATGGATTAGATTGTATCTGTCTGGATTTGTGTCAAATCAATCCCCTCTTCATATATTTCATGTTCGTTGCTTGCCGTAATGCCACAACCATGGCGATGATTGTATTAACAAGATGATGAGGTTTCGTCTGTCCCGTAATGAATGAATGGCAGGAAGGTAGCATAATACCCCGTAAGTAAGAATTAATCTTTTAAATCCAAATATATTGCTGATAGCAGGGCTTTCTGTTGAATGCTTAGAGGCACTGTGGGAGGTTGGATTCCTCAGGTTTGGTGTTAGCCCTCTTACAGGCTCTTCTGTGTGCCTTTGGGCAGATGTAATTCTTCGGGTCAGATTTTTTTTTTTTTTTTCAATTTTTCTAAATAAAATTATAGATATTTTCTTAGGCCATGGAGTTTTCCATCTGTGATTAGGGTTTGTAAAAAAACCTGTGGTCTCATGAGAGAAACAAAATTCTGCTGACTTAAGATAATAAATTTGCATTAATGCAATAAGCTTTGCTTTTTACATCCACTAAGGAAAAAAACATGAATTTATCAGATTTCTCCCCCTTTTATAGCTCTTCTGTAAAGAAAATTTTTAATGCTTTCTCTTATGTACAACTGTTATGGATATTCTACCAGTTACTGACACGATCTACAAGAAGTAACAGTGTTCCAGGAATGTTTTATATGATGTGCTTTTTTTTTTATTGGTTTAGTCCTTTTACTAACAGCATATGGAAACAGAGCCCAGAAGCCATTTGGGGGTGGGGGAAGTGGATGCTGGAATTAATATTCTTTATGAAAATGGATTCAGTAAAAGGCATTTATGAAACAGCAGCAGCTTGGTGCCCTGCAGTTGAAATGGGACAATGAAAAGGAAACAGAATTTGATAGATTTCCAAGAAGAACTGTTGTGGGTGAGTTTTCAGTCGCCTCTACCTCAACACAACCAGACTCAAAAGGCTGTTTTGGCTGCAATGTGACTTTAATAAAACACATCTGCTCCTCTCAGCTTTGCTTAGTGGCCAAATGCTCACATCAGTGAAATAACCACCAAGACTGGCAAAAAGCATCTGCACCAGTGAGGTATCGACAGTGGGACTCGCAGACCTCAGGGGCAGAGCGCAGGCTGGCAAAGTCAGTAGCCAGACTTGCTACTTTTGGTGCGTTGGATGCCAAGCTGTTGAGTGCCTGAAAGGGAGCAAAGAGCCTGTGAAAATCTTACTCCAGCTGGGCAGAAAGACCAAGCTAGAGAATAGCCCTTCCAGGCAGACCAAAACTTGCCCCGTTGCTGCCAGGACTGGGCACGTCCAGCAGGTAATCTGTGTGTTCTGGCACTGAGGCTGTCAAATCAGCACCTCTCACGAGCTCTGAAGTGGCACACACAGAGGTAAAAAAACCATAGGTAGAGACACACACCCACAGAACTTTTCTTGCCCCTGACATGATTTATCAACATTCTTTCAAGCTTAAGGAAAAATTCCATTCACTTCTTGCAGTCCAGACGATGACACCTCACAGATTCCTGCTAAGCTATACAACTCACAGCATTAAGTAATATTTTTATCACCATTTGACTGTTGCACGCTCTCAGAGCTTAGCCCTTCTAACGCGCCTCTCAACTCCAGCTGCCCTTTACACTTTGCCAAGGCTCTTGTAAGTGTGCTGGCACACTTGGCTTCTGCCATGGACAG
>NW_009260407.1:1103386-1118773 GCF_000687185.1 Egretta garzetta | reverse complement strand
GTAGGGAAATACAGAATTTTGCCAAATATATATATACACACGCGCATGCACATATATACACAAATATACTTAAAAGGAAATTGTGCCTGGCTTGAAAGCAATTGCTGGTTCTTGCATTTCCTGACTTGTGTCATAGCTCCGCACATTATTTTTTTGTTATTTACTACCATATCTATTTGGGGCTAGGGCAGGATTGCTGTAATGACAGACAACATGAGCTTGTCTTTCTAAAGCACTAGTTTAGATTTGGCGCTACTTAATCATCACTTTAAAATGTTCACAACAATTTTCTTTTTCAGAAGCCTGTTAAGAACAGCAGTGTTAGACTGAAGGAACACAGAGTAAGAGGACATTGCCTATGGGACCGACAGAAGTCCTTTTTTGAGAAAATAAGATGAAATAAAGTAACATGAAAGAAAATGCTATGGATTAGCTGTGCTGAACAGCCAGAAAACTAATAGCTGACAGAGACCACCAGTTCTTGGTAGGCTGACCAGCCAGAGCTAGGGATTCAGACTCAGCCCAGGACACTGAGGACAGAGGTACCCGTCTCCTATTTCCCTCCATGAAAGAACAATCAATAGAAATTATCAAGTGTCTGTTACAACCCTGGAAAGAGGACTGATGAAGAAAACTGTCTGAGCATCTGAACTAAAGCTAGCATCAGTTATAAGAAGAGTAAAAATTCGTCAAAATTAGTAGATCAGGCCTTTAAGGTTGTTTCTACTGATTGATGTTGTTTCGCTGTTGTTTTAGATATCAGCAAATGACATAAATACTGATAAATTCCTAGGAAAAACACAGATTGAATGGACAGTGTAGCAGACCCTTGTGCATCCTTATCAGCCTTCCCCTCAGAACACATAATTGGCTAAATGTATTGTTTGACTTCTCCTTGAGGCTTCACAAGTATTTTCTCTTCCATTTCACAGGTCATGTTTGAGATGCCCTCCAGAGGAAGCGTGATATTAGCTTCACAGCCTTTATATAAAACATTTGTCTCAAATTGAACAAATACAGCTGGGATGGTAGCAACAATACTCTCTACATTGCCCCACGAATATTAACTTCACCATCTAATATGTGTCAATTAGCAGTGATTTGTGCTGTAGACCAATCTACACTATGACAGATGCTGGAATGAACCCAGTGCCATATTTTAAAACACAATGACCAAAGAGCTCTTATGCAGCAAAGCCTTCCAGTTGTTGATGACCTGAAGTTAATATAAAACTGTGATTAAGAGATGTATAGGCTCTATGCTTATATGGTTCTCCTGATCTTTCCAACCAGGACCATTTACACCTGCCTTGTTTTGTTTTTCTCTTATATCTATTCCTAAAGCACAGAGCAAACATCTAGTCTCCTGGAAGCCAAAGGCAAAACTTACTGATTTTTTCTGATAATAAACAATCAACAGAAGAAATTAAGAAAATAAATTCAGATGGGTAGATACTAAAAATTCATCTTTCTCTATAGGCATAAGGGAATTTTTAAAGAAAAGTCCTAGTATTGACCTGTGATAATTGCTGGAGAGGGATTGACAGGAAGATACACACTTCATTTAATGTTAATCATATCATTGAAATTGGCTAATTTTTTGTTTCTGGACATAAGCAGGCATAAAAACCATATCTGGAAGAGACAGATAATCTCAGTATCTCTTCCAGTGAGATTAAATGGAAGATAGTTGCAAGACTGTCTTCCAAACAAAAGAAGTTCAGATGTCTTTAGACATAGATGAAACTGAAAAGTTACATTGGCTTAATAGCTAAAATAATAGTGTTTTGAAAGTGGAAATTCAGCTACAGAAATAGTAGTCAGAAATACTTGAATGTTAAATAGAAATTTAACATGAAATTTTAAACATATCTTTTTAAAAATCAGAATAATACACTGATAAAGAAAACCTACTAAGGCTGGATTGTTTGTCTCTGAAGTCGTCCTCTGAGGACCACATAACTTTTAAGATGACATGCTTTTGCCAAAGCGAGTCTAATGGCCCAGGATAAAATTGATGGCCCTTGGTTTTTTTAGGCTTCCAGACTGTATGTTCTGCTAGTTCTTTCTGAAGTACGAGCTATGCCATTACCTGTGGTTCAGGTGTAGGATTGAATAAGAGAGGGTTTGGTTTTTTTTCCCCATCTGCAGAAGGAAGTGATTACAAGCTGCAAGGATATTATTAGGGATTTCACTAGTGTCTAGAAACTGGTGCTTTATTTCTGTTGTAGTGTTCACAGATTAGAGCTGCTTAAAAGCAACCCTTGCACTCAGTCCCCTTGTTTCCCTTGTCACTTGTCTAAATCCATCCTTCTGCAGCAGATATCTGCCACTCTCCCTTCACTGGAAGCCAAACAAACAAGGTTGTACAAGTTTCAATATCACTGCCTATTACTGGGTAACCTGTAAAACTGAGAAGCAAGGGGAGCTTCGCAAGGAGGTACAACCATTTTGCTACACGGGCCAGCAGCCTACCAGACTCTTTCTGTGCCTTGCCATTCTATATTTCATCTCTTCTGGACAAGCAACACCATCTATTTTTGCCTTCATTTGTTCACTTTACAACTGGGAAATGCATTGTGTTCTTTTGACAAGCCCTTTGAATTCTACTGAGTAAAAAAAAAAAAAAAGCTACCAAGCAAAACACCCAAAGCAACAAAAAAGGCCTCTCCTTAAGAGTTTGCTATGATTCATTATCTGACCTCCAAGATGTGAAGTACCAGGCACAGGAAATAAATGTTATATAGTACATTCAGCGTTCAAAGGAAGAATTTTAGAAAACTTGATTTACTGACTGAAAACAAAAATTAGAGATTTTAATCACTGATCAGAAGAAATGCATAGTTTTGAAGGGAAAGGCTCTGCATCTATTAACAAACCCCGGTAGCATCCATCACTCAAGAGGGAATATTTAGTTTTGCATTGCTTTTCTGTTATTTTTCTGCTATTTGTGAATGATGTAACTAGGGTTGAAGTTATTCCACAGAGCAAATTCCAGCCAGTAAACTGACAGAGAAGTGAATGAGGCTCTCTTCATGGCAGTCCCTTCTCCCTGTGTAATCACTAGATGAGTCTATTCATAAATGGCCCTTGGATTCCATTTAAAAGCTTATCAGCTCAGTAGGAAAGGTCTTCTAAAGCCTTCTGACTTATGGAGAAAAAAAATCTCTGCTAGCTGGCCTGAGGGCAATTTCTTCCCTCTGTTTACCTCTGGGGTGAGGGGAAAGAAAGAGAGCTTCAGAGCCAAGACAGAGAGATGGTCAGAGTATTGCACCCTTTGATGCAAGCAGCAAGTTTGTCAAAGAATGCATGTATTAGGTCCTAATCCAAGATCCACCTAATGGCAATCTCTCTTCTGATTTTTGCGGGGCCAGACAGATACAATTTTCCCTGACAGTACTATCTACTTTATGAAAGCCTTTTGTCAGAGAGGAGGTATTGCAGGACTGCACGGAAAGCTGGTGATGGGATCAGAGCACCAGTATGCCTTCTCTGCCTCTGATTTTTCCTGGGTTCTTGAAGCAAACATAACCCATTAGAATGAAACTCAGTCCCTGCCTAGCCCAAATGTACAGCATGGACTAGACCAGCACATGCGCTTGCTGGCATTCTGCTCCCTTCAAACAAAGGACTGACTTCTCCTCTTCTCTGCAAAATGAACCCCCGCAACAGCTGTGGCCAGCACCTGTAATGCCTCCTCCACAGATAAAAGCGATTATTTGGGATTCTTAATTGATACAGGTTACTTAGACACAATCATGAGGTATCAACAGGTCTCAGTGAAAAAGAGTCCCTTTCCTTTAACAGCAAAAGACATTGAAATGTTGTTCAGGAGAGGTCAGGCCCCTGGACAATTTTCTTCCCTGGGCATCTCCGCAAATTAAAAAAAAACTGGTTTGTTCTCCTTTTGAGATCCTGAAGATTTATAAGCATTACCAGAGTACTTGCTGCAGCCTGGGAAGGTTGCAGTAGCCATTGCCATGGTTGCTGTCCCCCTCAGCAACCTCTCATGGTGGAACAGGGAGTTACTATCAGGCAGGCTCACGCTGCTGCTACCAATTGACATCACCACTGAGCTGCTTAAAGACTATTCCCTTTGGAAGAGCCTTCATCTGTCAGGTATGGGCACAGTAATGCTGAAGGAACAAGCTCCACACTTCCCTGGAGACACCAGCCTGTTGGCACTGAACCCAAGTGTCTCCTCTATCCCTCAGGGTAACTGCCTGTGCCTCTCTTCTGCCACCACACCCCTTCACAAGCTCACACAAAGCCTTTCATTTCCCACCACAGCATCCCCTGCTTCTGGCCTCTTTTGTGGGTGGGAACTGGGAGTCCCTTTTCTCCACCCCAAACATCAAGCCTTCCTCTGGCAGACTTTTACACCTCCACTAGCACCCCAGCTATCCAGAGAAACAAGCAGCCCCAAACCCTAATGAGTGTCCTTCCTCCCTAAATACTACACTTTGTGGCCCACAGAGCTGCTATCACATTTCTAGGCAGGTTTCCTTAGCAGTGCCCATAGCCCTGTTATTGCCTTCTTTCTTCCTTTTATTACTACCCAAAATGGCCCACCTGAAATGATTTTATAGATCTGCACTCTTGATCAGCAAGAGAAAAACAAGCAGCGAGATGCTCTCTGGGCTGCTGCCACAGTTGTGCCGAAAAAATACATGGGTTTGGAATTCCAAGTCTTTCTAGAAAGACAGGCCTGAGCCCAACATCACATGAGGGGATGCTCAGCATTCAGACAAAGCTTGATGGGGAAACTGAGGCTTGAAGGACATAATAACTCAGCAAAGACACAGAACAACTCAATAGCAGCTTAGAACAAATCAGATCATTTACAGTAATTTCAAGTGCCTCATACAGAGTCATGAGAAAAGGCCTCCCTTGGGTCAACTTGCACTTAAGGTGGATTTTCTCCAAGAAGATATTTGGCTCTTTTTTTATCAGATCCAAAAAGGGATTTAAAAAGCTTTTAATCACTGTAAGAATCCCATTTAATCAGACAACTGTCTGGGTACATTTCTTCAGCAGTGATAAATTAACCTAATCACTGCTTGATTTAACTAGGAGCTTTGATACTAAATACTAAGTTTTGTAGTTAGTTGCCTACATCTGTGCCTGTTACAAACCTTGCTCATAGAAAAGGGTTGAGGAGAGAGGACACAAACTGGTTAATTTGAAATCAGATGTAACAATAATATTAGAGCAAGCTTCAACCCATAGCCCAATGCAGTCATGGCCAGAGGATTTTTCTAAAAGCCATATGGTATCTGACATGAGAATGTGAAGAAATATTGTTCCTAGCCACATAGCTGTCTGAAGTGTGGCAGATGGAGGGAAGAGCACATGTGCCAGCATGTCTAATTAGCTCACAGACTCTTAATTCCTCTGTTGTTTTTAAAATGCCACTCTTTCAAAGTCTGATCCAATGGCCATGGAAGTGAAGCAGGGGGGAGGTTCTACTGGCTCTGGCAGATGCTGACCTCAAACCTATAACAGAGGAAAATAATATTTGGCTGCTGACTAGTTGCAAAGTTGTTTGCAAGACACAGGCAAGAGAAAGAAGCGATGAAAAGCAAGTTGGAGACTGGACTACTTCTGACTGTGAACTGCTCAGGGCTTTACCATGGGTCTCTAATGAAACAGACATTTCCAACTCGGTCCGGGTTGAGGATACTCTTAGGTGTTCCTTATGATACAAACATACACACTTCCTTTTCTTTTTCTCTTCCTCTCAGAAAATATTTTTTTCTCCCAGTTAAAGCTCTGCTCCTTCTCCTGTTCCCATATTGCTGTCTCTTCTCCATCCCCATTCTCTTCATCCTCTACCAGCTCTCCTGCTCCTAAGGAAAATGCAGGCATGTAGCTGAGGGATGGTCACCCACTTGCCCTGGGGGCTCTGACAGCTTCTCAGGAGCAGAGTTTCTTCTGCACAGGGGGAGCACTTGCTGCAATGAATCGTGGCACAGCAGAGGGATGCAGGCTCAGCTGAGCTGCTGAAGAATTCGTTTTCCTTTGCTTTGGGAAGAAGGCAGAAGACTGTGTAGGAAGCCTCTGCCCCAGGTCAGCACTGACCTTCTTAATGGTGCCTGATCATGCTGGACTGGGAAGAGATCCAATCCCTTTATTTATCTGCCAGAGGGAGACAAGCTGATAGTTACCAAGACAGCCCTCATGCAGCCCAGTGTAACCAGTCACACGTGTTCAGCTCTGCCAGTCTGTACCTGGGGCTGGCCTGAGCTAATCCATGAAGAGGGGCTAGTGACTGACCAATAACTTGTGCTTTGATAACACGTTTCCTCAAACAAGCCAGGGGTTATTGAAGAGAGGAAGCATTTCCTTCTCTACCTCTTAGATATGGAGGTACAGGTACATGGGTGATTACCTGACTCGGACAAGGCGAAATGGAAAGTTTGGGGCAAGACTCATAATGTAGTCCTAAACATTGTCATTCAGCATCATGGGGAATCTTACTCAACTTAGAGGCACATTTAAATAAAACCCGATCCTGTGGCTGTGAGTCAGCTGGTTCTAGAGATAACTAGATAGTTTTGGATAATTGTTCCTTTTCACTGCTGTGTGCTTGGGCATATCTAGGTATTAGAAAGAGAAGGAACATTTCCAGAAAAGGAGCCTATTTTTGTTCTACCTCCCTCCTGAGATCCAAGGTCTGTTCAAGTGTTCCAACCTTGATTTGCTATGCAAGGCAAGACCAGAGTGGACATGGCCTGAACCTGTCTTTCACTTGGTGAGAAAGATGCAGTTTAAGCCCTGAAAAGGTAGTTTTTATAAACAAAGACAGAAATAGAACCCCTACATACCACAGTTAAAACTGCATAAAGAGCAGAGGACTCACTCATACAGCTGTACATTGCTGCTCATTCCTGTGATGGGTACACAACTAAGTTTGTAAAGGTTTTACACAAGAATATTGTCAGGAACTTTATTCTCTGGGTAACTACATAGCTGGTGGGTTTTCCCCCCAAGAAAAAATACTTTTGCTTTTATGGACATTATTTCCGTACTCTAAGAGCACACAAGTATATTCACACATTATCTGGGCTGGCAACTATGCTGGTGTCTATCTGGTTCTTCCCCTGACCCACTGGCTCCAGCTCAATAGGTTCCCTTTTAGAATTATTACCTAATGGGAAGTGAGACCTTTAAAGCCTCTTACCATTCAGCAAGTTTTCAATTCAAGTCCACGTTTTCAGCTTAAGTTTAGGTTTTACTTGAGGACTCTGCCTGTGAAAAATGTGTAGGAAGCTTCCTGCTCTCTGAAGATATTCAGACTGAGATGCCAGTGCAGGACAGCATGTAAGTGTTTGCACACATGTCCAAGGCAAGGTTGTAATTCCTCCTCTGACATTGGAGGATTCAGCTTTTTAAATTCCTTATAGCAACTCTTACAAGGTGCTTTCTAAACCAGCTCTGAAAAGAAAAAATTAGCCCCTATCAGCCCATGCATCTGTGGGCCTGATTTTATTTGGCCCATTAAATTCCTTATAGCAACTCTTACAAGGTGCTTTTCTAAACCAGCTCTGAAAAGAAAAAATCAGGCCCACAGATGCATGGGCTGATATGGGCTAATTTTATTTGGCCCAGGAATAGCTATAGTCAAAACTAAAAGGTACTTTCCTTCCCTCTTTATCTAATTAAATATAGCCAATTATGAGAACAGGCTGAGAGAGTTGGGGTTGTTCAGCCTGGAGAAGAGGAGGATGCAGGGAGACCTGATTGCAGCCTTACAGTACTTAAAGGGGGCCTATAGAAAAGATGGGGACAATCTTTTTAGTAGGGCCAGCTGTGACAGGACAAGGGGTAATGGTTTTAAACTAAAACAGGGTAGGTTTAGGCTGGACACAAGGAAGAAATTCTTTACAATGAGGGTGGTGAAACCCTGGCAGGGGTTGCCCAGAGAGGTGGTGGAGGCCTCATTCCTGGAAACATTCAAGGCCAGGTTGGATGGGGTTCTGAGCAACCTTAGTGCCCCTGCTCACTGCAGGGGGGTTGGACTAGATGACCTCTGGGGTCTCTTCCACCCAAAACATTCTATGAATTAAAACAAGCAACCCTCTAGCTTAACCAACCTCAAAACTTAGAGACAGAATTTAGCTCTTATTTCCAACTTGATCTTCAGATTTTTCTAGTTGGATTTTTTAAGATTTTTTTGTATGAAAAAACACTTCCCAACTGTGATTTATTTTAAGTCCTTTTTAAAGTGACTTGCTAGTTTTGCTTGACGTTTTCTACTCTGCAGTTTTAACCACATTCATAATCGACTCAGCATATGGTAAAATCTGAGAAAATTCACAGTCAGAGAACCATTAGAGTAAGTGGAATGAGACATATCGCCTATTTAGCCTTATATATTGCCTGCAGGAATTGCTTTTGCTTCCAGGGCAAGAAACCCTGCTTAGCATCTAGATCTTCAATTATTATATGTAATGACTCAAGAAAAAGTTGTTCTTTTCTGTCCCCTGGCGATAAGTAGCTTATGACTTCAAGAACAGTGGTAAATATCCCAAAGCTTCCATTCCAGATAGCAGCATTATATCTACAGCTATGCAAGTCAATACAGAGCTCCTGCTTGTTTAGCAAACCCCAGCATTTTGTGTGTCGAGTGACTGACAAACACAGTCAGGGGAAAGGAATAAATATACTGAAGGACAGAAGCATCTCACTAAAGGACTGATAAGACACATTTTTCCTTTGGTTGCCAGTTTGAAGATAGGTCAATAATAACCAACAAAAATAATCTTTGGATTATGTATGAAGTGTTTGACTTGGGTGGCATGTAGGATTCAGAGGGATTTTGTCAGTCATTGGGTTGAGTCACCTCCATTTGTTGTAGCAATTTGTTGTATTAGATTAGGCCCCGATACATGCAGGTCCACAGAAAGTCCACTCTGGAGAGCACTCCATGCTACCAGGCACCAAGCCACAATGCTGTAGTCCTCCTAACAGCCCTTCTGAAAAACTGAGACATTACTGAACTGTGGAGCAAATGGGCAAGATCAGTTTCCGACTCAAACTGAAAAGTTTTTGTACTCTTGAGGTTGAATTCATCAGCACTTGTATTAAAATTTATGGTTCATTTTCCCCGAAATAAGTAGATAGCAGAAATCTTTCTGAAAAAAAGACCCACCAAACCTGTCACATAATACAAACTGCCCTGCCCAGGAAAAAATTAGTACGAAAACCAGAAGAGCTTTATCATTGTATTCTTGGCTGCATATTGTTCATTATCAAAAAAATTGAACTGTGCATACTTAGTAACTTCCTTTAGCTAATTTGCTTCATCTTGAACTTTGAAAGGCTATTTAGAGTTTAGTATACAGGGATCACCCTTGCATTTCAGATAATACACTACAAGCTCTTGGAGTAACATAATGAAGATAACACAATGAAACTGTTGAAGAAACATTTAATATCAAAAGGAAGAAACACCATATTTTACTGCCAGAGAGTACCAGCAAAGCAAAAGAAATACATTATCCCCTGGTTAGGAAAAGTTCAGATCTTAGAAACATTCCTTAAGCATCAGCTGCAGCGATATTGTTCACCCAATTCCTTTGGCAGCAAACCAGTGATATCTCATTCATAGAAAAAATGAATTATGGAAGTGATCAATGCAATGCAGCCCTGAAGTGGCAGGAGTCCAGAACATCAAGTTCTAGGTACAAAGCACACATGAGGTCACTGGTGCGCAACAGTGGGCCACAGGGGGAACTTTCAATTATTTTGCTCAGAAGAAAGACTGGTAATAAACTTGCTTCATATCAGCAATGTTCGATATCTTTCATGCTACTTTGAAAAGACTAGTTTGTATTTATGAAACTTATTTACTAATCAATAAGCAAACAGCATCTGACTACTCCAGGGTCAACAACCATAAGCAATAATTCACACCAGCAGTCAGGATAACAGAGATGTTGAGGAAAAATGGTATCTGTGCTGAGAAGGGATGTATTTCCAGATGCCATCTTCTCAGGACAGGTTCTGGAACAACATGAAGTGAATTATGAATGATGTTGCTGCTTATCAACTTGAGTTGAGTAATAGGGGATCATCGACATAAGTATGCTTTCAGGAAGTACTGCAAGGTTTAGAGAAGAGGTTGGGGAAGTGACACCATGCTTGGAGGCCTTCTGGAAGCAGAAACATGGGGAACGCTGCTGACAAAGCAATACATTGAGCCTGACACTGCAGACCTGCAGTCTCTCTGTACACCTGCATATCGTGGACCACAATTCACAGCTCTTCCAATGTATTAAGCCTGAGCTACCACATCAAGCTTAAAGCCATGGAGTTAGGTGATATTAGCCCGAGCATACCAGTATAGTAACATGGATACAGGCATCCAAACACATCTGTCCAGTAGCCATATGTGAAGACATGCCAACATCTGCCATAAAAATGTAGTGGTAGCATATTGACTAGACAGCTCCCACTGTTGGCATAGAGAAAGACCAGGGCCAGACACAGGTGACAGGCATGGTCTAGCAGATCTACACAGATACAGGAGTTCTAGGTCTCCAACACAGAAAGGATGCCCTGTTTCACACAAAGCAGCATAAAAGACTCACTAGAGGCAGATGAATATCGTTTGGAACATACAGAGAGTTGACATATTCACCACATGGTGCTGCTAGTGGAGAAGTGTATTTCATGATCTAGGATTAAAGCAAAATTGCAGAGTGAACAATTTCTTCAGATATCACTAGAATAAAAATTACTGTGCAGGACAGTTGAATCTGATCTGATAAAGCTGGAGAAAGAGCATATGGTGACAGATGTTTACCATGACTCAACAGTCAATCATACTCTGAAGGAACTCTGTTAGTTATCTGTGTCTATTGTTCAAAAAACACCCCACAAAAAACCATGAAGGCCCAGGTACCGTCACTGAGATCTGAACTAAAAAAAAAAAAATAAGTCTCTGCTCAGGGTACAAGTGACATATCAGAAAATAATAAGGGGGAAAACAGGGATATCGTGTAGCTTTGAAATACATTAAAATACAACAAAAGAAAACCTCAGTCTTGAAATCTTCAAATTCTTCCCATTCTGGAGGGAAAGAAATGTGTTCTTAATGGTGTGCAGTGTGGTGCAACTGAAGTAGTCTTGCAGTGCAGGAAATATTCTTCAAGAAACAAATGGACATGAAAGATCAAGGAACGAAGAAAACCAAAACAAACCCTGAATAGAGCCTTAATTATACATTTTGAATAAGATAGCTCTGTGGCTGTTTTTGTTTTTATGTAATTTTAAAGCAAAGTCCTTCAAGCGCTGTGGAGAGAATGTAGATGATAAATCAGACTGCTCCTTAACTGCTGTAATTCTAAGCTATTTTGCATTTTCTGCTCAGATCATGTTTTAGGCCCTTTTTGTGTGTGAATTGGTGATTAACCTCTGCAGGGAAAACAGAAGGGGCTAAAGGAATAATCCAAATTAAACATGACAAAAGCATTTATCAGTCCAACAGTACATCTTTTCTCTCCCTTTTGTTGGGCAGTACATAGTTGATGTCTGCAGGAAGGAACCCTCCAGAAAATTGTCTGGGTAGTAGCATTTCTCTGATCTGATGCAGCTGTACAAGAGGGTTTGTCCAGCCTTTACACTTAGGTTGCAAGGTGTGTATCAGAGTTCTTCTGAAGGTGCTTCTGCAGCCCTTGACTTCCTTAATGTAAACTTCATACATCAGTCTCCGACATTGTGTTTGTGCATGTGTATGTATTATATATAAAGCACCATGATGGCCATCCTTCTGTGAAACATCCCATTGCCTGGAACAAAGCATATGAGATTTTGAGGGAAAATATTCTTTATGCCTGGCCGTTGTCTGGAAGTGTGGCATACCTTTCCTCTCCAAAAAGCATTCCCTTGACCCCAGCATTTTTTCCTGCCTAAAAGACACCCATGAAAAGAAAGAAGGAACAAATTAATCAAAATAAGAAGTCCTATCCATGCAAATATTAGCACCAAAAGACTGATATTCCACAAAATCCCTAAAGTTCCACTATTGGTTTCACAGTGAGGCTTTCTCTGAGGAATGTGGACTAAATCTCAGGACAGAGGAGAATAGTTGGTTATAGCAAACATTAAAGTCTCCTGATACATGAAATAACTGAGAACTAAGTAAACTGTTTAAGTCCTTTAAATCTACTTAAATGCCAGCATTCAAGAAATCCTACAGAAATTGGTGGAACTGCTTGGGTGTTTTCAGCTGAGTGTATGTGTAACCTAAACAGTTATTAAACAAAAATGTATTTGTGTCATATTTCCCAGTTCAGATTAACTGAAGTTGATTATACCTTATTAAACCTTATCTAGACATGTACAGCCTAATATGGTTTATTTTCTAATCATGCCAGAAATTTTAAAATTCCTGTTAGGATTTCTATGATCCAGTGGTTTCACAAGCAAAACACTTTCTTCAGTTTCATGGTGTTTCTGGATAGAACTTGAACCCATGGAAGTACAAAAAAGTTTAAGGTAGAAACTTATTTGGAGGGTAGTATCCATTACATCCAATAGGACAAGAGGAAATAGCCTCAAGTTGTGCCAGGGGAGGTTTAGGTTAGATATTAGGAAAAAGATTTTACCAAAAGGGTTGTCAAGTATTGGAACAGGCTGCCCAGGGAAGTGGTTGTCTCGCCATCCCTGGAGGTATTTAAAAGACACATACATGTGGAGCTTAGTGACAGACTTGGTAGTGTTAGGTTAACAGTTGGACTTGATGATCTTAAACAACTTTTGCAACCTAAATTATTCTGCAATTCTTTTTTTCCCCCCCACTTGCAAAAATAGAGTTCAACCACATTTTATTGGACTTAATAATAGTAACTTATGTAAGAGAAGAACAATTTTCCCACTGAAAGATTCAGTTACAGAAGCTCCAAAAAACTTGTTATCTAGGGAGGATTATGCTAAATGGACACCGCAATTTTCTGGCCTTACAGTCTATGTACCTAATTAAATAAAATGGAACAAAGATAAAAATGGGTCTAATAAAAAAACCTCATCTATTTAGTGGGAAAAAGTCAAGACTGGTTCTGAAATATGGTTTGTACCTGTTAACAACAAAAAAGCACAAAACTCCTACAAGACTGTTAGGATAAAAATCCTAAACCAGGTGTACAGAGGAGCACTTAGAAGTGATACCTAAACCACCCATATTCCATGGGCCTACTAATGCAGAATAGTTTGATGAAAGGGAAGCTCGAAAGGAAATTTAAGGAACATAATTCTGATATCCAAGTACTCAAACTGTAACAAAGGGGAAAGTATTTATTTGTTTTCAAAGTCCGTTGTGAAGCTGCCAGCCTTGGAGTCCTTCAGAGCAAACTGTATGAGCATCAAGCAGTAGTGTCACAGACAGAGCTGATCCTGTCTGACAACAAGGGGACATGTACTGGATGGGCTCTTGAGATCTATTCTGGTCCTACTTTTCCTATTTTCTCTGCTAGAGAGAATCAGGACGTAAGTTGGCTCATCAGAATGAAACTCAAATAACTCTTTGGTGCTCAGCATAGCCCTCCTGGGAATGAAAAGCCAAATGGACTCTTGACATTTACAGCTTGCTACGTAGATCTCTTCCTGCCTAATTATAATGAAAAGATATTTGTATGAATTTCTAGTTTAAATCTCTCCTGGGTTCATATGCAGGGAATTTTGGACTAGATCTTAATATTTGAGATAGAAAATAAAATGATTGTGTTTGTTTTTTACCTTCTGTTCGCAAATGACACGGTTATGTTTCTCTGATGTACTTCACCTCTGAAAGCTCGTTCAAGGACAATAGGGCAGACTCCAACCTGAGCATGGAAGTGATGTTTATGGCTACACACAGATTAAAGCTAAATGTCAAAGTACAGAAGTAGGCATGCTAAAGGGTAAGTATTAAAAAGTAATAACAGAAGAAAATTGCTTGGAGCAGGTGAACAGTTTCATTGAAATTCCCTTTGTGCTGAAATATAGACTTTTGCCCTTTGCTCCAGGAAAAATCAGAAGATACTTGAGAGAAAAAAAAAGCAGAGATTTCTCAATTTTATCATAACCAACACATTCTCATCTCTTAAAAAAAAACCTCTGAATGTTCTCCCCACTCAGAGCTACTAATCAGTGTAGAAATAATAACAACAAACCATAAGCAGAACGTGAAAAATCTGTATCCAATGAAAATAAAAGTTTCAATGACTTCTCAGACTTACTGACTGAAGAATGCTTGGGCAGCCTGTTATTCCTCAAATATTCCCAAACACCTACCATTATAATTCTCCTGTTGAAAAGAAAACTTTTCAAGAAGTCCTTGTCACCTCTTCCCTCCAAGAGGAGCCATACTGCTCTGCAATAGGAACTACAAAGGCAGGTAAAGAATCTCCAGCCAGCACTGAAAGAGTCGAAAAAGGTGGCTGTGAGACCAGTAGTGTGCTGGGGCTGCCTCTGCAGTCCAGACACTTGCTCAGCTTCAAGGAGAGAGTCTTTTCCCAATGCACTGGCACAGGATTTCCTTGATAATTACAGTAAGTAACTTGATCTCATTGTCTTGTTTTTCCTCATCTGGAAAACCAGGTCAGTGATTTTTCTTTAATTTATCTTGAGTATTCTGACTAAAATTCTCCAAGACAGAGACATTTTTTCTTCCACTGTAGTTAACTCTAACCCTACAGAATTCAGCATGTCTGTTTTCTGTATTTGAGGTGTCTTTCAGCTTTTCACTGCAGATGCAAGGGCTGGGAACTTGGTGGGGGTTTTTTTATGAAAGGAAGGTCATATAACCATAGGGCTTCTGGGATTGCAGCTTTAAAGAGGCAGCCAACATTACATTGCCAATAATAAAACCTCAGCAATTTTGCTCTATGATTACACACGATATGTGTATTCAATCTACTTTAAGGATTGTAGGTACTATTTTAAAAAGTTACTAGGAAACCCTTCACTTCAGCTTTTCAGCTACAGAAAGCTTGCTCCTCAACCTCCACTTCTCCCTCTTTCCATCTCACCTTCACTCTATGACAGGAACACCTTGCATAGAGTTAAGCTTTAAGCACAAAACCAGTGCTTTGAATCAAGCGATTCTGTGTTCCTATTGCAGAGAAACAGGACAGGAACACCTTGCATAGAGTTAAGCTTTAAGTACAAAAGCAGTGCTTTGAATCAAGTGCTTCTGCTGTTTCTCTGCAATAGGAACACATTCTCACTGCTGCATCTACAGACCTTTGGAGCCAAAGAAGGATGTTTCCCCTCTGACTTTTGGTGTTCAGTGGAATAGAACAAAGTCTCCTGAGATCCTGGAAAGAGCCTGAGTTATCACCACATGATAGGATGTAGTTACTGTGGCCTCGCTATGAAAAACACGAACAATGACATTAACTT
>NW_009260407.1:1101905-1103330 GCF_000687185.1 Egretta garzetta | reverse complement strand
AATTCAGATAAACAGCTTCTGTAAGAGTTAAATAAACTAGTTCTGAAAAGGATTCGTTGAAGTTAAGAAACCTCACCTTTAGTTACTGGAGGGGTAATGAATTTATCATGTCCTTAGATCCATCCTGCACTACCAATATCCCAGATGAGTCGGTCAAGACAAAAATTAAGCTCCAGACACAGGGGTCAAGGGTAAATAATCTGAGTAGCATTCAGAAGTAATGTAGCTGGATGATTTACAGTTTTCCTTACCACAAACTCCAGGAGCAGTAGAGATTGCAGCTATTTCATGGTAAACAGACCTTGTTTCAAGCTGGTGCTCCTTAGACTACTTAAGGTGAGTTGTAAAGCCACACTATTAAACATCACAGCCAGATTTAATGACAATAGAAATTGTTTTGTGCAAAGCTCTACACTGTTGCAGTCAGAGAGAAACAGAGATTTCTAGGTGGCATTACATTTTATTTCAAGCCAGTAGAAATTTATGTGATGATTTGGAGATGCCCACCTATTTCCATCCTCACTTCAGACCCAGAGGCAAGATAAACAGTTACAACCTGCTTTCTAAATGCAAGATTTGAGCTGAACTGGGTCCCAAGTTTTGGTATCTCCCTGACCTAATTAATATTCCTTACTCATCTTTCAGGTGAGTTCCTATCACTGAATGTTGCCATTCAGATGCCTGGAGACATAATAATGTTTCCTATAATAAATGACAAGCTATAAAAGCAATATATTGTCTGACTCCATCCATGTTTCCTTTTTGCGCTTGATATATTTTCTTTGGAAATGTTATGTAGTACTAGGGGTTAGGACACCGAAACCCTTTCAGATAATAAGCTGTGGATTGTTTTTTCTGTGGATAGGGAAAAAACCAGTAATTCAATTCTACACTAGGATGACATTGAGACAATTAGAAATGTTTTTTGATGAGCCAGTGTAGGCCAGCAGAAGACTAATGTGTAGGCTGAATATTAAAACTGTCACCTGCAGGAAAACCTTTTTGAGTTCATTGTTTATTAAGATTTACAAGTGGAACATTTCAATGAGAAGAGAGACAAAACTTGATAACTTAACTGCAAGGACAATACTTTTCCAGGATGTAGAAAACACAAGTTCATATTCTTGGTCTGAATCATGGATTTGCAAATCCTTTTCTTAACCTCAGGATTGCAGTATTTGCTTATCTGCTTTCTGTGACATCTCTCATGTTTGAGTGAAAAATTCCATCTAAGGTCAAGTTGGGAAAAAATACATTTTCCTACAAAAGCTCCAGAACATCAAGACATTCCTAACCAATTCCAGCTCTAACAGCATCTCTTGACCTTTTGTATCAATTGACTGGCTCCATTATGACTCTTTAGCTGAGCAAAAGTTCTTTAGGATTCAACTAGGTCAACCAGCTCAGAATGCTCCATGTGGAGGG
>NW_009260407.1:1014796-1101884 GCF_000687185.1 Egretta garzetta | reverse complement strand
GCATTCCTGAAAAGTTAATCACTGATCCCTTTGCATATATTCCCACCCAAACCACATTTTAATAGTGACTTTTGGTGGGAAGGACACTTGTCCATTGGTCTCCAGAGTTAGCTCATTTCATAAATAGTAACGAATAATAGCAATTTAATGCTTACTTCAGCACTAGAGCAAGGAATTTGATTTTTTTCCACCAAGTAGACAGCAATTCACAGTCAATGTGATCACTTTTCATATAATACAAGTCACAGATTTGTGAACGAAGACAGCTTAGATAACCTGATAACAACCTTTGCAGGGTATAGTAGAGTAAGTTTACAGCACAGCTGCTACTTTCACAGGCAAGTTGTCTCTTTTTATGGTGGGGAATAGCATGCACATAGATCAAGAGTTCTGTAAGTTCACATATTATTGTGTTGTTTTTAATGCAGTGTCCCAACTAAAAAAAAAAAATAAATTTGCCTATTTGGGGGGGAAGGTCAAGTTGTCAGTTGCAATGCTATTAGTTACCTATTTCCCAGTAAAAAAAAAAAAAACCAAAACAAACCACACTTTGAAACTGCTTAAAAGTTCTGTGGAAACAATTCTTGGTGGGTTTTTTCCTTGGGGGATTTTTGTTAGGTGTTTTTTTTTTTTTTTTAAGCAATTTTTCAGCCCTGCTCACCATTTCCCCCTCCCAGCCTGGACCATTCAACACTAAATCTTTCTTCAAATTGATTTGCTTAACCAAACTAGCCCTCTGCTGCTCTGATTTTGAGAAACAAAATACCACCTTATCCATTTCCAGTTCCCAGAGCATCTGATTTTGAGAAACAAAATACCACCTTATCCAGTTCCCAGAGCGCTTTGTTACAGCCAGCTGTACCTGCCAGAACAACACTGCAAACTATGTGCCCCTGAGATGGGCTGTTGGAGGAGAGGAATCACCATCACAGAGTGCCCTTGACTGAGCTGACTGAACATATGGATTTGCTTAAGCCTGGACAGCTCGCTAGGGATGGAAGAACCCGGGATCTTCACCAGACAAGCCACAGCAACTTTCAGCACTTCACAGCTGATCCATAAAAACCATAAGAACAGCCATAAAATGAGAGACTGTAGGTTCACATAACACAATATCTTGGCCTTCTCATGGATTTCAAGTACTTGATGTGATGACTTTAATAACAGATTAAAAATAAGGACAGAAATCCGTTTTCTTTCACAAAAGGTGCCACTTTCCATGTCTTTATCTAACCATGCTACAAGGGCTTAGTTTGGTTGGAATGTCTCTTTGCATAAACAAACCAAATGTTTGTATTGCATTCCCCTGATGCCACCCCTGGGACTCATTGTCACTTAGCTTTGTGCAGCAACCACAGAGTGCAGGACTAGTTGAAAGCATTGTACACTATCTTGTTCTTGAAACTGATGATCCAATCACATTTTACTTTTTCCTATTGTAGTGTAGGATTTATCTTCCTTGAATTTCTAAGCAGATAAGGGAACTTTATGATGTCTTTTCAAATCAGACTGAGCAAGAAGACTCAAGCCTAACCAGTAAAGTGACATAATTTCTAAAGAATAACCCATCTTTAACTTCTCAGGTTGTCCATCAGCAGGTACAGTGTGATCAAAGAAAGCCAAGAAGAGCATGAGGTTTCTTGGAGAGGTTTTTGATAGGTGAGGCAGTGCTGCAGAACTAAGAGAAGATAATTACCCTTGAAGATCTATCTTAAATCATTCTCTCAGCCCTGATAGAAACAATATCCTTGATTCTCTCCCCATGCATCCAAACAGCAGAGAGGTCCATACAGCCTGCAATAGGCTATGTACAACCTTGGACACAGCAGAGATAGCATGTGGGTGTTCCAGAGTAACAGGGAGGGTCAGGCTTTTTCAGATAACTGTACCCAGCAACTAAACTCTACATGCAGTCATGAAACAGAAGGAAAAAAGGAATAGGAAACAGAGTCAGGAGACTGAAGCCTGTACTCAGCCTGGTAGTTGACCTATTCCCTAGCCATGGTCAAATTCCTTCATCTTTCTATAGTTGATCTGCCTTTATCTCTTTCTGATTTTGACCTGTCCTGCTGCAGGGTGAGAGCTGGAAGAGAGACTGAGTTGTGTTGAATATGTTTGTATAGTAATTAGCATGCTAACATCCTTTGATCAGGCGTATGAAAACAGTAATAAAAGGGCCCAGTTTTATTCTGTGGATGATCTTGTCTAAAAAGGAATTTCATTCCATACACTTGCTGCTTTGACTTTCTCTATAACAGTGTCATACATGGACATAAGCATTAAAGGAATCTTTGCCTGTTTATTTCAACTGAACCTTCATTCCAAAGGGTGGTGCCAGAAGATGAGGTTGAAGCCCGGCACCACTGTTATTCCTAAGCTTACCCGTTCTTCATAAATGGTTTGAAACAAAGTTATATATTTATAGTCCTGTATTAATTTAAAGGTTGATATATCAAAATATTTGAGTTTCTTTTTTTATAGATTTAGTAATAAAAACTGGTTTAAAAATAACATGTCCCGTGAGATTTGTATTATTAAGCCATTTTTATCTGTAAAATGTTCTGCTTCTTGCATTGCTAAAATGATAGGAAAATAAAATAATAAAAAAAGTCTCTAAAAACTTGCCAAGGTCTTAATTACAAGATTATAAGGCTGGGACTCTGCACTTTATTTTCTGCTAGATTTAACAAGTAAGTGGGCATTTATGCTTCCTTTCCCAAGCTCTGTTCCACTGTGTAACATACAGAAAACACACTGTGGTTTCTTCTTCTTTCTGAGTTGATGCCAGTAGTCAGGAATGTATGGAAACCAAGAACTATAGAAGGATTTGTGCTGACTTCAGAAAGAAAGTATGTGAATCGATAGTTCTGGACACAATTCCCAACATTAAAGAACAGCAAGATTTCCAAATCTAGGCTTTTGTTAGGAAACACTGAAATGAAGATTGTCTCCAAGACACTGATTGAGTCTCTTGTTTGCACTAAACAGTACATGTTATCTGGTACAGTCTTTGAGTGCACAGTGGTAATTTCAGGCAACTAGTCACAAGGCAATTACTCTCTGCACCTTTTTAAGGGCACACACTACCTACAAAGAAGAGCCCATAGGCTTCTTTAGGTTATAGCATCAGTATCATAGTCATTCAAAAGACACAGGATTAGATCTTTTCAAGAATATCAGGTGTACCACAAAGTTTTGAGAAAAAAGTTTTCTTTTAAACAGCTAATTTTACAGTCTACTATAAAGCCTCTTCATAGCACTTACCTTTGCTTGCTGAACCAGAGATGATTGTTGCTCCGGCTGCTCATCCACAGAAATTAGTTCCCAGGTATTCTCCACTGATCACTTCACAACACCTAAGCACAATAGCTCAGCCACAGCAAGATTAAGTCTACAAGAAGACTTTTATACTGGTTTGACTTCTGTGCAACTGGGAGCAGGGAACTGATTTGGGATTAAATTCACCTGCATGATTTGGGATGAATTTCACCTGCAGCAAAAACACAGTCTGTGTAAGATATAACAATTCCTAAACCACACTTTGACTGGATCCCAAAAGTTTTTTAGCTCAAAAGAAATAGGAAGGTAAGATTGAAAGAAGGCAAATAGTGGTTACGTTCACAACCAGTTCAAAAGAGAAAAACAAATGGTTAATACAGGCTGCTCAGCTGGGTTGTACAGTGATAGGAATAATCTGCGGGAGGCGATACAGATTTTACAGTAAAACAACTGAGCCAAACCCTGCCTTTGAGTTCCACTGTATAAAAGACCAACTATTTTATAATGCTAAAAATGTAGAACAGGAGCTTGTTTTTCTCACTTCATCCCATATGAACTCAGATAACACAAAAGCTCTGAACAGGCTCCATAGAACTCTCTCTGATATTGTTAAGACAAAAGAAAATGCTGTTTGGGCTTTATTTTCAAAGCAGCTTGGCAATGTGTATTCATATTTCAAAACTGTTGGTGAACACTGTTCTTGTAAGTCCAAGGTATTTGACTTCTTACAGTTGTGTGGATTTTCCTGGAAATCATGGGAGGCCACCATCAATTCAGGAATGTCTTGGGAAACCCACAAGTGTTCTGCAAACACTTGGTGGGTGAGTGGCGATATTCAAGGAGGCTACACTTGGTCACTCAAACATTTTAACAAGAAACAGATTCTCCAAAAAGAAAAAAAAGCTACTGAGCAAGAAGGAAGAGTGTAAAAGGACACCACGCTGAGCCCTCCACTGGATACCCGGTAAGTGCCCGTAACTGACTGTAAAGAGAAACTGCTTCATCACAAAGTGACGCTGGACTGTGTCATGACCTCAGATCATTTTCTTTAATAGATTTAACCTTGTCTGCTGGATGCTTCATAATATTTTAGGTGCAAGTCAGGGGAATAATGCAGAAACAGATGTGGGAACCAGCTCGGTTGTTACGTTCCGTTAGCTTTGAAGCTGTGGAAAGTTTCACAGCTGTATCAAAAGTCTTTATTCATCCTTAGGTTAGGTTGAGCCAAGCTTATCTCCTTATTACTGAAATTCAAGAAGTTAAAAAAAAAATACTGAATAACCAAGCATATGTTTTCACTTATCCTTCTTGAAAAGGAAGTTGGTCAGACGACCTTCTGAGGTGAAATAAATAGAAAGTACATTTTGAACATACAGCTCTTCCTGTGAATTCTTTATGGGAAACTGATTTTTTTTCCATACAGAAGTTGCTTACAAAGTAAAGGTCTCGTGTACAGATTGTAAAATATTCATGCAAACATAATAATCTCAGAGTTACATTTTCAAACTTTTGATCCATTTACAACATGGGAAAAAAGAGTGTGTGAAAGGTTTTGATTAGTCTTAGAATCCTCTTAAATTCTCAGAGCACAGAAAAACATTAGCCCTGAGGTTTTTTGGTATTCACTCTGCATTAAATCCCAGGACTAGCATATTTCTATTATTTCTTCATCAGACAAACTCCAATATTGATTTCTAAGCACCATTCCATTATTATGCATATATTACACATTAACACTTCTATGATTCTAATGCAATACTCTGAGCCTGACACAAATCCCACTGAAGATCGTGCAAAAAAGTCAGCTTATTTCAGTGGGCTTTGGAACAGCATTCCCTAAAGAAATTTAGTCTTACACACCACCCTGTGTTAGAGCTGCTCTTTTTCTGCATCTTCTCAAATGCAGCAATTGAAGCTGAAAGATCCTATAAATCATGTAATTGAGAAACCAATGCACATAAAAAGAATTATGGCAAAATCAATATTTTTTGGTAATATCCTGAGCCGATGCCCAGGATGGACAACATTCAGAGCTCCCCAGGTGATCATTATGATTTAAGAAAGGCTTGGGAAAAATTATTCTACTAGAGACAGTAAACAAGTATTGAGTAGAGCCACTGAAATGGTTTATGTTTCAACCACAATAGAAAGTCACTAAGGAGAAAGAAATTGCTACCGAAACTCAGGACCAGAATTCAGAATTAGAGACAGTTTCACTTCAATACCACCAGTCTGGAGGCAATCCACAGACTTAAGAGAGTCACCCAAAATGACAGTTGCTTCTTGAAGGATTATTTGAAGCAGTAAGTGCTATTTAACTGTTCAGGTTTTGGACCAGTTTTTTATTTCAGAGGAATTGCTGTGCATTCACCCCAGTAAATCTAACCCTTCAGTTGAAGCTACACACTCTTTGTAGACCGCTTTTCACGTTATTACTATGGGTTGTGTCTTTCCTTAGTCCATAATCAAGGATTTTTCTTTTGACTTGAATCCTGGTGTTTGATTTCACTACTAGTTGAAAAGTATAAGATAAAAAGAATACAGGTTTCTGTATGCCTGCTTTGTTATGGTTATGTATCTCTCATTGAATGGATTACATGTGAATAAAACTTAGATTTCCTAATGTCTCCTTATGTAATTGTAAAATTCTCCTTCTGTTTTCCTGGGGTTTTTTTCTTACAGCAGAAAAAATGGTGCTGATAACGTTTGGGATGCTGTTTTTGACTGAACTGGCAAAAATGTGTGGGAACTCGGCTCCTCTGCTATGCTGGCAAAACATTGGCTAAAAGGGTTCAAAAGCCATTAGGTGACATGCAGAGTAACGTATGAGCCTTGCTTTCATAAGGAGCCAGGATATAACCAAACTTAATCTTCACAACTGGCATGAACTGGTGTCTTTCTCTGTGGTCACAAAAAAGGGAAAGGACTGAGTGAGCTGGATGCATCTATCACTTGGTAAAGTGACATGAAGAAGGTTGCAGAATTCCTACGGTTCCTGTACCACAGTGGTCTCCCAGTTACAATTTGTTCTACAGATCAGAAAACCCCCATACACCTTAATATCCTAAAAGGAGGAACCTGTGAATGAACTGTGTATATGCCCTTCCTGAAGTTCTGGGTAATATTGCCATGGTTTACTGCTAATTGTTGGCATATTGAAGCCTAACCCATGGTGGCACTGTTCTCTGCACTACTGCCAGTGAAATACTGGGAGATTTCTCAAAGTCTGACAAAAACTGGAGCTCCTTGTGTCCTGGGGGACCAGCATTAGCAACCTAGGAGTGAAGTGAAGCACTTGTCTGAAACAGCGGTGAGTTGAGCCCGTGACCTGGATAATGCTCCCCTCTTCTAGCAGATTCTGTTCATTCATCAAAAAGAAAATTTAGGGCCAAAAGGTGGCTTCAATAAATCTTCATCTGTCCTGTGGTCAGAGTTGCACAAGCTCATCTTCAGAGTGCCAATACTGATCACGATGGCACCATGTCCCTGTCTGCCCGGGACAAGGCACTGTGGGCTATGAAGTCAACAGGAGCTGAGCTCAAAGAGGCAAAATTATTTAATTCATGGTTCTTGTGACAAGACAAATCTCAGTCCTTCCCAACCCATTCTCCAAAATGAAACCAGTTGAAACAGTAGGTATACTTCAAAGGATACTCCTTCAGACAGCAAGCACGTAACCACTTGGATTTCATGGGTTACAGACCAGGAGTTACTCTGCTCAGAAGTGATAGAGAATTACCGGAATGCAAAATAACAAAGCCTTGGCTGGGTGCTGTGGTATTTAGCTGCCTTTTTGTCTAAATAATGTGTGCAAAAAAACCCACTGGGAAAGTCAAGGCAACCAAAAGCTACACATGCTATTTCAGGCTCCTCTGCTGCTGCAGAAAGAACACTGTTTTTCCTTGCTTCCAGCCACTCTGGAAACCACGTCACTTTTCTCTGTTATAAACCTCTGTGTCTCTGGAAACATTCCTTATTCCCCAAATTTCTGTACCTGCTTCTTTAATCTGCTTTGTGTGTATTGCACCAAATGGCTCATGCAATCATAAAAGCTCAGTGGCAACTTCTGTTTGCCATTTCTGTAGTCCATGACTGAAATTTCTCCTGCTAGTAATGGGCTGGTAGGCATTAGAGGAATCCACTTTTTTTCTACAGAGAAAGAGAGAGGAAAGAAAACCCTACAACCAGGATAAAACCCCCCAAACTTTCAACTTCCACCATGATGCTGGCATACACTGCCTATACACTTCATTGGGAATCCTGATAGTCCATCAATGAAAGATCAGATGCAAGAGCAGAGCCCACCATACAGACATATCCTGTGTATAAATAAGCAATAAAACTAATATTGTACAGACACAGGTCTGGACTAAGTGTTTCCCAAAATCTGGGATCATTCAGACCTGGCTCAGACATTGCCTGTGACAGTCACAAAGCTCAGATCCAGAGCTCCCAGCTCTAACCTGTTTAGACTCCAGGTTTCACCCTGTCACTATTGTGGAAATGTATTTTGCTGCTCTGGTTTCCCTCTTGAGCTTTCTCATTTTTTATGGTGTTTATGAGATGACTCCTGCTCATAGGAAAAGTGTGACTGGTTTTGTTTATACTACTTATTATATGAGAACAACTTGCAGGCTGTCATTTCATTATTAAATTTGAAAACAAAGTAAGCACCAGATCGCTACAAGACTGGATGAAATGAAAATAAGCCCATTTCTGCCTTACGTGTTTAAGCAAAACTTAGTAGGACTGACAGTAGGTAAAGCTTGTATCATCAAATACCAAAACTATTAAATGGCTAATCCTTGTTGTCAACAAGATCTGATTTCAAAGTTAAGCCTACCTTGTCTACCTTCCAAAAATTGCTAGGAAATTTATGATTCAACAATGAACTCTTAATTGCTTCCTCTTTATGTTGATCTGTTTTCCTGCAAATACAATTAATTCTCTATGCTGAGCCTTTAAGAATGAAACAAATTGTAGCCCTTGCTCACTTTGGCAATGCAATCACTTTTAATCAGTGCATAATTAGGATTTAAACAGTATCAACCTGTCCCTGTTGCAAGAAGGTAACTGCGCTTAAACTTCAATTACTCCTAAATTTAAAAATCAATTGCAAATAAAATGTCCTGCTGCTGATGCTAAAGAGATTAGAAAGACCAGAATACATTCATGCGAGAAGCTAGTCTTGTCAACACGATTGCAACAAGCAGCTGCCATAATGTAGGTAATTCTGCTGTAATGCAATATTAAGGCTTTTATCTAATCAAAGGCTGTGAGCTAAGGCTGTCAAAAAATACGAGATGCCTCAAAAGGTATATTGTTATTTTTTTCTATATGGCTTTATCCTGTGCAGGATAAATGAGCAATTTTGGTTTGAGAAATAATTTTTAGTGTGAATGCTTGAAAATCCAGTTTTTTTCCTCACACTCTATCTACAGCAAGGTGATAGAAAAGTTGGAAAACAGCCATTGTTTGTGATGACTCTAAGGTTTGAAATAACTGAAAAATAAATTTTGCATGTGTTTATCAAAATGTTTTCTGGAGGCATCGGGGAGAATGGGCTTCGAGCATGCTAAGCACTGCATAAACACACAGGGAGGCAGAGCTCTTGCAAGGAGGCATGACATTTCCTATGGGGAAACCTGGGATCAAACTCAGGTTTCTCAGCCTCAGTTTTATATGTTCACCCCTGCTAAGTGTGCAGGGGAAAGGGCTCACAACTGCACAGAATGTGGCTGAAGGCGCAAAGCTATCAGTAGGCAGTGGAGAGAAGCGAGCTCCTCCTGGGACCTTCTCCGAGTAAGATTGCAGGAACGCAGAAATATTCAGCAGCAGATCTGGACTGAACGCCTGTACTGCGATGTGCAAGGAGGGAAGGACCATGAGGTCTTCCTGCCTTAGGCACCATAATACCTAAGGAAAACTTTAAAAGTCTATTTGTATCCTTGGGTGGAAACTGCCAGAAAAAAAAATAGGATTTCATCATGACCACTTGGAGGCTGCCACTTTTTAAAGAATTCTTCCAACCCATCTATCTGGGGATACGACTTTCACGTCACCATGATAGGAAACAGTAGTGAATTATTGGTAGCAAAATATAGCTAAACTGAAGTGTGCTGAAAGGAGTGTCCAGCCTGTAAATATGTGAGCAGATACCATTCTGCAAACCTGGCTGTCGTGCCCCTGCCTGCTAAACTACATTAATACCTTTACAATCTTGTTCCTATCAAAGTGATTTTGGGGAAAAACACAAAAGCATTGAAATACCTGGCAAGAAAGTGGTCAGGTATGCTGTTATGATAATTCTCTCATGTTTAGTGTTCCAGAAATTAGGCAAAGTAGACACTAATGATAGCATATATTATATTAAAAAGCATGGCAAATCCCACATGGAGATTACCTGCCTCCTCTAGTTTTTAGGGTGGAGGAGAAAATGCGTTTTCCATCCAAGGCATGCCTCTGTCCTGTCTTCTTCTCAGAGACCTCTTCATTTTCTTCAGATGCTGAGGGAACAGGCACATAGCAGCTGCATCAATACTATTCAATAAAGCAATGCTAGTAGACGCCTCTGGTGACACAAGAAGAAACTTATTTATTTGGTATATCCTAGGATATCCCAGTGCTGCGATGTTCCCAAAGGGAAGGCAGGACCTCTCTTCACCTCCATTTTTTCTGCTTCTTTCCTTTTATTCATTGATGAGTATACCAACTGCTGTCTCCTTCAACTTCTCCCTTTTTGGAAACAGGTCACCATAATACTCTGCCAGAGCTAGTAAAGGTTGTGGTTGAAGGAAGCCAGCTGCTGGCAGAAATCCTCAGTATACCTCTAATGGTTCCAGGTATAGGGGGAAATAATCTCATTTTTAGGAAAGAGTTTAAGGTTTGGACATATATGCAGGTGGAGGCACTGCTGTGTTTACCTTCTGGGTCCTCCATCCTTTCTTGGTTCTCCTGCAGGCAGGATTTCATGGGCGACTGCTGGGGCTGAATCCTAGGACGGGCTGCACAAAAAACATCTGGGTACAGAGGAAACTTCTCATACCCTTCCTCATCCCTGTACATCCACAGCTGTAACCTGGGCTCTCTCTGACATACACCCTGGTGTCTGCAGTCAGTTTATATTCATTCTTCACTGAGAGACATCTCCCACTGAGACACCATTACCTCCGCACTCAATTCCCTCACTGAATGTCCTAAAACGAAGCACAGCCTGACATCCTACAGTGTGTGAAAGTGAAATAAAAATGTTGTTTCCTTTGCTCCTGTGTGACACAAGTGAAAAAATCCTTATCTCTCCCTGTGGCTTGGTCATTCTAACCTGGTCAAGTGCCACTCACTACCACATCATCTTAGACGATGTGTTAGAAGCTGCAGACCATGTGGAGCAAAAAACTATGTAGAGAAGAGAAAGTCAAGTGGCCTCAAAATAATTAAGACTAGGTTTTCCATTTCTCCCTCCCTAACTTTTGTGCAATTTCCTACCTCTTAAACCTATAAAGGGCAAGACATATAAAATTTCCTTAGAAGCCAGGCAGTTAAGTCCGTATCTACACAACACAGCCTCTGGTCTCTGTAAAGATGTGTTAACTGCATCCTGGCCCTTTAGAGAAGAGGAATCTTGGTATGTGAGCAGGGGCCCATGGTGCCAAACCTAAGGGTTTGCAGAATGTGGTCACTGAGGCAGCAAGAATAGAATGCACCAGCTTCTGTACCCACCATAGCGGGGGTAGAAGTGAGTGTGGAAACAGCCAGACAAACAACATCTTGAACCTGGGTTGCAAGAAACCAACCTGGCTCAAAGCCTGTTGTTACTGAGTCATAAGATTAGGGCACAACAACAACAAAAAGACAATGTTTTGTATTAGCTGAGATGAAGCTGCAGGTAGGGGAGGAGCAACAGTTATTTGATCACCCACCAGGCTTGTAACAGCAGAGCATAATCATTTTTAGGTTACACACCTGATCAGTTACTGCACAGCTTGCTCTGCCTGGGAGTAATGCCAGAATGGATGTTGTTTTCATGAGGATTCCCATGCTCAGATACACTCCTCCCTCTCTGCAGTTGAACAACCGGTTGTTACTCCTTTTGCTATAAGACACTTTTCTGGCAAATACAGTCCAATGACTTTTAATATTTGCTATGCCACTTGACATGCACTCTCATTAAAAATAATAATAATGTAATCACTGAACTTCTACATGCTATCTAATCAGACAGATCCTAGCTCTTATTGCTAATGTTATTCTGCAGGACTGAAAGTCCTTTGTGTTTTTACATCATTCAGCATGATGGTCTTTGCTCAAGCTCAAGCTTAGTGCTGCTGACACAGAGACAATGGCACAGTTAGGAAATGAGAAATGCTTTCTCCCAGAATCTCTGAAATCAATTCTGCTACAATAGCTGTCTTAGCATCTCATGCTGCCACCAGCTTCCCTAGTGCCTGAGTTCCTTCCATGATAAACCAATACCCAGCTATACCAATAAGATGGAGTGGAATGAATGGAAGGGAAGGGAAGGGAAGGGAAGGGAAGGGAAGGGAATAGAATAGAATAGAATAGAATAGAATAGAATAGAATAGAATAGAATGAATATTTTTCAGTTGGAAGGGAACCACAATGTTCATCTAGTCCAACTGCAACTAAAACGAAGAATGGCAACATCGCAGTACTTTTAACAGAGTCAAAAGTATGGAAAACCCTGATTTTATTTTTTTCTGCACTTCCCCAAATTGGGATCAGAATGCAGGTTTTTTTTTTTTAAATGTTGGCAATATTCAGAGAGTTCTGTTATGACCCAGCTTTTTGGCAGATGTGGAGAACCATTCGAGAGAAAGCATGCAGCTTTGATTTTTCAAAATAAAACCTTCTGAACAATCCTAGATTAATTGAAGTACCAAAAAAACACTAGTCATAAACACACAGCAAATTATCCCTAATTTTCTGTGACAGTAAGAAAATGGCTTTGCCAAATGAATATATGCCATTTTTTTATCTTGTAGTATTTTGAGCTTGACCAAAAGAAGCTGAGTTCTGATCACCAATGGTCAAGGTTTTTATCAAAGTTTAAGAACTCTACAAAAGCTATCAGTAAACATTTTCCAACTGTTTTTATTATTTAATATAAAATAATTGTTCAACCAGCTCTTTCCATAATGGCTTCTGTTGATTTTGCAGGCCAAATAAATTTCAACACAAAGGGAATCCACTGAGCTATGACAACTGCTGCCTCACTCTCTTCCCTCAACCAAAGCCTGCCATTATCTTAAATTTCATCTTCCTTCATAAACATGATGTTTGGTACCACATATTCTTAAAACGATCACCCATGGCACGGCTTATCTCTTAGATACCAATTCTGCTGCACTTTCAGGAGTTAGTAAAAAAACTTGAGGGTGTACTTTATTTGGGAACTCTGAGAGAATTTTGCTAACAAGGGCAGGTGGGAATAAAAGTGTTGTGATGCAATTTCCATTGAAACCATTAGATAAAATTTAATTCACTTCACCAAGCTTTGGGTAAGTTTTTACCCAATTCTCTTTTTTTCTTCCTGTGGCTCTGACACTCACAATCTAAGCCCCTCACACTGAGAATGAGATGATTATTTATTTTGCAATGATATTTCTTGATAGTTCAGCTGCTCTTACTGACTCCCATCTTCAGAACAGTTCAAATTTCCTGGTACCTCTGGAAAAGTCATATTTCTCCTCTCAGTTTCTCAGGGTAGCTCTGGCTGTTTTCTCATTAGGCTCACAGCAAGAAATAAATGAAGCAGGTGACTGGCACTGAGATTTTCAATCAAAACTCAACTGACTTTATTGGGGAAAGCCATGATTCAGTTAGGGCCCTATGTGAAGCCAGGAGGTATACATTTTAGTGGATCCCTCTTTTGTTCATAACATCCTTTAATAGGTTTGACTCATATAGTCCTATGATGTCCTATCCCCAGTCCTTTCCCCAGCACACAATCATAATTTGTAACAGCAAGAGCCTACGTACTCAAAAGGCCACACCTGATTTTACTGTAGTCAATATACATTTTGCTGTTATCTCTAGTGGAAAGTAGATTGGCAAGTGGAATTGAATGGATATCATGGTCATGCAGTGATAAGAAGCTTCCTTACTACTAAATTTTTTAATCAGATTTTGAGCCGCTTTGTTTTGCGCACTGTGGAGAGCTGCCTATTTCACCAGCATTGTAAACACATGCTAAGCGTAAATAGATTATTTCACAAAGATTATGCTTATAATAAAATTGCAATTGTTGGCTCTGGTTTTGGCAGCCATTCTTGTTCTGACGCTACTTTGAGAAAATTATAAGGAAGCAAAGGGCCTCAGATAATGGTGAGAACAAGAACACTGGAACTTGATAAAGCTCTCAAGATTTGAGCCTTTGTTTTAGTCTACAGAGAGAACTATGACATTGAAAATCATTATTATGCACCATTAAAAAAAATCAAAAAGTCCTTTTTATGCATATTAAGAATAAGTGCTTTCTAATATAACAAGAGAGCCTAAATTGAGCATATCTAATACAAAAAATTAAAAAATGGGAATGCCTATAAGAACATCCCATCAAAGTTCTGTAAGGTAGCTATCCTTAAACCCTGAAAGACACCTTCATACCGTTGAAAATTGCGACAATTAAGTGACATTTGGACTACCTGAATCTGAGCCATCTTGGCACATACAATTTGAGGTACTTGCTTTTCCACATTATTTATATTTGTATGTATGTTTAAATATTTTATTTTTTCATCTTATTTCAAAAGATAACACTTATGGTGACTTTAATATTTATTACTTATGAACTTGATACATATTCATTTCATTCTCTATTCTGTTCAGGCACATTACTCATTAATATAGTTAATTTCTTCATTATGGCATATTCTGGTCTTTGGAGGTGTTTTATGATTTGCATGAGTTGCACAATTTTATTTTTCTCCACATCTGAAAATAAGGAGTTCCTCATCCCACTCTAATTTCATGGTTCAATCCTGTCAGTAATATACCTGAACCCGTTGAATTGTGGTAGGATATTGGGAGACAGCAAGATCTTATTCTTTCTTTGTTTTTACTATTTTTATGTCAATTAAATTTTCTTGTCTCAAAAAGATCTGCTCCTTCTTTACTGTAGTTTAAATGAGAATAGAATCAGGCCAACTCTGAATTTGTCACAAGACCTTTCTGTTAGAAGAACCTGAAAGTCAACTGCATATGTTCAGCATCATAGAGCTGAAGCTCACTCTTCTAGGAAACTCAGCCATCTAAAGGCCATTTCCCCACTAGTTTTCCCATTCTTCAATACCAGGGATATTAGATTTCACAGATATAAACCCTAGAATAAATTATTCTGAGCATCGAGTTTGAACTATAGCATTACTCTCATCTTTGGAGAAAGAAATCTATAATTCGGGGTTCAAAACAGAAACCCTAGCTCCTAAGTCCAAGATTCCCATATTTGTGGGTGGCTTATTCAAGCTGGCTTTTAAGTCCAACAGGAATTTGGAGTCATCATCTTGTGGTTTTGCTTATATTTGACATTGACAAAAATTAGTTATTCTGAAAGGAAGGTCACAACTTAAAAACATTTGTAAACCAAGTTCTTTCTTTTCCCTTTCACAGGGAAGGCTGAATGGACTTGCTACACTGCAAGCTCTCTGTACACACTGTTCTTTCTATTCTTTTCTCTCTCTTCAAAGAACCACCTGAATTCAGAGCTTCATGGAGAAATAGCCTCAGAGTAGAACATCATGTAAACCTCTACTGAGACACCGTGCTGAACGCTGTGGTTAAGGATGTCCATGTCTGACACACGAGGCATTAGTAAATAGGCAAGGTTCCCAGGGAAGGTCTGTAAACAATACAATGCAACTACACCTTTTATTACATTGAACAAATGCAATCAGGCTGCTACAGTTACAGGAGGAAGAAAAATCTATCCAGTTTGTTGAAATAAGATCTTCGCATGGCATAATAGACATTAATTACACTGTGTTCATTAAATTAGTCACTTCTAATTAAGCTGACATACAAGGAGTGGTTTTTAGGTTCAGCTATTAACTAGGCTAGGAAATATACCAAGCAAACTGAAGCAATCAGCTCCTTAATGAGCACAAACTGATACAGCCTTACTAAAATTCAATGGGACTTTGCAAACTTACCACAGGGGAGACACTTGCCATTCAAATGCAGATTTCCTTATTTGCAATCTCATGCACAATGATTCTTTCACAGAGTTGCCTACAAGGGTGGAATTTACATAAGGCTTTCTTGCTGCTAACACAGGGATCTTGGGTGCTCAAATTATATATATTGTTAGTACAGGAGAGGCAGGCTGAGTTGCATGGAGACAAGCAGTGTTCTTTGGGAAAATGATGGGTCTGGCTGTCAGCTGCTTTTCTCCTGGATTTCTATCATAGGAAGTCAACTTTTACCACTTGCTCTTCAGAACTGAAGGGTAAAAAGGAAGCTCCATAAATGCGTTACTACTAAGGACTACAGTAATGTCCATGTGTACTTGTCTTGGAGAACGCTCTCAGGAGCTACATGCTTTTGGTCCCGCTGTGGGTTGGACGACAGCACTGTGGAAAGCCAACATGTCACATTATTAACCAGCCTCCTGAGTATGTGGGTGCAAGACCCATAGTGCCTGCCTAGATCAGGATCTAGGTACCCTGTGTGGGCAGAGAGACAGTGACATCTTGTATGGAGTCCCTGCAAATAATACCCTGCACAAGGGTGTCTCCCAAGTCACTGTACTCTGAACCCACCTTTCTTTGTTCAGGCAATTCTGATTTTCACTGTTGCTATAAATATTATTCTCTTCAATGGAGGCCTTTCTGCCAGTAGCGCCTCCAAATCCAGACCTTACAACACTTAGGATAAATAAAAGACAGGAAACCAAGAATTTGTCCTCATGTTTGCTATGATCTTGCTGGACAAGACACATTTTCTATGTATTTCCAGCTGTCTTCGCCCCTTGCCCCATTCCTGTCTGATTACGTAGACTGAAAGGTTTTCTGTGTTTTCTGTACTAGGATCATCTCTCTCTGTCTTGACAGTGACTGGAATCTCAGGATGCTTCTTTAACATAAATAAATAGTGGTCTCAGACTCTATACACCCTTGGGCTGAATTGTAGGTTCCTGAGAACAGTTCTGCACAGTATGAAACAGTATAAAAAGAGATGCTGTAATAACAAAAATAGCTCTTAACAAACATTTTCTTTAACTGAAAATCTCAGTAATTTTCAGTTCCTCCGTTTCCAATTAATCAGCTGATCAGTGCTGGTAAATACAATAATCACACATTAGCTGGGCTAATATAATTTAGGAATCTTCAAAGAGAGGAACAGTGCATACAACTGGAAAGGAGCAGATAAGATACTAACTGCACCATGAAAGAGTCACGCATTGGGCACAACACCAAAAAGACACAGACTAGGCCAGGGTTCAATCCCAGACACTGTTTGAGACGAAATGCAAAATCATTTGAAATGCAAGAGGATTAGAACAGAAATACTCCCAAAACCTTACCCAACGCAGCAGAAAACAGTGATCCTAGAGTAATGACTGGAGCCCAAAAAAGGTGAAATACTCAGGTAGATGTTACAGGATTGCAAGGTTGCTGCAAGCTTGAGGCTTGCTAGCAATGAGCTGATACTATACAAGTTTAACAAGTCTTATTCTGAACCTGCTGCAAGGAATACAGCGGGGAAAGTCATGCTTTCAAATGACAAACTGGCCTGTGTACCTGCGTAAGGTAAAACACATGGAAATTATCTCATCCTCTGTGCAGAGAAGTATCTTCCAGATAAGTCTTTGGCTAACTGCATGAGTATCAGAAGTAAAAGGCTACCATAGGAAGCATGGCCCCTCTCTCCCTGTAATTCCCAGCATTTCATTAGAACCTGAGGTGTGAAAATCAAGGAGAGCCTTGCAAGTCCATCTTTTCACATGGACATATGAACTGGGAGGACAGGTAACAGAGGAAAGGCCAGAAAATTTGCTATATGGACAAAAATGTAATATCAGTCACCAGATCTATAATTATTTGGATCTTCTGTCCCATCAGGTTAAACTCTAGTGATTCTTGTTTATGTTTGTGCAAGTCCCTAAAACGATTGTGAAAAGGTCTATGTTCAACTGTATGCTAAATGTGTGTGGAATCCATTATCCGATGGGATGTCTGCTGAAACAGCGAACATTTCCATGGGTGAAGCTACATGTACCTTCTACACATGAATCATTACCCAGAACCTAGCATATCCCCTTCCTAAATTGAAAGACCCTTCAAGCAACTTATAGTCTCTCTGCCTTGTTTCATGTTTTAAGACAGTGTTTGTCAAGCACATAAGCAAAACATACTGATTTATACCGCATGTGATGGCAATCAATTTTCATCTTAGCATAATTTTGTGTCCTATTTTTCTCTTAATGAACCTGAAAAATAGCTTTTTTTTTCCTACGAAATAATATACAAGAAATCTTATTATCACAGTTGTTCATCCATCTACACATCCTGCTAGTGATAAAAGCTTCAACTGTCAGGGAAAGACAATCTGCACCTCTTGTATTAATGCATCAAATCTCACATGTGAAATAATGATTTTTCACCTTGGAAAACCGCAAGAAAGGAACTGCTGCAGTTGCCGATTTCACTCAGCTGAGGATGATAAGAGGCAGTGTCTATTTCCACATAAACTGAGAAAAATGAATCTCATTATTTTTGATGATGTGGCAAAGAAGTAATGAACCTATGGGATCTTATTGCATAGCTGAAAAGTGAATTAACTTTGGCATAACCATATCGAGTGAATTACTCTAATGATCTGTTTCCTAACTCTTATGGGTGATCTCATAACAATGCTCTCATAATCTGGGAGTACGCATGAGAGCATAAATTGATTTTGCTTTTCAAAACCCAAACTTCATTCTCAAAGCAAGTCACTGAGATGCTTTGTCATATACATTGCTGAGGGAAGCAGTCGTTGCTATAAGCAGTGATGACACCTTCTGTGATAGTAATAAAACTGGTCCAAAGCAAAGGCATTCCTATATCACCATATAGATGCAAAATTGAAGGTGGCCCTCATATGAAAGAGCAGGAAGAGCTACTGCCTTCCCCTGACTGGTCACCTCTATTCACAGGACAGGCTGAGAGAAGTGCAAAGCCACCCTGCCTGGCAACTTGTAGTAAATATGAAAAGAAAATGAACTGGAAGTTAAAAGGTGGAAACTTTTACAGAAAAGGCTGGATTCTTCAGCAGAGAGATCCTCAGGACTTTCTGTAAACCCCGTCTTCCGAGAGACTTCAAATTGTGGACACTCAAATTCATTAGTCATCTACGGGTTAGAAGATTAAGGTCCATACCTCTCATTTTTGTTGGCTGACAGATAAATATTTATCAGAATTTGAAATAACACTATCCAGGATTTCTCATGCAGCAATGAGCAGAGCAAGGTGTAACACAGAATTAACTCCTCGTTGTGCTGCTCTGGGGTAAATAAGTATCCACCTCGTATTTAAAGATGCCTGCAGTGTGGCTGGCTTGCCCAGGGTCAACAAGTTGCTGCATAGTGCTAAAAGTCCTTGGAGGCTGGTCCTGTGCTTCAGCCTGTTCAGTGCTTCCATGTCCCAGAGTCTCAATGTTACCTGCTAAATTTGCGTAACGCTAATTAAGGATGTGATCAGACAAAGTAATCAAGGGTAGTTCTGCCGTGCACTGTGATTACTTCATGTTAAGATGTGGGTAAATATGCAATTTCAACATGGGGATTTTAATTCTGCAGCAGCAGGATTGATGAGTTTGCTTTAGATTGGTCACCATTGACATGCAAAGTGATGGAAAGCAGAGGCTGGCTGCCTAGCAGAGGCGAGCCCTCAGCACATGTCCATGGCCATGCTTCCCCTCTTGCTGCAGCTTTTCCCTGTTCAGGTCTTGTTGCTTTAAACAGCTATTTATTAAAAAAATCCTTGATGGAGATGAGGATCCTTCCAGAGGTTAATTTTCTGGCACCTGTGAAAAGACTGGCTGTTGGGTGACAGCCTGGCAGATTTTTTTAAACGATCTAACACTAAAGGGCAAAAATACTATGTCTGACAGCAGTAGCAGCAGCAGTTTTGCCAGGCAGATAGTACAGCAGTCGGATTGTGAGGTACTACAGCACCATATGCTGGCTGCCACAAAAACTCTGCAAGAGGAGATGAAATCCAAAACTGAATGTAATAAAAATGTGGATGAAGCAGTGCCACTGTGTGTCCTTAGCTGCCCATCCCGCACATAGTCCTGGAAAGGGCAAAGAGGTGCTATTCAGCTGCAGTCAGCACACACTTCACTTGTTAGGGAACAAAACAATTTTTATCCTTCTCTCATCAAGGAAGAACTGGAGCAGAGAGCAAGAAAATGGCAAGAGGAGCATGTGGCTGAGCTGGGTGCAGAACCTCCTTCTTCTGCACCCCTGGGAGTCCCTCAGCCCTCACGCTCACCAAGGTGATATAATTTACCAAGTGCATTCTTTGTGTTGAAACTTTAACAGAACGAGCCACAGGGAGAAATGGTGTGCCTGTGTGCTCTGCTTTTTATGGCGCTGAACTCTTTGCTGGGCGGTATGGAGCATGGTCCACATGCCTTGGGACCTCCTGGCTGGGTAATGAGTGGCACAATGACCTCATTCCCAAGAGCCAGGCAGTGCTGCCATGACTTCCAGCGCTTTTCCTGACACAATTTTTAGCTCTCCTGGGGTTACAGCAGGCAGTGACTGACTGACTCCAGCACCTCTGACCAGATGGCACGCTGATTCAGGCCCAACTGGCACGGTAGCACAGGCTGTCTAGTGCTGTTCCATGACTACATAAGAATAAAACACACTGAATAATACTTGAAGAGACTAAAAGTTCACCCAGTTCAGGATCTTGCCTGCCACAGAGGCCATGAGCAGAGGCCACAGGAATTATATTACCACTGGACAAACCTGCTAGTTACACGTCCTCTTCACCAAAATGTGGCGACTTCCATTCTCAAGGTCCCCCTTGTTACCCACCTTGCTGTGAGATGTTGTATAGAGAAACCCATGGGTCAGGCAAAGTAATGCCAATGAACAGTCCAGCAATGCAATACGGACCCAAAGTGTTTGATCACGGTAACCTCGTGTTTGTGCAATTCACTTACGGTACAGGTGGATTTACAGAAAATGAGGTGTCTCAGATCAAACCCTTCTACAGAGCTGTCAGGAATCGCCATGATAACAACCGCAGCAGCAGGAGCATCAAATAAAAGGTGGCGGTGAAGCCAGCCTGGCTGTGGTTGCTGAATTCCTCACTACAGGTGCGCACATTCCCCTTGCTTTTTACAGGTGGGAAGAAGAGCTGTTAGCCAGCTGGTTGCACAGATAGACAATAAGGAGACTCTGAAGCCATAATGTGCATTACCCGAGCAGTCCAGGTCTGAAACGCTGGTATTTTTCACAGCACTGTGCTTACCTGCCTGGGAACAATAAAACTGGTAGCAGTCATTTGAAATAGCAAGGAGCAGCTGTTTGCACTGTTGGCCTGCATAAATCTCAAGCCATTTATAATAGCAGCAAACTCAACCTGAGCTACAGCTGATCACTAGTGATAAAATCTGCTTTCCTTTTTGGTCAGTCTCCCTGCTCCTGGAATATTTCCAACAAGGTCTCCTTCTTGAGGAAAGCAGTGAGACACACTGTCATAAATTCACTGAAGCGGATTCTCCTAAAGCTGATGAAACATCATTTGGCAACTCAAGCACCACAAAGTATGGAAAAACACATGGCAGAGAATTTTGCCTGAACAGCATGTTGGTCTCCCTCAATAATCATACCTTTGCAAGTGCCATAAAATACAGTAGCATGTTCACAGCCGTCGCACTGTCCCAGTGGGGAGGGCATCTGAATTTCTTTCAGAGAAATCAGTCATCAAGACTGATGTTCCAGAAGTCATCTACTCCAGTCTCATTAAGTTGACTCAGACTATGAAAACTGGACAATTCATCTTATCTTTTCTCATCATCTACCACCGTAAAGCTCCATCACTTTAACAACTTCCTGAAGCCTCTCTTCATTCTTTCTGGTTCTTGATCTGATAATTTATCTCCTACTTTTCTCCCTTTACCCATTCTTCTCTGTCATACAAGTGTTACTTTTTCTTCTTGTCCCACCAACTGCGATTGTAGAATGGAAATACACTAGAGTAGAGACCTTGCTGTCTACTTTACTGGTGTTTAAAGCTGAGCAAAGCCAGCTACAACCTTGGAGTGCTACCACACTATAAATTGTACAAATGAAACCACTATTTAACATTCAAAAGACACATGGGAGCACAGATTAAACCGCTGAGATAGAGACAAGAGTTTTTTAAGGGCAGAAGGATTCTTTTGATTTTCTTTGATCTCCTGTCAATACAAGCCATAGAATATCACCCAGTCAGCTCCACATTCACCCCAACGTCGTTGTGGGGGAACCAGGACATTTCCTTTAGGAAGTCAGCGGGGCACCTCTGGGGAAGCAACTACCACAAAGCTGTGTGAGGCTGCATTTTTTCAGCCATCAGGAATATATGGCTACATCTGCAGGTGCTGATGATTAAACACACTGCCCTGAGTGCAGCCTTTATATTTTCTCCTTATTGCTTCTGCAGTACCAGGATTTGAATGGGGAGGAGAGGTATTCAGCAGTGGCCATTAACCTCCATGTCTAATTCCTCGAGTGAGAAATGACAGCATGATCCAAAGGCACAGGGACAGAGTATACTGCGCTGGCCTAGCATTTGGGAACTTCTCAGGTTTGTGATTTCCTTAGTTTCAAAGGGTGGTTGTGCTTTACATACAAATGGGCTAGATGACTGCAAGGAGAATCACTGATTTAGAACAGCCATGCAAATGTTTGTGACATTTCAACATCATCCAGTAAAGGTGCGTAACCCTTCTATTTGACAGAGAAATGAATATTAATGAGAACTCACACATTAAAACCCTTCCGGGATAGAAAGAGGAGGGAACATATTTCTATGGTTTTACATTTTGTGTGTGTAACAAATTAATTCATTACTATGCTTCAGAGACTATTTGATTAAATCCTCCTCCCTCCCCCACCTCAGTGCTGTTCCAGCCATTCAGTTGTTGCTGACACCCAAGTGGCCACTGTGAAGGTGATGCTGATTAATACAACAGAATATTCAGTGTTGCAAACGGAAAAAAATACCAGAGATGTTGTACCCTCTTCCTTTCCAAACCCTAGCTGCTGTCCAGCTCAATTTATCTCTTTCCTCTCCTCACTACCTCTTCACCCACAGGTTTCTTTGGCAAGCTTTCACTCCAATTTATGTGTTCTCTTGCTCTGAGAGTAATGTGTCCTCTGTCTAAGGAAGCCTGGTGATATAACAGAATGGGTGGAAAGCCTGGCTGGTTTTGCTCATACTTAAAGTGAAGATCTACATTGCCAGTATGCATTACAAGTGACAGAAGGCCATACTGACAGCGAGGAACCAAAAATACTCCCCACCCCAACCGTGTGCAGGTGGCTTGTGTGGCTGTACCCACAGGATGCTGACACGGGCAGACTCAGGATGTGGGTTCCTGTGGGTCTCAGAGGCTGACCTTCAACTACATGAAGTTTCTCTGTAAAAGTTAGTGGGTTTAGTGGAGCTTGAGTTTGGTGGTGACCCTGACAGACTGTGAGCAGGGCCAAGATTTTGGTCTTTTGCTCACCTTTGTTTTAGCTAGGATGTGATTTCTAGCAACGTTCCTCTTCTGCACAGCACCTTGCATATTAGGGTAGTGATCTCAGTTGACACCCGTGCTGTCCCTGTAATACAGACAACAAAATTCTATCAATAGGAGGAACATTAAAGAAGGAAGAAAAAAGGTTAAAATAGGTAGCAGTGCTCCCTCAGCAGATCCAGTTCATGTAGCACTGTCAGATACAGCATGTATTTCTACTCCTTTCAACAGCTTAGGTATGTGGAAACTTCATATATATGGTCTCAAAAATAGAAATGCTGAAAAAGTCTGTTCCATGCCAAATATCAAGCTATTGTTAATCACTGATACTGTAGTACCTTCTCTCATTTACTGAGGACGTTTCTCTAAAAAATACTGCCTCCAGCAGTGTTTTCTTCCTTGTAATCCTGGCCCAATTCTGCACTCATGATTTTCCCATGCTTCTAATTTTCCAGTTTACAGTCAGCTCCTCACGGCAGGCCAGAAGAAACCTTCACTCACACACAGTTTCATGGATCCTTAGTGAAGTTCAGGTAGCCTGACTGCCCTTCAGCCACTCCTTGATAAAGGCAATATATTCTGTCAAAGATTAACAACCAGGTAGAGTTTAGGCTTCATGAGCTTTGCTGGCCATCAGGTCTGCTACGCAGGAACTGAACACTGAGGAAACAGAACATTTTGCAAAAGGCGTCAAAGTGCTTCAGGAGACTGGTGAGACTCAGCCTCCTGAATCATTTAGACCTTCTTTATACATACAGAGAGAAGTCATCTCAGTGCTTTATGCAGAGAGACAAACTCAGCTCATGTACTTCGGCAGAGCTCCAAAGAAACAGAAGTAGAGGAGAATCTAGATGAGGGGCATGACACAGGAGACCACATGGTTTTTTTCCCCAGCCTTTTTCCACTGCCTTGATGGAGCCTTGAAAGAATTTATCATGCTGCGTGGAAAACCTTTCTGCAAACTAGGGCAAATAACGTGAACAGCCTTTCCCCCCCTTCAAATTGCTAAGTCAGAAGAGACTTTGTCCTGAAATATCAAAACATTATTTTGGTTGTAGTTATGCAGCTTATTTAGCCTTCTAGTCTCTATTAATTGTTCTTCTTTGTCTAGGCTCATTATGAAATATCCAGATGATGACGATATTCTCAGTAGCCTGAGGAGGCTAATTTAATGTTAAATGCTGAACTGTCAGGAATGTTTAAAGAGCTGGCTTGTATTTGTTTTTCTTTATTTTTATTCATTTGTTTCAGGCTGTCTTGTTGTACACTTCACAAAACCCTTCCCTGCCTTTCTTTGAGCTCATGGTCTGGATTTCTTTTTTCTCTTCTCTTTCACTGTAAGTGATCACCTCATAATTTCAGCTGGCTCATTTTCAACTCCCTCCCAATTTATTTGTCTCATGTAGTCCAGTGCTTATCTGACGTGAACAGAATTTGCTTAAGCCTAGTACTACTGCAATAGTGATTCTATTTTTCTACCCTGTGACATGTTCTTTTTGCAGCTTTTTTGTAGCCTTTTCAGACTGTCCAGTGAAACAACCATTTGCTGATCCATTTCTCCAACAGTAATTAGCCCTGCATATCTTAATCACCTAGAACGAAGTGTGTGCCTGAGGATGCGTTCCAAGTGATTAAGTCGATTTCCCAAGGATGTCCCAAATGTTCCTCATTTGATTTACATCTCTCTTCATTTTCACTATTGTCTTCAAAATTACAAAAGTCCAACACAGCTTTTATTATTGGGTTTTCTTAAAGGAAATTACGCTGAGAACTTATTGCCTTAATGTTTCTGATGCTCAAGGATGTTGGTAATTTGTGTGTATGTAATTACAAAATTCTAGCTGGCTTAGAGTTTTGCCCTGTTATTTGCCCTATATAAATCATTAACAGTAGCAGAGCCACTAATGCACTTCATAGTATTTCTGATACTTTACTGAATTGAAGATCAAATCTAATAGCAACCCCATTCCTTTGTCACAAAGCAATTTTTCCTCTAGAGAGATGACTAGCAAACTTTCTGGTGTGCTATCCAATAACTCAGCTGGTCACAAGGATTCTGTATGGCCATAAACCTGGAGCAGGAAGATCATCTGAGTTACTCTGAAGGACTGGGAGAATAACGAGATATCAAAGTGTCATGGCAGAGATAAAAGGATTGGATAGGTGCAGTTATAATAGCTGGGATAACATTAAAAGTGTTATCAAATTCCGTGCTTCAGGATATAAAGAGAACACCAGCTGACTTCAGGAATAAGTCCTTCCTCTGAACAACTTATACCCAGAGCACAAATAGTGACAGACCTTTTAATTTTATTCTGATTGGAATAATTGGTGACATGGCTGCAATTTTTCATCATCCTTTGCTGAAAGGACCATTCTCAGAGATTAAATGAAGCAGTGTTATCTTGTGGTTTAGAAATTCCCTTGTTTTGATATGCTCGATGTTCCTGTGTGAAGACAGAACTGATTTCAGCCTGGTCCTGTCTAGAGACAATCCTGGCGACAATTAGCAGCAAGGACACTTCCATATCAGTTTGCCAAACAGAGCAGCACCCAAATTTCAGAATGCATCAGTACAGAGTTAAATATTGGATCAAATGCTGGGGGATTTAGATATGTGTGCATTTCAGAAGTAGCTTGATCTCTTTTTTTCACCTCCTTTCAAGTCTGCTCTTAGAAACGTGAAAGGTTTAATGTTCCTAATACAAAAATTGGGGCTGAGTCACTTCTTCTGAGCTACTGGTTTCAGACGACATCTACTCTGCAAAGCAGCATTGAAATGTCCAAGGTAAATGTTAAAAAAAAAATATCTTGCTACACACGTGAGCTTCCATGTTCCTATTGTCTATGTGTGACAGACTTTCAGTCTGCCCCATGTTCCATTTTTGTGTCACAAATATTTTCTTGTGACTAGTGAAGAGAACTAAGCCTGAAGGAACCAAAGGAAACATTACAAACCCAATTTATTTCAGAGTAAAGGAAATAAAATGTAATATAGCCCCCAAATAAAATCTTTTCAACTACCTCTATTTGTTTCTTATCTACCTCAAGCAATAATGAATAAATAAAAATATTAGGCAGGAACCATACCCTTTCTCAAAAAAAAGAATCAAAGTCATTCACTGTGCTGACATAACTAAGAAACATAAAATTGATGTAAAGGAACAGCAGCCACCATTTATTTTCTTCCAGAGAGATATTTTCTTGCAATGGAAGCCAATTAGTGTTGTTCTCTGAAGAAACATGAAAACATCAGAGAGAACAGTTTTTGTCTGGAAAGAAACAAACGGTGTGGAAATATTTTTGATCTAGAAAGACATCTTAATATGCCTTCAAAAATTGAGAGAGAGACTGCTGTGGTGTTCCAGACAAATGTAATGCAACTTTACCCTTGAAAATGTTGGGAGTTCTGATTTTTTCCATTAATATAATCTGCTGAAAATGTTCTGTTTCAGACACTGTCTCACTTTGACAAATAATTCCAACTTAATTATTTCCTTTAAACACTAAAGAAAAGATGCTTCTAAAGCATATTTCAAAAATATTATTGCTGCCTGTTAAACTCATGAGTTCATGTTGGAAGAAGAGATTATTTTTCTCAAATGTTTTTCTAGTTCTTGCAGGAAGATTGTTGTTTCTCTTCATTTTGAAGTTACTTTTTTCGTCTTCTGGGATGCACCTTCCTCTCTCCTCAAAGGATTACTGTTTGTATTAGAGTAGCTTTGAAGACAAATGTGACACTGCTCTGGGATAACCTTTAGAACTTGTCTTGGGAAATGGAAAAGGCACTGTGACGCTATTGAGCTATGTGCCTGTCCCTTTGCAAACATCTATTATGGCCTGATATAGTCAGGCACCGCTGCTATGGTGTCAGCCCTCAAGTGGCTGAATGAACATTAGAATAATGAGGTAAAGAGCATATCAGTGCAAATAAACATTTGAGCAGACATTTGAACATGCAAAAAGCTGAAACCAGATTTTGCAAACTAAGCCAGAAGGCATCACTGTCGGAGATAAAGAAGTCATTACCCCACTCTACTCAGTGTTTGTCAGGTCACACCTGGAATACTGCATACAGTTCTGGTCCCCGCTATACAAAAAAGACATGGACAGGCTGGAGGGGGTCCAGAGAAGGGCCACAAAGATGACCAAAGGACTGGGAAGTCTGCCATATGACGACAGGCTGAGAGAACTGTGTTTGTCCAGCCTTGAGAAAGGGAGGATTAGTGGGGATCTCATCACCATGTACCAGTACCTAAGGGGTAGCTACAAGGAACATGGAGACTCCATTTTTACAAGGAGTCACATGGAGACAACAAGGGGGAATGAATACAAGCTGCTCTTGGGGAGATTCTGACTGGACACGAGAGGGAATTTTTTCACAGTGAGAACAGCCAACCATTGGAATAATCTCCCCAGGGGAGTGGTTCACTCTGCCACATTGGATGCTTTTAAGACTCAGCTGGACAGGGTGCTGGGCCATCTTGTTTAGACTGTGCTCTTACCTAGAAAGGTTGAACTAGTTGATTCTTGAGGCCCCTTCCAACCTAGGATTCTATGGTTCTATGACCATTGGAGATGTATGGCACTGGTGACATGGCCACAGAGCTCTGCATCAGTGCAGACAGCAAGATGGAAAACAGACTAGTGACATGAAAGAAGGCACCATGCTTTCCACAAACATCCAGGGGTCATTCTTAGTCTCCAGGGACAAATTCCAATTTGGACAACTTGCCAGATGCTGTCAAAAAGGAAGAAATGCCAAGCAAACAATGTAAGCAAGCTTGTCCTGCCAGCTGAAAAATGACCAGGCGGTTTTTTGAGAGAGAGTCCTAATTGTCTTGAAATACCATAATTTATTTTGTACAACAGATGACAGTCAGAAAAGCATAGAGAAGGCACTAAATCCTCCAGGTACCTAGCTGTAGAAGAGGGCAAACCGAAAACTCCAGAAGGCTTCAAGCGATGAATTTGGAATGTCTTGGGGAATTAGCACCTGGCATCTGGAAATTATGAACACACTACTGAAACGCAGGAGCTGGCTGTATGCATTGATTCCACTATCCTGCTAAGTCAGAATAAAAAGATGAATTAAACTTGTTGTTCCTGGTTGATTTTGACTTTTTTTTTTTTTTTAAACAGGGGTTTTGTTTTCTTACCTAGATATTTGAACCGTACTATCCACTCTCATTTTTTGGCAACAGGGACATTGGCCTGATTTATTTGAACAGATACCTACTTCATTGCTGAAGTCCTCTGTTTTGGAAATACAAGTCTTAAAAAGCAGATTGGGTCAGCAAGAGAAATCTTTTGCCACTTCTTTAACCATGTGAGCGTGTCCAATTTAGCACTAGAGTACTGACATGGTCTTTTTGAGCTTCCCTCTCAAAAGTCTTTAGCTTTTAAAAAATAATATAAATACATGCTAAGACACTTGCAGCATAAAAGGAGTCAGACCTATGGCAGCACTGCCAGATCAACACGCCCGAATAAAATCAGCATAAAAGTAGCTGAAGCCAAACAAGACCAACAGCTTCCTTGCTGCTACACAGAAGTTTTGACAGCTGTGACACTGGTAATTTTATTCCAGAGAACATTTTTTCTCACAGTTGTAGCTGTGACAAAATATCTTCTGGGCATCTCTCTAAAGGGCAAAGATGCCTTTACAAGGAATCCCTTGGCTTCTGATCAAACTTTAAATATACTCATCAGTACACTAATATTTTAGTTCAATTTTTTTGATGAAATCTATGCAAATGTAGTTAATCTAAAGAGAACATATGAATACCCTACATGAAAAACGTTCACATTTAATCTGATTTTGATAATACTATACTTGTATTTCAGGATTTCCTGTCTAGTTGGCCAACATGGACTACTGTTCTGCAACCTCTCATCTGCAGCTGTAGTCCCTTTTCTGGCTTGATTTGGTAACAATATTTTAGAAATGCTGAGATTTTTCCAATGCCTTAATTCCAAAACAAAGGTCATGGGAAAAACTCCTACCCTTGAGCATAATCACAGCAAAGTGTAAGCCAGGCCAGAGGTAATATCTTTGAATGATAAAGGAAGCAGATTAAACACCTGGGACTGTTCAGAGACATACACACATAGGGCAGGCCATTAATGGGCAATGAATTAATGATACATCTTCAGAAAAAGTTTTTCCTGTACCCAGAACCACTAACAAGATATGTAAGAGATACACACTTAGCCACATTTTAGGCACTCAGCTTGGGTGACTCGTGTCCCCAGATACCCAATTTAGTTGATATAACAGGACAAGCTTCTCCAGACAGCAAGTCAGAGCAGGTGCTGCGGAGATGGCAGCGAATATTTCTCATCGTGTTAAGAGAGAACTGGATCATAGCAGTTAATATGTTACACCTGACTATAAAAGCTCTGTGTCTGCTTGGTGCAATCAGGGAGTGAATGTGTATATCTGTGCTGAGATGCTGATCATATTAAGGCACCCAAGCAGTTACCTCTGGGACTAAACAAAATGACAACACAGTAAAAGCAAATGAAAGGGGAAACAGAAAGAGTAAGGCAAGAGAAAACAAGCCAAGATGCTACAAATGTAAACACTTCTCAGTCTTTCTGTGATATTCATGTGCATTCTCCACTGGTTCAACTGCATTGTTCTGTTCATTAAAACCACGTGGAGTTTACAAAGAGCTTAAAAAGGTCAGCGGAAACATCCCATGATTATTTTAAGCTGTGGTATACAGCACATTGCAGAGATGCAGAGTTAAGGATGGCTCGTGCAGTGCACGTTAATAGCAATAAAGCCCATACAACTTACAGCATGGAGTTCTAATTAACAGAGAACGAACCAGAGATGGACATTAGAGACCTATGCCTAATTTTCCTTCAAGTCACTGCACTTCTGTGAAGGAATCTGCAAGGACACCGTTCTAACCTCTGTATGAATGGTTTTAACCTCTGTGTGGTTTCATCCTGATGGAGATTTTCTCCTCATTTTGTATTCCTTATGTATTTCTGGGCTTCAGACAGAATCAGAACCAAAAAAAAGACACTGCAAGGCTGAAGGTATTTCTGTCTGGGAACACAGACATGGGAAATCTCATGAGAAAGCACGTTGTGAAACTGCTGGACGAGTTTTGGGAACTTGAAAGATGAGGGTAGCTTGGACAAAGCTTCACATTGGTGGTTGTGCAAATTGGACATAAACTATTAAGTCTTTCTAATCATTATGAAATCTTTCTAATCACTGTGAATAATATCTATTTCTATACTACTCCAGTGGAAATGGCTCTGTAGAGCAAAACAGCCGGTACTGAGGACCTTACATCTTTGCTGAGCTTATTTTGGGGGAGATTTTCTTCAGATGGGCTCCCAAACAGTTGACATCTTCTGAAATGCTCTGCAAAGTGAACTGAAGTATGGCAAGTGGAATTTTCTTCAAAAGCATACCTGTGACCCAAGAAGAGGTAGTAATGTACCCGTGCCCGAAGGTACTCGGCAATGAAATCTCACTTCTGAATAATGCTTTATATTTTGAAGATGTTCTGTAGATATTCATTATAGACAATTAGACAACAGACTTTTACCAGGAAAAAAATAAACCAAGATCTCCTAAATTCCAAAATTTTCATCCAAGCTTTCAATGCAAAAGTATTGGTGAAAATTTAAAACACTGTTTTTTTCAAGCAAAGCATACCAAGCTATTTTGATTCTACATTTCTTGGCTCTTTGCATCATGCTTGGCTGATTCACTCAACCAGGTTCCCAAAACTTAGCTCTGCACAGACTGTGCTTTGGAAAAACAAGATCCATCTGGTAGATGCAGACGATTCCACAAAAAAGGATTAACTCACATGATATTTTTCTCATTTTCATTCCTAATCTTGGGAAGAACCCAGAACTTCACTCATGATAAGAAAAAAGGTTTCTGTTTTCATGAAGAAGTTAAGTGCCTACTTGGCAGGTAGCACTAAGATTGTCCAGAGCTTGTGGCCACTCTTTGTAGACAGCCTAATGGAGGCAGACTCAATAGCTAGGTGTTGCACCAGCGTCATGACTTCAACTGATCAGAAGCTAACTAAGGACAAAGCACTGACTATTACGTTGTCCAGGAAGTGAGTAAACAACCCAAGGGTTCCTTCACTATTAGTTCAAATACAGACTGGGCTTGCATTTAACAGTGGATGAAAAATAAGTCAGGTATGTGGATTTGGTAGCTATGAAACCTCTAACAGCTTGTACGCTGCACGGCCTTTCCACATACAAATAGCCTGACCAAAAAGCAGTTCTTACCAGCTGTTCTGAAGGATAGTCACCATTACCATCAGAAGTATTAAACTGACACACATGTAAGAGATATGCATTTCATACAGTTAGAACTAGGAGGGACACATGCAGCCAGTATAGCAGTATAACACACCGTGTCCAAAATAACTGGCATCTTCCAGCTGAGCTCCCAAACATAACTACAACTGAATTCAGCAGTCATTCAGTGCCTGCAACACCCCTGGGGCCAGATAAAAGGTTTGATTTCTCCAAGTCTGTATGCCTGTGGGATAAAAACAAGCTGGGAGAGCATTACTTTGCCAAAGAGTTTGCTATTCAAACGCGATGCATGTAATTTAAGGCCATTTGCGTCAAACTTCTGCATCCTCAAGACTTGGGTTAGAAACATACATATCTGTCACAACCTGACATGTTCAATGAAAGAAGAAATACAAGGTTGACATCTTTGCATGATGGTTATTTTTGGCTAGACAATAAGTCAAAATACAAAGGAAGGAGACAAGAAATGAAAGCATGCAGGGACTGTCAAGAGCATGTCAAAGCTGCAATGTCAATGATAAAAAATCAGCACAAAGCTTTTTAATTTCATATCCTTCATCTTCAAGTCTTAACAGCTGTAATAATAATTCTTAAATACATTATTTGTATGTTAGCTGAAGGTTAATGATCTTTATAAAAATTCAAGGAAAAGCTCACTGATACCTTCCATGGATGGCAATAGTCCCTGGAATAGATTTTTAGTGATTGGAATTATTGGAAAATCTGGACCTGTTGCTATTGGCTTCAGATTTCAGGGGCCAGATGACGCCCTGTTGCAAATAATCTTTTAGACTCCGCTGGTGTTTTATTAGACTGGAGATAAAGAGGGCTTTTGGCTAATAGTATCATATAGCTCTGCTGTGTGACCTCCTTGTTCTTAAAGTTTCCTTGACTTGAGGGTAATTTTAGTTAAACAGCCATTACCCAGGCTGTTGAGGAAGTCCAGATGGCTGCTTCACAGTTTCTGAGATGCCATATTGGTACTACTTAAAAATAGCGCCAGTAGTTGCAAGAGCAAATTCCTCTTCCAAAGGTAATATTCTGCTTTACATTTAGGGAATGTTCCAAACTGCAGGCTGAGACAGAAAAAACAGTTTAAACATGGTTAAACCCCCAAATTCCCATTGTAATCCAGTGGAGTCAATTATTCCATTAATTTTAGTAGAACAAAGAAAAAAACCTGCAGAGGATCAAAAGAGTTGGATCAAATATCTCATCTTTTAAGCAAGGTTGAATACTTGAGTTGAAAACTTGGTCAGCTTAGCTCCATGCCAAGTGCTTCTTCTAATAGCCTTCTAATTGGAGCAACAGAAAAAGCATCCCTAGCAAACTAACAAAACCCCATATATTTAAACCTTTAAAACTTCAAGTAATAAGGAAAGCTTTCCTTTTAACGCCAGCTGTTCTTCCCTTTCTCTTTGGGTATGGAGAAATTTGTGTGATGCTCCCCATTTTTTGACATGTCTCTTCTGTTGGTAATGAAGGTGGCATTAATTGTTCTCTTTCAAGACGTTACCCAAAATGAGCCTCTGAAGTTGTTGCTGTTGATCTCTCTTATTGAGTATGAATATGTTTTCCTGGAGGCACAATAAGACAAATACCCAGAGAGTGAGTGTCGTGGTTTAACCCGGCTGGCAACTAAGCAGCACGCAGCAGCTCGCTCACTCCCCCCCCTCCCTCAGTGGGATGGGGGAGAGAATCGTAGAAAAGAAAAAAAAAAAAGTAAGACCTGTGGGTTGAGATAGAGACAGTTTAATAAGAGAGAAAAATAACAATAGTGATGATAATAATAATGGTAAAAGAATATACAGAATATATATAAAACAAGTGATGCACAATGCAATTGCTCACCACCCGCTGACTGATGCCCAGCCTGTTCCGAGCAGCAATCGCTCCCCAAGCCACGATCACTCCCCCAGCAGTGATCACTCTCCCCGCGACCGACCGACCGACCAACCCCCCCGAGCATGACGTTCTATGGTATGGAATAGCCCTTTGGGCAGTTTGGGTTAGCTGTGCTAGCTGTGCTGTACTCCCAGCTTGTTATGCACCTGGCCGAGCAGGAGAAACTCAAAAAGTCCTTGAGTAGTCTGAGCACTACTTGGCAACAACTGAAAACATCAGTGTGTTATCAACATTCTTCTGGCACTAAATCCAAAACACAACACCATGCTAGTTACTATGAAGAAAATTAACTCTATCCCAGCCGAAACCAGGACAGCAAGGAAGAAAGAAGAGCAAAGATAAATGTGCTGCTTCTGTTTCTGCAGACCACTGCATGAAGTGCCTATGCAAGTGAGAAAGGGGTTCAGTACACATCCTTATCAGCTGCCTTGAGTCGGGTGAGCATACATCGCTGTCAGACTATTTAAGACATAGCTGCCTTCCTGGTCACAGGCTGAGAGCAGCACAGCCAGACACATGCTCTTTTTTTGCTCAAACTAGATTATTTTCCTTAGTTAAAGGCAAAGAAGGAAGAAAGGGAACAGACTCAAGAACAGAAAGAGCACACGCTCAGAGGTGTGTGCAGCAATGGGACGATAAGTAAACCTCCAGGTGAGAAATATTAGGGGGGTCTGTGGCACGCTTTGGTTAGGGTTTCTCGGAAGGTGAGAGAAATAAAGGCTGAGTGATACTCTGGTGGATGCTGTGGTCTCAAAAGCTTACAAGGAGGGCAGAAAGAGTAGAGAAGTTTGTTTATTTCTACCCATTTGTACCTTTGGTTTCAGTATCAAATTAAAAAATCTCAGAAGAGTTGTTTTCTCCATCCTCCACTCAGCTCACATTTCTTTCTGATGTTTCTGTTTAGTTCAGGGATTGCCGTTGATTTATCAGCATGACCTAAGCCAGGTGGTAAGACGGTACCTGCAAATTTAATGCTTAGTTATGTCCATCTTTCCATCTTTAATTTTAAGCTAATTTTATAAATAATTTGCAATTATTTTTTTTTTTGTCTTGGTCAACATAAAGTGTTAATCTGTGCCCCACATCCAACCTTGACAACAGACACATTTCCTTTTGAAACTTTTGCGGGAAGCTTTTACTTTCTAATTTTCATTTCTTTCTTTACACTCTTGTTATGCTACAAAATAAAGCATAAGTGATGCAATGAACTTAATCTGCACAACTACAGTTATTGATTTAGCATCCAAAACCAATTCATCATCAGATTTATATCCTTTCCTCCATTAATTTAACTAGTCTTCCATGACCACAGTCTCTAGAGACAAGCCTACATGAAGAAATATATTCTCTATTAATTCCACATAGAAAAAATCAATGTAGCATCCCAGAACTTAGTGTTAAAGTTCATCTTACTCAAATTTACACAAAATTCCATTCCTTTATACACCATTACAGTATTTTATGTTGCAGCCTCCAGTGACATGAAGAGAACAGAAGCTGGATGGTACCTGAACCGGGCAGAAATTAAACGCTCTCTCAGCACCCACAGCAGTTCTGTTCTTAACGATCCTCTGCCATTCTTTCTGACTTAGTGGGAGACGTCTGTGGGACACTGGTCTACAGCTGGAGTACCTCCTCCCACGCATTGAGAGCACTATAGTACAAAGTTCAGAAATGCGTATTTCATCCACTGTGACAGTAACTGGACATGTCACTGAAGAACTGAACACAAATGACCTTCCATAATATTGGAAGGGTCTCCAGGACTCAGCAGCATCATTAAATGTCATGGCATTTATGGCTGTTTTGATGTACTTAAAAAGCATGATAGTCTCTTGATTACATTTCCAACTATGAGTTTAGCAGGCTGATTTATGGAAACCATGTTTGAAAACAGTGAAAGTGAAAGGTTTTTTAGCAGTGTTGATGTTACATTAGATATAAAGGACACTGTATGGACTTACTCTAAGCTCTAACCAAGGACAATAATTTTCCTTTATTTCAGTTAAGCAAGCAGTTCTCTACAGTCATCTGGGATGTCCAGATATTTTCCATTTCTCAGGTCAGCTTTCTGAAGTAGGAAGGCAGGTTTCCCTGAAGCCCAACACGCAGATTTTGCTGCCATGAATTCCAGTGGGTTGAAAAGTGTGAACAGGGTGGGACTGCAGCGGCCCACACTTAGATTAGTTTAAAGCCATCACAGAACTCAGGCCTGAGGAGCTCAGTGATACCAATATTCAAGTACTTTGCTAAGTATTTGGGCTCATTAGACTTGGTTTTTTCAGCCCTATCTCTCTTCCTGCCCTTTCTGCTTCTTTCCCAGAAGCCCTTAAGTAGGATGTCTAAACAAACAGTACTCAAGTGGGAGACAAACATTTGATTGTGAGGTGTTAATGTGAGCTTCAGATGAGGCTAAACTATCCCGCAATGCCCCAGAAATCATCTCAGTTCACCTAGGGAAAAATCTTACATGAAAATGAAACAGCAACCTAAATCTACAGAAGGCTGCTAAATCGCTTCCATATTGCAGCTGATATTACTGTCTTTAGAAAAGCTCCACAAAGGCCTTCAGATGAGTATCAGGAAAGTAAGCTGAGACATAAACATTAGGTTATTTGTGCAGAAGGCCAAGGTCATGCTAAAGTGTTTTTCTATTTTTCTGGTTTTCATGTACTGTGAAAAATCAATATTCCTCTCAGACATGTTATATTGTACGCTGAGCTGCATAGTGGTATCTTTGCACTGCATGTCCCTGACACTCTTTGAAGCTGCTGGAGGCTGGGATAGAATTCAAAATAACGACAGATTCTGCTAAACAAACTGAATTAGAAACTTCAAACCAGATCTACTTTCTTCAGTTGATAGCAGTGGACTTACTTCCTTCATTTTTTCTTCAGGGCTAGGGTCAGGCCCTTAGGAAGACAACAAATTGGACCAATTGAGGAATCATGTTCTGACCAGGCAATAACAAGTGAGCTGATTGCTGCAGTGGGGTTGGAGAGCATTTGAGAAATTGGACTGACCTTATGAAGACCAAGTGACTCACATCACTGGAAAAGAGCGTGGTTCTTACCAAGTCTTGCCATATGCATAAGAGCAAACCAACCAGACAGAAAATAAAATAATCATTTGCACATACAAATTGCCAGCAGTCGGTACTGCCCTTGAACATACAGAATCCATGACCAAGCTAACATTCCTATTGCGTGCTTAACAGCTGCAATATAATCACCAAGTCCCACTTACACGAAGAGAAAAGGGACGTAGTTTTCACATTATATGTCTAAATAATCTGGAAAAATGTAACCTTTCTGTCCTAATCTTATTCTGCCACCCTTCATCACCATATAGTACATGACCTGAACAAGGACTTAGAAGGAAAGCATTTTCTCAGCCAAACAAAACTTATCAGATTTTGCACCTTTTCTTCCTTCCACATAAGGACACAAGTAAAGACATAAAAATTTTCAGAAGCTGAAAATCCCCCCCAAAACTAGATCAGATTTTGTCTAATTTCATACTTTGTTTTCCCTTTCACCAGAAATGAAGTTATTTCTGCAAATGAAAAGAAATTTTAAAACAAAAAGCGAAGCAAAAAGTACCTCCAGAGTGTAAGAAAATCTTTGGTTGTTTAAGTGTGTCAAAATCAAGCTTTGGATCATTTCCACATCAGCTTATTGAATGAACTGGCATGTGAAATTGAAAGCAAGGTGCCTCAAGATCGGTTGTAATTTTGTCACAAAATGGGACTTTTCACCTGAAAACCATGGTGAAGTGAATATATCTTGACAGACAGGTCAATCAGAGAATGACTATGAGTGCTGATGTGATGCCACCATGAGAAAGGCTGATGCAAACCTACCTGACTGTTCTGCAGCCCACCACGTATGATGATGCGCAGAGATGCTCTCTTGACTCCTGGGTACCAGCAATCTACCAACTGGTTGCCAGTGCTGGAAAAGGACTCAGTGACATAAGTAGATTCAATTCCAGAGTTACATAGCAGAATTTATCAAATTAATTTTCAAATTGAATACGTGTTGACCTCAGCTCTGTCCTGGAGCATGTTAAATTTCAACAAAATCAGTATTTTCCAATTTACAAATATCCTCAACTGACTGCCTAACTCCCATATAAACCTCTCAGATAGTACGGTCCTTTAAAGCTGTATTCATTTGTTTAAGCTAGGCACTGTGCCATGTCTTCACCAACTCAATCTCAGTTCATTCATCTTTCTTATTACACGGGAAAATGAGCCTGAAGAACAAGAAAGAGATTTAAAAGAGGATAGTACCTTATTAATTAACAAGAGACATCAACAGATCAGAAGGCAAAAGAATTTTATTGCAGTCCCTGCAGCAGTGAAATACAAAGACTAAAGCATGTGTTGCCATGAAGTTTTAGTTCTGATCTTCTGTTCCAGCAACGAAACTATGATCTAACCTTCTAGTCAGAGCTCTTAGCAGCTGTGTCCTGCCCTGACTTGTGTAATACCCTGGCCGAGGACACTGGAAATAAGGGTCCTTTAATGGCTTGGTACACAATTACACCTACTGCAAACACAGCTGACAGCACTGAGACTGAATTTGCTGTGGAAACCCATTCCCCATTATCAATTATTTAGAATTTTGGCCACCATCATATACACATTAAATCTTTCTGCCTGGCCATCCAAGACTGACAGACTGTGGGTAATTGAAACTAAAATTATTCTTTTATCATTGCTGAAATCAGAGTGAAGGTAAAATACATTACACTGGTTTGATTGTGAAGAGTCCTGGTCTTCATTTCTCTGAACACTGACTTTTGCCCCGCTCTCTGGAGATGCCATTTACATTTGGGAACAGAATAAACTCTTGTCAATGTCTTTTGCCATTCCTGTGAAACTGTCCAAATTTGATCAAGCTATAAGGCTGAAAAAATGCAATTTGCACACCACATGTTCTCTAGAAACTCCATATTCCACTACTCTAACCTCCAAAGATTTCATCCAGAGTGTAATGCTCTGGTCCAGACTCAGGGCTCTGCTCACCACATCGGGGCATGCTAAAATCTAATGTACCAACAATTCAGTGAAGTTTGCTTTTAAAAACAAGTTATGAAAGACAGTGCACATTTATTTTAACAACACAGGTTTTGTATGAACTACAAATAGGCAGGAATTATTTGACTAAGAGAAGTTATTTACAATATGTAATTTTTCCTGATGATACTATGGTTTTCTGCAGTTTTGGAAATTAGCAAAAAAAGACTGCCAAGAAAAAATAGATAAGGGTGGGCTGAAAAAATCCTGTGTAATAACAAATTAAACTGGACATATATTACAGAAGGAGTTCATGTAAAACAGTGACAGGTCCTGTAATCCATAGTCATTTGACTGGTACCTCTAAATAGCAAAATTAAGATACTTTATAGGGAAATGTTAAGATGAACAAAAAATAAATAAACAAGTAAATAAAAAATAGGAGAGCCAAGGGCATTAATAGACCTGAGCTGAGACATTAAAGATTCCACCTTCAGTTGTGCTCTCCCTTGGGATTGGCAAAGTGACTTAGTTGCAGTTTCTGCATACATCTCTTCGCTTGGCTTATCTGGTAAGCGTGTTCAGGCTAGGCTATGAAACTTGTAGACATAACACTTGTGCAGTCTCTTTTCCTTTGGAAACAGATCTTAAATAAATAAACCTGATGAAATTCAATTCAAGTGAATTCCTTCAACAGCTATGAGTGCCAACCAGATGTGTTCACACATTGTTTTACACAAACAGCAAAGAGATGTGGAGAAGAAAAAAGATCAGGGGACAATTTGGAGGGAACAAAATGAAGTGCATGCTTGCAATGGAGGAGACGTCTCCCCAAACCCCTAAAAATTGTCCAAGGTTTCCGTATCTCTCTCTGTTCACTGTCTGCAAGAAATCTGCTGTGAAACAGCCATGGGAGGGAAAGGTTTGCTGGCTGACTTCTACAGAAAACTTACTAAGAACTCAAGCATAAACCATTTTATTCTGAGGAAAGACTGGGAATTTCTGAAGAACACCTGTTTGCCCAAGTGAGGGGCTTCTTAACAAGCTACTGAAATGAAACACAAAAAAAGAACACTCAGGAAATTGGGAAAAAAATTCAGGCAACAGGAATATGAAAGTACTGCTTTGGCAGGGCTGAAAAGAAGTCTGAAGCCCAGCTGGAGGAAAAGCGAGCAAAGGACATCCAGAGCAATAAGAAATAATTCAGCAGATATGATAGTTTCAAAAGAACTTATAGGAGAAGCTGGGCCTGCTGCTGAATGGCGACACGGTGCAGTGATGGATGACACAGGGAAGGCTGGAGTGCTCCCTCCCTTCCTTGCCTAAGTATTCACAGACAAAGCCTGCCCCTGTGCTTATTCATATACCAGCACAGCCTAGAGGAAGGAGACAGCCATCAGTGGGTGAGGAACAGGTTAGGGGTTCTGTCATGCTGAGTTGCACTGCCTAATCACAGTTATGGTCTGGTTACCCCAAATTAGTGGCATTTTTTTTGTCTGTAGTCATTACTTCTGTAGTTAAATTTACCTGCAAGAACAGGAAAAGTAGAAAGGGAAAAGGATAAAGCAACCCACAAGCACGAGGTATACTGAACTGTTCAAGTCTTATTCCTGTATGTGGCACAGTATGTATGGGGAGAGTGCATTTGCCTGCCCACGGGGCATTTGTGTGCCCGGCCTGAGGGGCTGGCACAGCACAGTCGCAGTGCTGTGTGCATGCAGAAATGCTTGCCTTTTCCTTTCTCCCTTCTCCCTCCTGCTCACAACTCCCTCCTCTCCAAAATTAACATTTGAATTGAAAGTTCAAAAGGTGTCAGAGCTAACAGGGGTTACTCATGCAAATCAAAGGCCAAAGAAACACCTAGCAATCTGCCCAGAGTCATAATGTCTGCATTAGTAAAAAAAAAAAAATAGTCAAAACCCAATGATTAAGTCATTAGTTATGAAAACTCTTCATGTTCTGTCGACTTCTTTTCTGTGCTTGGAGAGCAACGTGCTACTCTGAATCATAATGATGTAAAAAAATCCATTCTGAAATCCACAGTTTTGTTTTAATTTGGCATCTGCAATGACTAAGATAGCAGTATATTTCCTAAAGATAAAATGCAGCAGTTCTGCTCTTTCACCTTAAAAAACTCAGTTCTGAAACATCCTGTGTACCCATTCAAACTCCAGATGTTAGTGGACCCTACAGTTATCTTGGTAGGAAACTGGTAGGAAAAGTGTATCAGAGATGCTTCTCTAGGGGCAGAGGGAGGGAAATCTTCTTTCCTGAGGACTGAAAGGTCTGGGCAAGAGGATGGGAATGATGATTTGCTCTTTGGCAGCTGATCATATGAGAAGTTTTAGATGGAAGCAAGATGACTTTCTGACCTACAATTGCCTCCTTTTGCAAGAACACTTTCACTACACGAGGAGACAATGTTTAAATCCCACCCTACCTTACTGCAGGCTTAATTGTAAAGACCATGTTTTTTGCAGGGGACTTGCCTGAGCCACAGATGTGTCCAGTTTTCTCATCCTGTTGGCTTTGTGTCCTTCCTGCTCTTTGGCTCAATAATTGTCACACTTAGATGACCAGTTTTACCACAGCCATCTCTGTAGCCTGGATGCTCAGCTGGTGCTGGTCTATATAGCTCCAGGACTGCCAAAACAAGCAGACTGATTAGGCTTATCTCTATCCCTGGACGGCTTCACTCTTTACAATCCAAAAGTTGTACCCTTTCTGTGCTCAGTGTTTCAGGAGAGCAAGTTTTGTCCTAAATAGTTACCTTGCAGAAATTGCCAGGTTGGTATGCGTGGTGTTTATGCTTCACGTTCTTGTTAATTGAAAGTCTGGAGACAATTCTCATAAGATGAAAAGGTACATGGTTATAAGACATCATTTGAAAGATAATTCAGAAAACGACATATGGCGAGATAACCAAAAGATGATTTTATACCAGGCAGGGGTATCAGCAATGGAAAGATTTGCTAAGAGAACTTTATTCCCACAGTTCACACCAGCTGGCATCCAGCTGAGAAAGTACCGCTGTTTAACATGATAGACTGCTCACCCCTTGGAGTTTTATCCAGGCAGCACCCAGCCCTGAAGGTGATGCACTTCACTGCAGACAGCAGTAAAAGGTAGAAATAGCCAAGAAATTATAACTTGTGTAGCAGAAGCAGTTTAAGTGGGGTTGCAGAGACCTCACCGTGAGCTGCTCAGCAGGGTGAATAATGCTGCTTTCCTAAGAGAACTTACCACCTTCCCTTGGAAATAGGGCTGTAACCACAGCAAGCGGGAGCGTGGCTCCTTTAAGTGCAAGTGAAATATTCCATAATCATGGTAAGAAAGCAGAGGACTCAAAGGTGTTTGAGCAAGAGAATTTCCAGCTCCACATGATCAAGAATCATACATGAGCTCCTTGTTGATGGCTTTCTATCTCACATCCCATCATCCAGGGTCAAGTGCATCACCTCCAGGATCACAGGAATTTTACAAATAATGCTCCTGCAGCAATTTTTCAGCCTGTCATTTATACCAGATGATTACCTTGTTAAAAGATCCTATTTCCAAACCAAACTAATCTATTTAAAATTAACAGATATGAACAATAGAGAAAATATTCTGAAAGAGATCTGTTCTTGAGAAGAGCATTTCAGTCTGCCAAGAAGACTTCAGGTGATCTTTAAATAATGAGCCAATAAAAATATAAATTGTTATTCATGCTATCCCCAAGGGTACAGAAATGACATTAGTGCTAAGAATGTTTTATTGTTGTATTTTGGTTTTAAACTGGAAGGTGTCTGTGTATCTACCCTGTAAACAAAGGTGAGTGTATAAACAGCTGCCAGGAGAGCCTCAGGAGCACTTCTTGTTAACAAGTTGTATTTGCAATAATAGAAACTACTTGCATTGAATCCTTTTCCCTAGTATCCAGCTTCCCACTTTATGACATACAAACAGTGCTATGGCAAAAGAATTATATTCTAATTATCTTGGTTATGTGTGCTCATGTACTCAAATGAAATTCTTGTGTGAATTTATTCTCTGCAGCAAAGAAAGACCCATTGAAATGGATTTTGGACAGCACCTCAGTCAGGCTCATTATTTCCTCTCCTCAGCAGCAACCTCATCTTGCTGGAGGGTAGCAAAAGTAACAGACTTCAAAATGATGGTGAGAGGTGTGTAGTTGGGTCTGTGGTGGAGAAGATGCCCCTAATTTTGGCTGGGCACACAATGATAATCCCTTCCAGACTGCACTCAGAGAGAGCGCCCAGACAGTCTAAATTTGGAAAATCTTTATCCCTAAGATGCAGGACTCTAAATTCCAGTGAAAAATGGCACCAGAAGCTGAGCCTAGAGGATAATTTGCAGGGGACGGGCAATGTAGCTACAGAGCATCCGAGTGAGGTTAGGAACATTTCTATTAGAGATACGCAAGATTGCTGCTGAACCATTATGTAGCAAATACCTCTCCCAAATCCAGCCCCACTGAACTTGGGTCAAAATTCATTCCAAGAATTTGCAAGAACAAAAATTCCCAAATCTAGAATTAGTTTAGAAGGTTTCTAGGCTAAGTTATGATTTTTTTTTTCCTTAAATCTGAGCTAACCTAAACCCTAATCAGAAATTAGCTCAAATTTCAGAGTTACTGATCATCCATTGACAGACTATGAGCTGAGTTTAAAAAAGAAAAAAAAAAAGAAAAAAAAAAATTGTTACATATAATTGGCCAAACCAGTTGTAAATATCTCTGACATGAGATCTTGAACATAAAGTTTCTGAGGCCATCTGTAGAGTCCAGTGGTAACAATTTTAATGGATTTTTTTATTTGAAGCCAATTATAATATTTTTTTTTTCTTAAAGCTGCAGTGCTTGGAACGAATTGACTATGAAATAATTTCACCTTCTGGTGAAAAACAAATTCCACTTTCCAGGGTTGTGAAGGATAAATATTTTTTAAAAACCAAAAAGTATACAGGCAATAGCCCCCAAAATAAATACAAAATAATATATGTATATATTTGAAAACAACAACAACAAGCAAAAAAACTTGTGATTCTTAAGTTCAACTCATGATTACTGAGCACTTATACTCGGTAACACTAAAAAGTTCATTAATCAAGTAAATGAACCAATCATCCTTTTTATAACTCCATTCCATGGTTGGGGTTTTTTGAAAGCAAAAGAAAATTTGGGGGTTCAAACAGAGAAAACACTTACACATACCTAAGTGTTGTGCCCTAGTTAAATGCCGTAAGAAACAGTCTGCTTTCTCATCGCTGCAGCTGAAACTTATAGAATTTAAGTTTGAAATACTTCATTGGAGGAAGCATATGCACCTATTTTTTAAGCTACTGTTGTTGATAGTTTGATCTATGAATTTAATATCGAACACATTTCAACTTTTCCGTCGTAGGTCAAATAGCCAGCTATTTGCATTTAAATGGATTACCAGCATATATTTCTTGTTCTTATTACTCTATGCGCTTTTCATGTAGCTGTTTGATATGAACACTTCTACTGATCCAGACAGGATTTTAGTAATCAGGGCAGGAGACAGGTTAATATACTAAAAATTAGCCTTAATGCTGTTCCCGTATATATTATCACACTGATATCAAATCCTTATATGGAGCATCTCAGCACATTTGTCTCCTATCACACAGAAAGCAAGTTTGAAGGACAGGCTGGCATAGCAGCATGGTATAACTGAGAGATACCGAATAAAGATGGAGGCTGGAATATCGTGCTCCCCTGCCGTCAACTCTAAGCCAGTGGTGCTCCTGCCTTTGAACCCAGACAAATCACCGCCTTGTGCCTCCGTGCAGCCAGTGCTGCCAGAATGAAACACAACCGCTCGGCAGAGAAGCAGTGCATTCCCAGTTGAGCATTACATGTCTTAACTGGGGCATCAGAGGAGCTCAACAGCACGGGTCGAGGTGGGCCTTGTGGAGGTTGATTCTGAACTGCCCGATTTTTATCCAGTCTGCTGGCAGCATCACACACTGTCCTTGGTAAAAATGCCCACAATAGTTTGTCAATCTAATGGTTTTAATTCATTGCAGAAAGGAGATTTATGTTAGATGTTAGCCAGGAAAAAAACTTCTACCTTGCTTTTACTTATGGGTAAGTTCTGTAACAAATTGCCTAGGAAAGCTGGGGAATCTCCACAGGAGCAGGGCAGAGATAGGACTGTCTGAAACAGGGGTGATGGTGAAGGAAGTTCACAAGGAGGTTGTGCTGAGAAGAATGAACTCAAGCCAGGGAACTTCTCAGGGGTCTGTCCAGCCTTATTTTCTAATCTTTAATGAAATATGTTTGAAAACTCATGAACATTTTTGCTGGTTTCTTGTTACAAATACTCGGGGGGGGGTCACTCACACACATCCTTAAATGGGAACATGCACCACTGGAGGAGATTACAACATTTGGAGGACCTCGGTAAGACCATAGTTGCTTCCTCTGCCTAAGCTACAACCACCACCTTAGCACCCCAATTGGCAAGGAGCTGCTCTTTGCCTTCTGCTCTTGCTGGGGCTCATGCCAGCAAACAAACAGCTAGCAATTCAGCAAGTCCTGCCCAGGGCCTGACTCTACTTGACCCACTGGTACAACCATAGGGAAGAGGAAGGATAGATACACAAACACAATAGCAACAAAAAAAAATCAGTGTGAGTTATCTCAGAGACATATTCACATCTCCAGCTGAGTGAAACTCAGTGGGAAGTCTCTTGGCTGACACTCTGAAATCTGCAAGTTTACTCTGAAACAGCAAAGCTGTCCAAGTCTTTATGCCATCAGGATTTTAAAAATCATCACCTGAAGGATTTATGGCAGGGTGCATGGGCAATTACATTGCTCTATTTGTTACTTTGGAAACACGTTTTGTGACTGGTGAGAGCTATGAGAAAGATATTGAATGAACATCTGAGAAACAATATTTTAAAATTAAAGCTGAACACTGGTTTTAGCCACAACAGGAAGCTCTAGCCTCAAGGCAGTCATGAAACGTCAGGGAGTCAGCAGAAAAGTGCCACCAAGTCTTGCTGGGATTGATTTTGTAGGACTAGCTCTGTGTCATAGGATGGAAAAATAAAAGTGGGGTCAAGTAATCAAACCAGGGCTCTCGCGGCTGGAGAGCTTTGCCCAGAAATGGGTGCAATGGAAAGTCAGAACACAATGGTAATAACTCCTGCTCTCTTGACTATGAATATTTTCCAAGCAATCCAGCCCTATGACATCAAACTGTCAAGACTTTGGTCCTTTAAATATCTCTCTTAAATCTTAAGCTTTCCATTGGCCCTTAGTCACACAGGACTATTGAACTTTCCAGATGTTTACTAGAAGATATAGGGATAGATCTATATATGCAGAATGGGGTCTCTTCACATACTTAGAACCAAGGAAAAATGCATGCACTGCTAAAACAAACCAAGCCAAAAAAGTTTTCCTACCGGTGCTGCTACAAGCATCTGATGTCTGGCACTGTTGTCCTGGAAGTCCCATTTCCACATCACCCTTAGTCTGTCCGCCCCTGTAATCCCACTGGAAATGTTGTTCCAGGGAGCAGGCTGAGAGAATCAGGGTGACAACACTTTGGCACATGCCAACAGGGGACAGCTTCCAACGTTCCCCAGATAAGGCTGAAGGACTGTGAGAAATCTGGTTAATGCCTCCCTCAGACGATGTGGATTTCTTTGTTTCTTTTACTGTAGGTGGTTTGGAAATAGAAATTCCTTGAATTAGTCAAGAAATCCAAATGCATTAAAAAGAGAAAACAAAACGCCTCCGTTACGCAGGAAAATCTATCCTTCGTTTCTAGAGTGACTTTGCAGCAAATAAAAAATGAAAAGAAAAAACAATTAAAAGAGAATTTGTTTTTTAAATAAGAAGGGAGGTATCTCTGTGTGGGATTCTTCTGGACTCTGAAGGAACACCAATTTCTTTCCCACTTACCAGGTACTAGGATTTATGGGCTTAGATTATGTAAATAAAAATAGTATATATTTTGGGTCAATTATCCAGTCCTTTCAACTATTTTATAGCACTGTATTGGAGCCCTCAGTAAGGTTATTCTTGACTTACCCTGGTATCTGTGGGAGGAGGACTGGGGCTTACAGAAAGCCTAGGTACTAGATTCCAGTTGTGATCTATGCAAAAGCAGCAGTGACAGAAGCTGAGATGTGTGCATAAAAGTGCCAGGTACTGTGAGTTTATTGCTTACCAAATCAGACATTCACTGTCAAAAGTTCAAAAACTGACAATAAACTTAACTATTGCATCTTTAAACTTATTTATAACTTACAGAGGAAGCCTTGTGTCTCGGTTTTGTCTCTTCCGTGAAGTTTACAGCCAGCAGGAGATAATAAAATCTAGACTGAGCTCATATTGCCGAGAGAAAAATCAAGACCTGTATGTGTTGGTGGCTGTCAGGTGAGATATTTTATACCTCATTAGTGTCGGAGCAGTTATTGCTTTTTCTTCCTTTATGAATAGATCATGTGATAGCACGCCTCTCTCTCACACTCCTAACCAATTTGTCACAGCAAACCTGGCTGTAACAGAAATAAGGTATTTCTTTCCATAACCCTTTTCCTTTCAGTACTTACTTCTCATGAGCCCTGCTACCCAAACAAGTCTAGATGTCTATCACTCTGCTTTGCACATAGCTTTCTCCCTGGTATCTGGGTGTTGGAAACTGCTCTGGTGTTCCCTTCCCCTTGGACCTCCTCGCTGGCACAGAGGCGTTTCATTCACAGCTGCCCGTGCAGCACTGGCAAATGCCCTCCCTCGCCAGCATGGCACGGGAAGGCTCTCGCTGACCTTTCCTAGCAGCCTCCCAAAGCACCCAAGGAAGCACCGCAGCTCTGTGTATCATCCCTGGGGAAGATTATGGTTCTCAGAGCAGACAAAGCACTGCTGAGCGGTATTTGCCCTTAACACACTGAGGATTATTCAGGATAGCGGGTCAATGTCTCCCCAGCAGAGGATGCTCTCCTGGTGGAAGTTGGCCACATGTGTTCTTCCCTCAGATCTGAGCTGGAATGTTTTTTACTTAGATTTTGGCCAGATAAAAGTTACATCAATTTTTTTTTTTTTTTTGCTGAGATAGTTCACAATGTTTCCAATTGGCAGGGAAGATGCCCCAGTGTTCTCATGTAGTTCAGGGGGGATATGCAAGGAAAAGTAATGTAGATTAAATTGGCCAACAGACAAAGCAAAATGGAGCAGGATTCTACAGCCCGATAGTTGGAAAGAAAAGCACATAGCTACGCTTAGTCCCCGTTCCCAGAATTGTTGATATGCTTTACAATAAATACTCATTATTTTAAATCCATACTGAGCACTCCTGAGGCAAATGGAGACCGCTAGAGTTATTTTTAGGGAATCGACTATTCCTTTCACTCTCTGTTACTACTTGCAGAAAAATCTAATCAGTTAAAGAACCACAGCTAAATATTGTTTTCCTTTTTAAAAAAGCACACTGTTATTATTACACTGCATTTTGAGTGGAGGGCGTGAAGTTGTGTAAGATTTAATTAATCCACTGAACCATCAGCTTATTCTCCACTGCAAATACTGCCATCTGCTACCAGTCCATGCATTGATAATTAATGTCTGCTATGAGTTTGCTTCCCCAACATTATCTGATTAGGTAATTAGCCTATGGAACAATACACGACACAATGCATTATTGTTCTATTAAGTGTGATCTGTTTGAAAGCACTAAAGAATGCACGAGTTTCATTTCTGTGACTCATACCTCAACCAACATCCACCCAGAGAATGACAAAATAATTCCGAGAGGAATGAGGAGGGGAGAAAAAAACCCCAAAACCACATGAAAATCATGTCAATAAACTTAGGCATGACTACTGTTTACTTCAGGATAGCTTGTAAACAACTATAAGTATGAGCAAGAAAATCCACAAGCGCTGCTCTCCAGAGAAGGCATGGATCAACATCAACAATGATCTCTTTGTGATAAATGCCCCTTCAGAGAAATATCATGAAAAATAGTTTGTCAACAAAACTCAGGGGGTTAACAAATCAATGGAAGGTGGAATCAGGAAGAGGGAGAACAAGGCCACATGCCATCTTTATTCACTCTTGTAAAATGTGGCTGTTTCCAAGATTACATCTGAATTAAGCTTGGGAGGCAAGCAAGTGATGAAGATGCAGTGGAGGGGAACTGAAGCAAAGCCAACACTTCAGCACTGTCAGATCCTGTGGCTATAGGGCAAAGTCTCTCAATATTTGGCTAAGTGGGTTTTACTTTCCCCGGCTCTTTGCCTCAGGTAATTATAAAAGGCACTCTGATTTTATTTTGCATGAGATTCCCAGCACAGTCTGGGCCAGAGGAAAGGTTAGCAATGTCAGCCATAAGTGCATGGAAACCACAACAAGCACATAAAAAGTCCAAGCTTAGGAGACTGGAGACCTCGCACATCATCATTGCTATTTCAAAACATTGAGGTCAGGATTAATTTGACCAAATTTACATGCCAACACAGTAAGTATCTACATTTGAGCTGATTCTCTCCACTCCTTTTATAGTCAAGAGAATCCTGCCCCTCATGTTGGCAACACAAATGTTTTCCACCACATTTATCTGGAATTATTTGCAAAATCACTGTCAGTTCAACAGCACAGACTGAAGACTATGTATCTGCAAGTTAAGTTCCAGTACTGGATCAGGCTTTCTCTTAATTTCAGGCGTTCTTTCCTTCCAACAGGCTCTGTTTCACAGTTACCGCTAAATAAAGTTTGTAGTGGGTTGACCCTGGATGGATGCCAGGTGCCACCAAGCTGCTCTATCACTCCCCTCCTCAGCAGGATGTGGGGGGCTGGTGTCGAGAAAATAAGATGGAAAAAATCCCTCATGGGTCAAGATAAAGGCAATTAAATAAAAGAAAAAGCAAAGGTCACATGCAAAAGCAAAGGGAAAACAAAGGCTTTATTCTCTACTTCCCATCAGCAGGCAATGTCCAGCCCCTTCCTGGGAAGCAGGGCTTCAGTACATGTAGTGGTTGCTCCAGAAGACAATCATAAACAATGAATCCTGCCCCTCCTCCTCCTTTCTCTTAGCTTTTATTGCTCAGCAGACATCATATGTTATGGAATATCCCTTTGGTCAGTTTGGGTCAGCTGTCTTGGCTCTGTCCCCTCCCAAGACCTTGACCAACCCCAGCCTACTGGTGAGGGGGGCAATGTTGGAGAGAGCCTTGATGCTGTGTGAGCTCTGCTCAGCAGTAGTCAAAACACTGGTGTGTTATCAGCACCTTTCTAGCTACAAAGCACAGCACTATGAGGGCCGCTATGGGGAAAATTAACTCCATCTCAGCCAGACCCAATACACAGTCTTAAACCAGAAGCCCTACTGTTGGTAGGCTCCTCAGTCCACAGTGGCCTTCAGTGGGAGCTGGGCAGTGAGGACCCTTAGGGACCCCATACAGCAGCCCCAAAGAACTGCTCTGACCCCTGTGCCACCGCAGTGCCATGATTTGTGCTATTGTATCCTCACTCTGTGTCAGGCAATGCTCTCGGCCTTTGCTGCATATTGCAAGGGCTTTATTCTGACTCTTACTGTTGGTGCATTTTGGATGCTGCAGAGGAATTAACCATTAGACATTTACAGGTGAAGCCACTGGAGCACAGGGAGTTGAGTGGCCTTACCCAGGGTCTTTCAGCAAGCTGGTGAGAGAGCCAGAGATAGGGATGAAAACTTCAAAGCAGGTTGCTCTCCTTCCTGATGAGGAAGACTCTTCACAGCTTTATACTAGACCACGAAAAAAAAAAAAGCCTCGTCTGCATTTGATTTTTTGGTAATCAAAGGGAAGAGGCAGGTGAGCTCAGCTTAAATATCCTTCTCTTTTCACCTGCTAAGCATTTGTTCAGCAGTTCTCAGTCCTGTACAGAACTTCCTAAGTGATGCTGCATTTGGTATTCGACAGCTTTCCTTTCTGTCTTCAAACACAATTCCCCTTAGGCATCACTCTGCTTTTATTTGTTCCACTGCAAATAACAGATGAGTTATTCAACATTTGTCAGGCTTGTTTGTTTATTTCTTTAACCATAGAGACATACGACATTTACCAGTGTCCAGGAGATGTCTCTGGGAGTTAGCAGTAGCTAAAAACACTCTGTTGTTGTCTGAAATAATTGCAACTTCTGTTGTTTTCAATGACTGTGACCTAATAATGAAATGAAATCTATAGGGTAACCCATTAAACCAGTGCTAACATGAGTACGCTGTCCTCTTCTCTGACTCTGCTTTCACTACTTCTGTTTCTTGTTCACTTCTCTTCCTATGCTTTTTCTTACTCTGATGATAGCAAACCTGGAGCTCATCAATCTTTCTTTCTCTTCTCTCCTGCTAATTGCTGATGGTGCATCTCCTTACTACAGCCACAAGCTCTGACCTCTCCAAACAGGCACATGAAGTATCTTTGTCTAATTGCAACACTCTCAGACCTCCTTCGCTGCCTAAATCTCTGTAAAGTTCATGACGTGCAAATAACGGGGCACCAAGTTTGTTAGACTGAATTACAACCCTTGACTTATTGGGCTGAATTTCCTCCTCCCTCTGCATTAAGAATGTAGGAACAACCGTACAGAATCAGGCCAAACATCCCATGGTCCTAACTCCAAAACTGGGCCAAAGCAGAGGCCCATGGAAGAATACACAAATGGGGCAAGTATGAAACTGTACGTCCATTGAATACCCTCCCAGCACTTTGACTCCAGGCTTTCCTCCATCAGAGAAATTTATGCCATGTCATGCCTAAAACTTAGAACTATCAGGAATATATATTTTTTTTTTTCCAGAAAGTCTCAACCCCTTGATCCATTCCATTATTCCCAGGCAGGGTGAAATCTTATAGGATTTCTCTAGAAAGAGAATTACAGGATGTGGGAAAAAGTCCAGCTTCGGAAACCAGCTATGGGTCTCCCAAGGTCCCACCTCAGAATTTCAGGCTTTCATTCCAACTTCTGGTTCACTGTGAAGCCTTTTCATTCCTATTTTGCTTATGTTTTTACATTAACAACTGCATCAGCACAAGCACTCTTCCTCATATTGCACAGCAGGACAGCACACATATCGAAATGGTCTGCCTTCTTTTTACGGGCATTAATGACAGCTGCTATTTAGTATCAACCACATCTTTGAACAAATCAGGGCATCTTCACTTGCTGTGATGAAACTGCTTGACACTTAGATCAAAATATTTCCTTCATAGTTGAACTCTGGGGGGTACTCACACCATCTCACTTCAGCAATCTAATTAAAATAAGGATTTAGGGTGAAGCCTCCGGATCTATAAAGGTTTACATACACCTCACTTAGACATCTGAACAACCTCTCTTGGCTCTTTCAAGCAAAGAGTGAGATTTCATACTTGGGGATCTAAGATAGAGACCCCAGAAAGAGAATGTGAGTGTCCCAAGTGTCAAACTCTAATATTATAAAATACGATATACATGATGCAGGACGGCAGATTTCATTCATCAGCAACTGTGCTTGTTAATTTGAAATAGAAAATAATATTTCAGCTACTTTCTGCCCCTGCACTATGATTTTGGCAGTAGAATACAGACTTTCAATACCCTCTAATTTGTTTTTAAATTCCAGAAGATTTTTTTTTTTCCAAAGAAAAAATTCATGACAATGTACCTTTTTATGAACACTTCTACCAATAACCATGAAAAAAATTGGGGTTTTTTGAAATATTTTTGTCCAATTAAAAGGTGTTTGTTTGGGGTTTTTTTTGTTAGAAATTTTGTAACCAGCTCTGCTAAAGTTAGAGCTCTTACAGGCAGGTTATACTGCTTTCTTTCTCTCTTTCATTTTTATACTTGAGATAGCAGAGAAATGTGGTGATTTTTAAACAGAAAAAAAATTGCTTTTTGCTGATCCTTTGTAGAACTTGTGATTACTCACTAAATTTGACATTTCTACAAGTATCAAGATTTCTCTAGGGTTTGGGGAGAGGGATCTACCTTTTGCCCTATGACTACAATTTATCAGCTTTATTTAAACTTTGAATATTTTTTGTCTTGCAACAGCAATGACTAAAAAAAAATACAATTAGAATTCCATGTCTATTTTTATGTCTAGTGTTTCCCTCTTATTATGTCACTTGGACCCTCCAAATCACTTTTACAGATGATTGGCTTTGACTATACATGGGCATTCAGGTAGAATTTAGGCTGCCTGAATACAGTCCATATGGAGATAGTAGGTATATTATTATTACCATTATTATCTTTGTTTCCATAGTGCCTAAGGCTCCACCTGGGACTAGGGTCCCACTTATGCAAGGCACTGGATAAAGACCAAGAATTCCCCAAAGCTTGCAATTTAAAGAAGAGAGTTCCTATATAAATAAGATCTGGGATTAATTTGGTGATATCACTACTGGTATTTTAGTCTGAGACTACAAGCATTTTTCAACGAGAAAGGTTGCAAAGGCAGGCAAGATGAATCTACAAACTCTCTCTGTACCTACTCCCTTGTAATGAAGATGTTGAGTTGGGGGGAGGGGAAAACATAACACTTGGGAGTATTTTATTAATTATTTTTCAGCTTGAGTGCACAAGGTTAAATGTAGACTCAGGCAGCTTTCACTGATGTGATTCATATCTCCACGATGTCAGAGCTTTTAGTGACACTAACGGGCTCATATTTTGTAAAGAATAAACCATCCTCTGGTGTATTAATTAAGCCCAAGCGCATCCCTCAGAGAAGCAATGCAAAACCAAAACTTTTGCATGGTGAATTTAATGCTTATAAAACACATGGCTTGACAACTGCTGAGCATGAAATCCCTCATTAATCCACAGAATGTGGACAGCATGGATAAGAGCTGCATGTTTCCCCACCATAACTGTGTCTTCAGTGGGCATGGTCCTGATACTAAGTCAGCACTGGCCTCTTCCCCATGAAGACAGCCAACAGATGACCTGCTTATTTCCAGTCACAGCATTATTTTCTATTAATTTTCATAGGAGTCCAAATGGGAGTTTGGGACTTTGGTAAACGTTCCAATGGAACTGTTTACAGAAATAAGGAATTACTGTTACACATTTTTCAAATTGTTGCTATTATTTTTACCATGTTTGCTAACCACATAAATAAATGTTACTTTCTTTGCACAGCCCCCCTTCAAAACAAACAAACAGACCAAGCACCAAAAAACACCCCCAGAAAACTCCCAAAACTCAAAGCAATCCAGCTACCCCAGCTGCTGCATGACCTCAGACCAATGTTCATGGGCTTTCATGGATCCTGCCTTGTGCTCTCCTGGAGGGCAGAACATAGGGTGTCACAGAGGATTCAGTCCACCCAGGTAAACCATATAAAGGAAAACAAACCCTCTCCAGTTGCAAAAAAGCAGGAAAAACAAAAAAAAAATTCCTATCAGGTTTCCTACTGACACTCTCCCACATGCTGATCATTCTAAAAATCCAAGTCCCACAGTACATAGGTCTAGAAATTGTGTGTTCAAAAGTACTTAACGCTTCGAAAATTAAATTTGCTAAAAAATGAAATTTCTTGCAGAAGAAATATCATTTTGGCAATTTTTAAAAATAATTTCAGAAAGAACAGATAACAGAAGTTATGTTCCCTCTGTAATCTCCCTTTCTTTTACAGTTCTGAGAAAGACCACATTTCTGATATTTTATAAAAATTTGAATTTAGACTTTTTCTATTTTCCATATTTTTAGCACTAAATTAAAAAGTTTCCTTACTCTTCCCCCCAGTGCAAAATTTGACGCTGTTGAAGAAGTTTGGAAACCAGACTCAGTTACAGGGCTCCATTTTGGGTTGGGTTTCTTTTTTTTAACATTTCAAAAGTTTGAAAAGTTGCAGAGAAGGGAAAAAAGAAAAGCAATCTAGGAAAGCTAACCCCAAATCTAAACTTTTATGGCTTGTATGAATATTTATTAAACAGCATTTCTCCGCACAGCTTGAAATTCTTAAACATTGGCATTGTGAAATGTGCTGGTTTGGGCTGGGATAGAGTTAATTGTCTTCATAGTAGCTGATATTGGGCTATATTTTGGATTTGTGCTGGAAACAGTGTTGATAATACAAAAATGTTTTAGTTACTGCTGAGCAGGGCTTACACAGAGCCAAGGCCTTTTCTGCTCCTCACCCCCCCCCCCTAGCAGGGAGGCTGGGGGGGGCACAAGAAGCTGGGAGGGGGCACAGCCAGGACAGCTGACCCCAACTGACCCAAGGGATATCCCGCACCGTACGACGTCATGCTCAGCATATAAACCTGGGGGAAGAAGAAGAAAAGGTGGGAGGGAGACACGTTTGGAGTGAAGGCATTTGTTTTCCCAAGTACCCGTTACACATGATGGAGCCCAGCTTTCCTGAAGATGGCTGAACACCTGCCTGCCCAGGGGAAGGAGGGAATGAGGGAATAACTTCCTTGTTTTGCTTTGCTTGCACATGCGACTTTTGCTTTACTTGTTAAACTGTCCTTATCTCAAGCCACAAGTTTTCTCACTTTTACTCTTCCAATTCTCTCCCCTATCCCACCAGGGGGGAGCGAGCAAGAGGCTGTGTGGGGCTGAGTTGCCAGCTGAGGTTAAACCACAACATGAAGGAAAAGGACAATATAGCCTGATACTCCAGAAAGACCTCTCTGATACCTCAGGTGGTTAGTTTCTCAGCTGGCAGCTTAAAGGGTTCAATTTAATCTGGCAAAACCAAGCAAGTTATCAGACCAACAACACAGATTACTACTGGCATGGACAGCTAAATGCAACTTTACCAAGATTCTGTGAGCACTTTCAGTATTCATTCAAGGTGCCCCAAGCTGATGTGCTTCCACCTTCAACCACATCTTGAAACTGAACAAAAGGAGAAGAACATTTCCCCATCTAAATTTGCAAACACAGATTGCCTAAAATGGCAAGAACCTCCTCCTCAAACACTTGTTTCACACCTAATTCCCTGATCACCTGAGTGCTCAGCATAAACTCATGTGAGAAGGATCTAATATGGTCCCAGCTCAATATTTTGTTCAGACTTCTGAGTTAGCTGCATTTTGATCTTACCCCGCATAACCACTGCCATGTTCCTATGCCCTTGTGCTCAGTGCCTAAGAGCACACACAGGTTTGCCTCAGGGCTGGAGCCCTCCATGCTACCCTATAACTATTTTCAAGGTTTGATGATTCAAATACCCAACGATATTCACCATTCCATCCAGCACCACTGCTGGAGTACACAGTCATCATCCTGATTTGCAATCAGACCTCACTGAACTAGATTTGGGCTGTGCTTAATGGTATCATTTTTAAATTATATGGTAAGATTACTTTTTTCAAGTGGGATAGCACAGCTAGAAAGTCAACAATCTTCCCTTCCCATGTACTATTCCAAACCTTTCATTTTTTGTGGACAGCAACGTAGGTTAGACCTTTGATCTGATTTGCTTAGATATTTGAAATTGATATTTATTTAACTTCAGATAAAAAACCAAGCCAGGTATCAGTAAGAAACATGCAGGTTTTGTAGAATATGTGACATAATTCAAAGCCATATAGAGATAAAAATTAACTTTGGAAAAAATCTAGATATATGTAGCATGGTTTAAATACTATAAACATCTGTAAAAACTCACCGGATATTACAGGGAATCTCTTTATATCTACACCTCTTCACAGAAAGTAAAATTCACTCCAGCTCTTTCACGTACTTCATAGCAGCTCCCTCAAGTGGCCACAGATCAGAGTATTTCATTGCAATCCATAGCAAACCCACCTACAAGCACCATACAGGGCTCATGACCCTTAGATCTGCTTCTCATCACCTTCAGGTGGTTAGGACCACTGCAAACACATTTTGAGATGTTTCAGGTGCAAAGTCAGAGTGGGATAGGCAATTGCAGAAGAGAAGTGCAGAAAAAGAAGGAATGGGAGGAACAGACAGAAGGTTATATATCGGAAAAAAGACAAATGGGTTGACTTTCACTAGTTAAGATGTTTGCTAAAGTCTATAGATCAAGGTGGTTGGTTTTTTCCTGAAGTGCAGACTTTTGGGAGTGTATTAGTTTGGGATGTTTGCCAACCTTCACTCTAAATCTTGTTTTCTGTAACTATTTTTAAAGGAACATTTCCTTAATAAAATGCTAGAACAAATGCAGGCCAGGTTCCAAGTAAACAAGGTAGGTGCTGTGTCTCCAAGATATTCATGGAGGCACAGATCAGAGGGGTTCTTCTTAGGGTGAAGAACCCTCCATGAAGCACAGCAGATAACTGGTACTTCAGATCCCTTGTGGTCTGAGGAAAGGCAACCTTTTCTGTTTGCTTGCATGTCTCCTTAGGTTCCGAGTCACCTGGAGCACAAGGATTTGCTTCTAACACCATCTCTTACATAGACCTTTTTTGAGATGTTGGGGACAGTTACTTCACTCCTCCATAAACTTTTCTGCCCTGTTTTCAAATTTCCTGTGTACTTGCTCTGCCAGCCTTAGGTCCCAAAAGGAGCCAATAAATAATAACTAATCTGCTGTTCAAACAAAAGAATTTTACAGATTGATTTACAGAGGGAGAAGAATGAAAATTCAGAGCCCTGGGAAATATGAGCATTGTTCTGAAAATAAAAGAAGGGAAATGCTCGACACACGGTAATTATCATTGCTTCATTAAAGTCAAAGAAACCATGGCAATTTTTACACACTGAAGACACGGTTTCTCTACCACCATGAAGCACAAATTCCCCTTTAGTTTTGCCTTCAGTTTTTTAGCATCTCAAGTAGAATCGTCTCTCCTCCTGGACTACTTTCAAATAATCTAGTTTCCTCAATGATTATTTTTTCCTGACAAGACATGCGATAAAGCAAAGCTCTATGTAGTCACAGGTAGATCACCTCTGGTAACCAAGCTAACTTTGGCTTACTCTGTACAAACAGTTTTCAGTCTTTCCTGACTTGTAAAGTCCTAAAATTTTCCAACAGAGATGCACCCCCAAGCCCCTGAGAGCAAATTTACTCTACTAACAATAGCTTTTCTCAGCTGTGTTGCATGGATTCCTTTGCCCACAGGTTGAAACCCACTGCTATGCACTATCTGGCAGTCTGCGGCATGAACATATCTGTGTTCTGAGAAAAATAGCTCCCAGTTTTGGGTCTTTGAAAAATACATCTGGACCTACTTACTGAATTATGAATTCAATGCATTTTCAAGCCTCAGAGCCTGATTTTGGTCGTATAAACCCGTTACATCGGTAGAGCCAACAGAGCCGCACGAGTGTGAAACCAGATACAAATTAATCCCTTTGTTCCCACAGTCCTCACTGTCAAATCTATTTTCAGTGCAATCAGAAGTTAGGCTGCATTAGCAACTTCAGACCATGACATTGTTCCACATGCACTAACCAAATACTGAATCTATTCAGCAAACTTTTTGTATAATGTGAAAGACAAACACAGAGCTGACCTTTCTCAACAGTTACACCTTTAGATCTCATTTACTTGTTAGTTTTCTTTTTTAATATCGTGTATTAATTTCTCCACTTCTGTTCTTGCAACAGTATATGTATATGTACATATATATTTGTAAACAGATACCATTTTCTAAACCACTATAGGACTAAACTATTCATTTTTGAAAGGCATTGCCTCTCTTATGTATGATTCTCACCAAAGGGAGAAACAGAATGTCATTTTTTTGTTCTCTTACTTGTGGCCCCTATCCAGCAAAGCACTTAGCCATATGTTTGCTTTTCCTTCTGGACTGGGGGTTTGGCTACTGGATGGCACAAATCTATCCACCAGGAAAGATAAGTTATCTATCACTACTGTGAGTCAATCAAAGATAGATGCCTAAATAGCTGATTTAGACAACTGGAGTACGACAATTATTTGATTATCCCGCAGAAATCCAGAGACTAATGGGCTCAGGGCCTCTGTTCATAATGTAGGTACATAAGAGGCAGCAGGCTAGTCTCAAAGCACATGGCATAACAGAAAATTGCTTCACGTATGGCACTCCTTATGTTCTCCGATTATCACATTTTAGAAATTGAAGCATTTGATGAAAACCACTGGACTATAAATTGGTGCCTTCAACATTGAGCTTCTTACATTTGCAGTATGACCTGCTCATTATACTCCATTAAAAGGGTAAACATGACAAGATAATGGATTCATTTTGGCGGTGGTGATACTTTTTGATTTTTTATTATTTCTACTTTGCTAGCTCACATTGAAAAATCCAAGAGCTCCCTTCAGTTGCTAATCTATGAATGGCCAGACCCTCCTGTTCTGGGATTAATATTAAAAAATGACAGAGAAATGGTTCACTAGACAAGCAAGCATTGGGTTGTTTGGTTGGTTTTTTTTTTTTTTTTTCAAACTTTAGCTTTGTTCTCTAAATATGCCTTTTTACTTTGCTTTTCAAGTATCTCAATCTGAACACCTAACTTTGAACACCCCTGAAAATGGTGGTCTGAATTTAAATTGAAATTTAGAGCTAATCCTTGTTAGTAGCCCAGAGCCATTTTCTAGGTGAACTAAAAGCACTGCTTTTCTGTCTCAACAACTTAAATGCATCCCTGAGTAATTATACTTCTAGTCTACTTGCACAGATTTGTATTTACTGCACTGGGATTTATGAACACAGGCTTTATGTTCATGTGTCTAATGCATGAAATATGGAATCAGCAACATGCTGAGGATCTACCTGGTAGTTTGCTGGCCCCTGAAATTAAAGGCTATTTTTCAGGTACAGTCTCTCCTCACCACTCTGTCAGAGGAAATAAAAGAAAGAAGCAGGGAAGGGAGAAAGCACCTTTTAAGGCTCCTGGAGGTTTTAATTGAATCAGTGATTCAGGAAATCTTGTTCTCCCTTCTGCTTGCTCTGAAATAAAGGAGAGACAATGAGCAGATTTCTGTCAGTTAAACAGATGCTCTGTGCATGCGGACATTTTTGTGTTTAATGGTAGCTTTGACGTTTCGATTGGCTTTGTGTGATCTGCTGCTCAGGGTATCACTATAGGATTCATTAAATGCCTTGCCTGTAAAAATTTGAAGACATTCTTTTAAGTAAGAGAGACCCCCATAAAATTAGGCTTGTAATGATACTTCACTTATCACAAAATTTTACAGGCAGTGAGGTTTTAATTGCTCAAATAACAGTATCTCGAAGATGTCAAAAATACAGAGGAGAGATGTGGAGACAGAGCAATAAAGTTTCTGTACTAGCACATTGTGTACCCAGTTGTGATTAATGGTATGGTTACACTTCATATGTCTTCCTGTAATATGATTAAGAGGAATAGGCTATCAGATAAAGTTCAGAACTAAGATAAATGCACCTTTTCAGTGAAACTTCAAGTCTAAGCATAAGTATTTACTTAAACGGTACGAAAAAACCCTCTCTTCAGACCAACTCTTCATATGGTACATATTGCTCTAACTCCATATTTAGGCTGATTTACATCATATCGGAATATGGCTTCATTTTTCTTACTTACAGTAGAAGCCAGCACTAACCTTCTTTTCCTTTACAGCTATGTAAAAACGATGCAGCTCCATCGATGCAGAGATTAACACTTCTGTGCTTCACAGTACACAGCCTCTATGTCTTTCCATAGTGAAGCTGAACAATAAATTCTGCTAAAAACCTCTTCCCTGTGATTTTCCCCCATCCATTCTTCACGTAGTAGTATAAGGTGATCGCTGAGTTTATGTAGCACAGACTAATTAGGCAGAGGAGGTTTTGCATGTACAAAAGGCAAGATGGGAATACCTTAGCAAATGAATACGGCAATTTTGCTCTTCTGGCCACTGATACAACAAAGTTATTATCTGGAGGAGGAGATAGGGAGGGAGGTTTGTATTTCGGCTTTTTTACCAGCAGTATGTAGGTGGGTAGTTGAGCTGGAAAACAGCTTCAAACGATAGAATGCTAAAAGCATTCTTGGTCTCAAGCACTGTGCCTGTTGTACGTCTCTGACCAGGGCTAGCAATAGTTCAGTAGAGGGGAATTTTGTTTGCAGCTCCTTTTTGGCAAACCAGGGTCTCCTCTTCAGACCTTGGTCTGCTGGCTGCAGCATCCCTAGGCCGGTCTGGCTGGGAAAGCTTGGAAGAAGCTTTTAGACTAAAATCCCTCTGGTTGTTTAACCTGATAAAATAAAGGATGAATGTACCTTAGAAGGACAGTACTACCCTGAGAAAGCTCAACAAGAAAAACTAGCACTGTTTAGCATAAGGGATGGCTACCTACGAGATGGCGGTGAATATGCTTAGGCTGGAAAGGAGAAACAAACAGGATTATAACATGTGTTTTAACAGCAACCAGCAGGATTATTCTGGCATTGTCACCTTTTCACCTGTGGCATGCTGACACTAAAAAAGGAAGGCCAGCATGAGCTGAAGGCGTTACTCCAATATATGTGCTTGTAGTATGCTACAGTAGGGCTACCGCTCATCTGGACATTTTCAGACACCCCTGACACACCCCTTACCACTGCCTAGAAGTTTTATGCATTTGGATTTCAAACATTTGCCTAAGTGGCTCTGTGAGTGGAAATGTCTGGTTTCTCTCTCAAAAGCCTAGCTCCCCTTTGCCTATTCTTAGCCCTCCTTTATCTTATCTTTTTGAGGAAACAGACTGGTATTAACATGTTTTGTGTCCAGTTCTGGGCTCCCCAGTTCAAGAAAGATGAGGAACTCCTAGAAAGAGTCCAGAGGAGGGCAACTAGGATGATAAAGGGACTGGAGCACCTCCCCTACGAGGAAAGGCTGAGAGAGTTGGGCTTGTTCAGCCTGAAGAAGAGAAGACTGAGAGGGGACCTTATCAACACATACAAATATCTTAAGGGCGGAAGTCATGAGGATGGAAGCAGTCTGTTTGCAGTGGTGTCCAGCGACAGGACTAGGGGCAATGGGTGCAAACTGAAACATAAGAGGTTTCAGTTGAATATGAGGAAAAACTTCTTTACTCTGAGGGTGACAGAGCACTGGAACAGGCTGCCCAGGGAGGTTGTGGAGTCTCCTTCTCTGGAGATATTCAAGGCCCGCCTGGATGAAGTCCTGTGTAGAATGCTCTAGGAGAGCCTGCTTTAGCAGGGGGGTTGGACTAGATGATGTCCCGAGGTCCCTTCCAACCCTTGCGATTCTGTGATTCTGTGATTCTATGTTCAGGGTGCCATCTAGTAGGTATTTTCTCCCTATCAGCTGGAAACCACACAAACAACTATGATTAAAATAAAATCAAAGTCATATAATGCTACTTGTTATCATTAGAGAGACACCGCGACATGTTTTGTCCCATGCATTTAGCAGGCCGTGAGACAGTGAAATTAGTAAATCCAAGATCACAGTGTTCAGGTGCTTTTTCCTCTGCTGCTGTTTGGAAAATATTTTTGTTAATACAGACACAAATTAAATTTTGAAAACTGCAGGAAGGTACTAATAGCAATAGTAAGCTTGTAGCCTTTAAATAGTTTTTTCAAATTGTTACAATGCAGTACACATCATGTAGCATGACCTGAAAAAATGTTGCTTTTTCATAACTACCAAACCTGTTTCTCATTTGAGAGTTAATGGAAAAGTATCTTCTGCTCTGCTAGTGATGAATGCAAAGTAGCTGGGAAAGTTTTGACATTTTTCACTCCATGTGTTTATTTTGCCAAAGTTTTAAATACACATATCTGAAAACTCTTTTGCATTTTCTTTAAGAGGCTTTAAAAGCCACTATCTTTGAAAGACTTCAATTTTTTTAAAAGTATAAAGCCCGAACAAAGAGTGACGGAATGAGCAGTGAATTTCTCATTGGCTCGTAGGAGTCACCAGAGTAACGAGTGGTTCTGAAGAAGCTGCAAGAACCTCACCGATATGGTACCAGCTCTCCACCACACCAGGGAAAGGAATGAGCAGGAGTGGGCAAGAGATTAGCTCAAGTCCTGGAATAAAAGGTTTAGTATTCTCTGCCAAAGTTGTTATCATCTAGTAACTCCAGATATCTTTGTTATCCTCATTGCAAATTCCAGCAAATTCCACTGTCTACTAGCATAGCAATTTTTATTAAGTTTCTCATTTGGAAGTTATAAGACAAAACAGAAAAATGCACCATTTACAGCCTTTCTGCACGCTCTCCCTGTATATATAATTATGAATTAAAGAGTTTGTTTGCCATCTGCATCCTTCTTGCTCTTCTTCTCCAATCTCCTAGTGTTTTGGAGATGGGATATCTACACAGCATAACACAATGGTGATTCCATGCCATAATTTAGGAAAGCCAGCATGGTATTTTCTACATTTTCTCCAGCTCTGCACCCACAGTGCAATAGCAGATGTGTGGCTGCCCCTTCCAAAGGATTCTGTAGGTGCTGAAAGTTTATCTGAGCTTAAGGAGATATTGTATTAACGAATGCAAAAGAAATACATTGAGGGTTACTACATTCAGACAAATCATATCCAGCTCCCAAAGTCCCTGATCTGAAAACTGCCAAGGAGATTGTTAAGGGGAACTATCGTATGTGCTTGTCTTGTATTTACCCCAGCCTAGTTACCTGCCTACAGCCCCTTTAAGAGACTGGATGTGGAGCAGGTGGACCATTGGTTTCACTCAGCACAGCCATTGCTATGTTCTAAACTTGTTTCATCATGGCATCATATGAACTAAGAATAAAGTTCAGAAATGGGTCTCAGTCTCAGATGATCAGATCTTTGGCTGTTATTAAATCAATACAGCTTCAGCTCCTGGACTGGATCCTGTTCCATTACATGAACTGCAGATATGAACTGGACAGAGTGGAGCGCAGTAAAGAAGATCAGTAGCTTTGAATCCTGGATGACTGATCTATAGTTGTTAAACTGAAGTACTGATGCAAAAGTTAGGAACATTATGTCAGCTTGGGGATTTATTTTATTTTATTTTAATAAATATTACTTACTGTTTGCTGAGATGTGTTTACAAACAAATTTGGCTAAAAGCCAAGTATGTTGCAACCAAGATAATAAAGAGCAGAATTTCATCCACAGCTGGAGAAAAGCTGTTTCCTGATCATAGAAAATGTGCTATTCAATGTTTGAAAGATTTTTTTATTCGTAATAAAAGTTCAAACTGAATTAAGAGCTGTTAAGTTTCTGGAAACTACAAAAATGGGACACAGTCCATGATCCAAAGCAAAGTGTCATCATGTTCCATAATGCTAATGTGATGCTAATGATCAGAAGTTATTAAAACTACACATGTCTCTAATGCTTTCAACATTTTAATTCACATATTCCTGTTAGAGGACTAAATGTTAATATAGAACTCCACATAGTACATTCAAATACCAATTAGTAATTCAATATTTCTAAGTGACCAGAATTGACCCCCACATAAGTATAGAAAATAAAGGACAAAATATGTTTAGGCTAGTGCATTTTACAAGAAAAAAAGAAAAAGAAGAGGATATTAAAGCTGATATTAAACTTTAGCCCATGGACAGCAACAGCTGTTAGAACAGGCAGGTGGTATAGCAAAGGTAAAAAGGTTAAAGAGCCTCATGAATATGAAAACCTTTTAATTACTGCTTGTATTGACCCACTGTGTGAAAAGGGACTGGACCCTACAAAGCACACCAGAAGGACAGGGCCACCTCATGGGACACTTGCTGATTTCAGTGGCCCTGCGCACACCTCGCAGCATGAGAAACTCAGCTGCTACTGAGAATAGGGGGACCGACAGAGGAACCAAATCCAGAAACAACAAGCCACTCCCCAACAGTATTTCTGAGTTTGCAAATTCTGTTATATTGCGTGGTGAACCATGATACGCTGATCACTGGAAGCACTTAACCTTCTTAACCTTCGTTGGTACTCAGCTTAGCCTTTGAAGCTAAACTGGCCTGTGGACGAAGCTGACCACTGACCAGGAAAATCTGTTCACGCTGACATCTCCCTACCTGGACAGCTGCCTGTGCCACCCCACCTACACTTGACCAGCTTTGTGGCACAGGTCATGAAGTTCATTAGTTCATTCAGTTGTACCCAGAACTGGTTCGTGGCAAAGGCACATCTTCTGAAAAGGTGTTTAGACTTCCGAAAGCATCAAGAGACTGGAAATCTACTTTCTCCCTACATTATTTCAGTGGTTAGCTTCTTATTGCTACAATGTGAACTTTATTTCTAATCTACATTTATTATCTTTTACTTTAGCTCATCTATCTATACATCTTTTTTACAATCTATTTCACTAGATTAAAAGGTTTTCGTTCTCTCAACCAATTCCATTGTAAACATAATTTCTTTTCTGCCTCTCACAGTAAGCACAGAGGAAAGCCTGGCATATCTCAGCATGAGGGCAGGGCATAATTCCCTCGGGGTTATTGCAGAGAGAGGTTTTTTTTTTTCCCCCAGGAAAGGCATCACATCCAACTCTTCTGCCCTTTCAGCTGCTCCATGGAACCAACACTCCTGAATGCAGCCACAAAGCCTAAAAGAATCAATGGGGGCACCTAAATTTTATCCTTGATAAAACAGAAGAAAACCTGTTCACAAAAATCAACTGATCTTTTTTATATACTTTTTTTTTTTTAAATCTGTTTGCATAACCTAGAAGGCTTTAGTCTCATATTTTTTTCTTATGCAGCTAGATGCTACAGGTCATTTCATAATAAACACTAGCTTTTTCCTTTATCTTCTCCACTATGAAACATAGCCAACAAAAGAAAAAATTTAAGTAAAAAACCTGGCAGAAACAGAAAAATAAGCATTTTTCTTATTTGGAAAAAAACCCCACAAAACCATCACCAGCAATAAAATTCAAATGTCATCTCAAGTTAGGCATGTAGGATTGAGCTATCAATCACAGAAAAAATTCTGCTTGCATCTGCATCGTGGAAAAATACATTGCATCAGGTTAGGACCACAAACAATCCCACAATTCCCCCAGCCATTTTTCTCCATGCTCTTTACTGGATTTAGTACTACAAACCCAAAGGATATTTTGGGCAAAGCATAGTTTTCTAAGTTTATTCTAAGACATCTAAATAGGAATATTTCCTGCAGGATGTGTGAAATAATTCTTCTACTTTATTTACTGTAAAGAGCTGCAGCCCGAGAAGACTGCTCAGTTTAGGGGATAGTATCTTTAAGACACAGATCGACTAGAAAGATGTCAGGAAAACAACAGAATTATTGCAGGTCTAGAAAGCACAAGCTCTGGAGAAAGACCTGAAAAATTATGTTTAGCATGAAGAAAGACATGGTACATCAAAGGCTCTTATGAAGAAGAGGACTCTGTTCTCTTTATAAGACGTAGTGGGTCTAAGTACAGCCAGAAAGACTGAGGTGAAATAGTAGTAAAATCTGGTCAAGAACACTGCAGCACTGAAGGTTTTTAAGAAGAGGTTAGGCAGACATTTGTCAGGATTGATTAGATAAAGATGATTTGGCTCCGGGGCAAAGGAATGGAGAAATGGATCTCTTAAAATACTGTCCAGTCCTATTTTCCTTTGATCTGATCTCTTTCCTATCAGGTCAATAACATTTGCTCAGCGGGCATACTGTGATAGCCCTGTTAAAAGGGCTAAATTCTTTGACTGATCATTTCTAAACATTCATTCATTTGAATCTCTTTGCACTATATGTGCAGGTTATTCTATGAAGACACTTTATCATTACTGTGTTATGTGAACTCTTGATAGTTGCCAAAATTTGAAAATAAAGGGGTTTGGTTAATAAAAAAGATGTAACATTTATAATGCATAAGCATGAGAGACTGACTATTACAAAGGTATTAGAGTAGAAGATTAAAAGATTTTCAGTTTATAAGAGAAGGCTAGAAGAGCAATAAAAAATGAGAAAAAACTCATTTTATGACATGTGAAGGATATTAAGAGGAAACGGGGCTGGAGCTTGCTAATGACAGAGGCCACCATCTCATCCATATAAATTCTACAGCATATTACCAGTTAATCCCTTATTAGCTAAGTACTTAAGGACATGTGTAAAGGTAAGTGTGAGCTCAGGTGTTTGTTGCTTGGTGGAAAAGGACAGACCACAGCCAGTAACTGAAGGGAGGCTTTGGCGGCAGTGGTACTTCAGGTGTCTACTGAAAAGGCTAGACCACTCCAAATCACTTCACAGGAAATACCTAATGGACAAGACCTGATGACATCACAGTTATGAAAGGAAAACGCAACCACATAACACATCAACTGTAACCATGTGTTAGGATCCATTTTTTTTTTGGATGAGAGCGGGCTGTTCAGTTTCTCACACCATGTGTTTTAGCTCATTGAAGCAGAAAGTATGTACTAACCGGTGCCTTTGTAGCTCACTTGTGTGCAAGTTGTTATGCACAGTACTAAATAGGAAACAAAATAGGTGTGGCAGCAACAACAGGCAAAAAACAAGCTGACAGCCAAGAAAAACAGTCTTAGCTCTGATAAAGCTGCAAGGCCATGTTCTCAAAAATGATCCAATGACTTGATTGCCCAATCTTTGGGATGTTCAGTTTAGAGACATTAAACAGAATTAACTGTAAGGGTGATTGCTAAGCCTTTCAGGTTTTTTAGTGAATAGCTGTGCTGCAGCCCAGAATATCTGAATTATTCTCGAGGAGTCTACTTGCAGAAATGTAGAAATATCACAGCTCATATTATAAAATGCAGGCTGGATAGATTTATTAAAAGCAAAACATTCCAATGCTGTCTAGAAAATAGTGGAGAAGAGATCTCCTTCCAGATTTAATTCTCTGAATTCATTACCTCTTTTATGAATCCATCTACTTCTTGTAACCAACTTTGTAAAGAAACAAGTGCAAATGCTTGAAGGCTTATCTGCTGCATTTTACAGTTTGATGATGTTGCTGTATCTTATAAACAATCTTTTTATTCTTCTAAGAAAACAAAACTCTGACTATGTGCATATAGAATACTCAGAAGCACAGCATAGTTGCAGCATATTAGGCACTAATATTACTGAAATGCTGACCCAAGAAAAATATCCATGTTATTCACATTGTTTTCCATGCTATGCTATCAAAGTAATAAGCATTTTCTCATTTGCAATATCAGATGTGATTCACTAATCTAGAAAATTAGATTTCTGAAAGAACACAGATTACATTTGCCAAGTACCAAAAATCTATCTGAATCACTCTATTCTTTTTAATAAACTCTCTGTGCAAAAGCAATATCGAAGGAATCAATAGGATTTTTTAAAAAAAAATCCCTATTATTATTCATTTATTCAAATAGGGACTTAGCCTTAATTAAAATAGAGCTGCAGAGACCTGAGGGAAGCACATATGTATTATTCCTACAATTACTTATTTATTATTTTAATTAATTATTTATTATTAAGAGTATTTTTTTAAGCTTGCAGGAGTATAATTAAAGTTACAGTAGGCTCTGAGAATGAAAAGTGCATGCACAGAACACTTTCATATATCAAACTGAAGTCAAAACCATTTCAGTGCATGTTAATGTATAAGCAATTCTATTTCTGTAGAAGTGCAAATAAATAGTTACACACACACATTCAAAGAAGGCAGGAAATCATGGAGAAAATTAAAATCTACATAGCCAAGGTAGTGGAGATAGGAAATAAACAGCTCTCTAGCCTGATGGTACCCCTCCCAAACAAGAGTAGCAAGAGTTATTTGTTACCAGACCAAAAACCTAGCTGCACACATGGCTGTAATATCAGCTGGGTTGAGAAGTCAGGTACTTCCATCGGGAAAAGGTCTGCAGTGCTCATGGCAGCCTCACTCTCCTCAGCCTCCTAACCCAGGAGTGATGGTATGAAGATGGAGAACATAGCTGCAGTTCTCTCATGCTTGCCATGCACTGTCAGGGATAAGGGATTCAGGCTGGTGGACCTCCAGATACCAAAAGCAGATGTTAAATGTCAACTGTGAATGTGTGATGAGGGTCCAGCTACCTCCACCCACCTCCTGGTTCAAGTGGGCACAGACCTCACCAAGCCCATTTGGAATGAAATATCTTGCTTGGCAGTTTCTATCATGAGGGACACTTTGGTGCAGATTAAGTGTTCAAAGATTAAGTTGCTGCAACAGTTCGAGTGTCATTTGGGGGCTGGTACACATCTGTCCTCAGATCATGCTAAAGCCCTCTCTGTCACAAGTCTACATTAATCGAGTCTGGTTCAGGCTGTCTTTAAATTAACCTCCCACCAATGTGTTCTCACTATGGCATGGTCAAAGCATCCTAGCAGTACAGCTCGGGAAAATTTATTATGCTAACAGATTCGTTCAGAAATATGAATGAATGTACATTAATTCTAATTAAAAGGTGAACAGATGTGTGATAATTGACTGCACTGCATGCTGCGTACAGATGTAAAGGCACATTGGCCAGCTAAAATCTTTTAAAAGCAGCTTTCTTTGGGATTAGACTGTTACCAGACTAAGCAAGAAGCTGTATTTTGCTGAGGTGTTCAGTGAAGAGTATGGGAAAGTGAAATATATGTTTCAGTGAACTCTGTGCAGCTGCTTCTTTTCTGGTTTATCATTCAATACAACCACACTGGGGAAGATGCTCAAAACCTTCATCTTTTCATATTTACTGCTTAAAACATACACTATCGATACCACAGCCTTCTGCAGGACTTTCTAGCTCAGTCTTGCTTCAAATTCACAAGGGCGAAGGTAAAAGTGTTTACTCAGGATCTGACCAGCAAAATCCCTCCCTGAAAAGTTTGCCACAGTATCTACAGCAGAGGTAACTCAAAGGTGAATCTCACAGCTTTGCCACACAGATACTAGTTAGAGGAAGCTGCGTTTTTTTTCCTTTTGGTTACGGTGATTGAATACTAAAAGAAAAAAAAATAAAATGACCTATTTATGTTGCATCTTCTTTAGGCCTATAAGTCTTTGTAATAATTAATGTTATGAAATTGTGTCTGAATATTCATATATGCAAAGATATGAAAGCTTTTTCCGTGTTAAGGCAAGTAGCATAATGGTAAAGCACAGCCCAAGCTTGCTTAAGGGAAATTGGCACAAAATTTGTAACATTTCTTTGTGCTAGGTGTCAAGACGTACCAAGAAGACAGGAAAAAATGGACGAGCCTGGTGATGGCCAGCAAAGGGCATGCCCTGTACCAGGGCCTGGTTGGTACAAGACACTTTTAGCCTACTGACGTTACTGAAATGTTTGAAGAAAACAAGATAAGAAATCCACCCAATCTGGTTTGCAAGGTTTTGATGAACATATGGAACATCCTGCTGGCGAGCAAGTGAGGTTTACAGCCATATGTTTAGTCAGACTCCGGTATGAATATTGCAAGTCTGCAACCTGCCAAGAATTGATCATGTAAATTTACATTTCTGATTATGCTGTAAAACTATCATAGTGACCTAGTTGAGCTTGATCAACCTGGTCTACCAAGGAAAAGAGGTAGGGAGAAGAGTATTTTCTTGTTTTTATCATTGTTGTTGTTGAGGTTTTTGGTGTGGGGAGTTTGGGGTTTTTTTGGTTTTGTTTAATTGCCACTCCATATATGCCTGATGTTGAAAAGGAACTGTAAGACCAGTCTGAACACTAAGTACATGTTACACAAACCTGACCTGCATTAAATGCAGAAGGTCCAGCAATCCAGTGGTGGCATGCAGGAAAAAGAAATAGAAAAGGATGGAGGAATTTCTTGGGGGAAATAGATAGCCAAGACTGGCTGAGACCCGGGAGGAGAGCTGAAAGCATTTCTTGGATAAGGCTGGGAGATGAGCAGTGTAGCTTGCTTTCTAAGGTCTAAGAAGACTAGGTCTAGGAAGAGGCACTGAAGTGTTACTGACAGATTTGGTCAAGCTGGAAAAGTCTGTGAAAACTGGAAACACTTGCCTTTTCGCTCCTCCTGGGCTGCAAGGCAGGGTATCAGCTGGCTTCAGTGAACTGGAGACTTAAAGCCACAGAAGTTTAAGTCCTGACCAGCCTAAGTATGTGAGACCTCCCAGAAAATCAGCCTGGGAAAACTCTCCTAAATCCAGAAAGACACCAGAAAGCAGATTTAGTGGCTGCAGTGAGAAAAAGGTTTGGCACTGGTGAAGAATGATTGCCTCCAGGGGCATCTCCTCAACAAATACCTGTGTTTGAAGCGCTTGAACTTTATATGCAGTGATGAAGGCTCCAAGTACAGAGCAAGTTCACCAAGAGAATTAATAAAATAATAGGAATGGGACAGGTGAGATTTCTGTATGCTCGTGCTCCCATGTAGAGAATTTACGTTGTTGAAAACATTATCAAAACAGCTCGGAACTCCCCCCAGGCCTGTGTAACAGCTGCCCACGGTGCACACACCTACCAGGGTTACAAGAATAATCTGCCTGAGGAATATCTTTTTTTCCAACCTTCCTGATTAAAGGTTTGCCTTTTCCCTGAAACGAACATTTCTAACTATTTTTCTGTTCACTTGATCATTAAAATTCCTAGTAACATCATGATGTATAGTTGCCTATCTAAATATCATATTAAGAGCTGAGAGCTTTTTTAGTTTTACAGAATAATGTCAGTTTGTTGAAATCTATGGTTTCTTTAGGCATATCTTATTTTTTTTTCCCAATTCCACTTAGTGAAATCAAATTGAAACACTATGTTCCAGCACTACTAGAATGGAACAGTGTAATTCTGTTTCCAACCTTTTTTTTTCCCCAAACATTTTTTTCCTTATGCGGTAGAATACTGTTACTATTACTTCCATTTCTTTCCTCCATTAATTTTTTTTCAATTTTTTTTTTCCCCCAGAAACTAATACAATGAAAAAAAAAAAAACCTTCTGAGATATCCATTTATGTTTAAACAGGAAATTTAAGGTTCTGTGAAGCTGCAAAGGCTGCCAGTGCACTGTTTAAAAATCACCCACCTTATCCATTCCATTATTTCTCCATGGCATTCAAAGTGAGGCAATTCAAAGCACAGATAAATTCAACAAATAAGTAACTTAGCCTCACTCAAAATTGAGTTTGTGCTAGTAAGTGAATCTCTAAACAGTTTCCTTTTGACCTATATGCCCAATGGTAAGATGTAGAGAGAAAAAGTTAATGTTCGCAGACATATCAGGTATGAACATATGAGTTCTGGTCTGCATTCATCAAGAATAAGTTGAACATTTATCCAAACTTCCTCTCACAGCCATATTTTAAACAGCTGAGCAAGAGCGAGGCACTAGGACACAAACTGAAGCAACCTGATAACATCCACCATCAAAAGTCCATTATGCAAGGCAGAAAGCAAAGGGTAAAATATACATTACCATGGGTAAAATATGAAGGGAATATAGTCACTGCATTTCAAAAATTATACATGAATCTATTCAAATCAAACTGTTAGGGTGGACATTGCACGTGTACACTTCAGTAAATCAAGTTTATTTTTAGGTTGTACACAGTGTTTCTGCTGGAGGAGAGTTTTCTTAAAAAGCCAAATGATGGAATCAAATATTAGTATATTGAGGAATACTGGGGAAACTTAATAAGAATTAGTGTAGAGGGGGAAAAAAAGTGTTCTGGCTCAAAAGGGAGAGTCAAAATGGAATAATGGCACTGAATATTTTGGAGTTCTGTCTCCTGTGGTTCTGCATTACAGTTTTCCTCAGATATGATGAGAATGAGCTAAAACTTGCTTTAGTCTTCTCAGTGAAACTGATTTGGGCTCTGTAGTTTTCTTTCCTTGTAATACCCTGTATCTCAAGAATGAATTGACTAATGCCTCCTCTCTAATGACAAGCTATACTACATCAATCTTTTCTGGATTCTCTAATTGTTTGGCTGATGTTTACTACAGAGCGTGGGGAAAACTTACCAGATAGCACTGTGTCTGGTACCAGCATATACTGGTATCTAAGTCTGATGAATAAGATTGTGCTGAGACAAGAATAACTTGCAGTTACACTGTATCAAGCTACTTTCAGGTAGTTGTTGACTATTTAAAGGTGCTGAAGTTATTAAAATATAGTATTTATGATTCTTACCTGCCTGTCTATCCATTAATATATAGATCCATGTTTTAACCTGTCAATTGTAATGAATTTGGGGTTTTGATAACTCGGACTATTAGTAAAATACCAGTAATCAAAAGTAAGTTAAAATAAGAAGGTTAAAATTCACAAATTGCATGTTTTCAAAATAATAATGTTGTCTAAGACTTTTCTCAATCATCAAGGATACAGCTAGAATGATACCTATGAACATGAAAGACCTTGCTCTCTGTGTCAAACGCGTATCATCTTTGAATAACCTGCTTGTGCAGCATCACTCCAGCAAGATATTATTTCACAGCTCTAACAGGGCCAAAGATACACTGAGCTTCAAGAGAAGGGACTGTGTTTGTAATACATTATTAGACAGAGCCCTTTCAAGGAGCCCGAGACATTTCAATGGAACCTGAGAACAAATTAGTCATGGTCAGCAAGGCTCTTGAAGAGCAAAGCAAGATGTCTGATAAGTAGCTTAAGATTTAACAACTACCTCTGAGAATTTCTGAGCATTACATAGAGTACTCATCTTCTGACCCACTGCATCTTAAGTAGAAGCAGAAACAAACCACACAGAGGAATATTTACATGTTTGCAATAAAAAAGGGAATAACTTGATATTCCCAAATATCAAACCAGCCTTAAAAGAAATTTCTCTTTTATATACATTGTTTACCTCTTGACCTACCCTCTGATTTTTTTTATAAAGTAGAAGTGTCTTGGCTCTGCTGACAAGGTGAGCTGACTAGACTGAAGATGAGGCAGAGTAAACCTGCCATATTCTGTGTACAATTCTGTTTTCAAAAGCAACACACAGAAACTTCCAGTTCCCATCTCTGAAAAGAGAGAATAGCTTCCTTTTCCTGTTGATCTTGATTGAGGGGTTTTTTATGACAATGATAGTTTCACACCAGGATTAGGTAAATTGTTATGGAGAAACCGTAAGGGAGTTTATGTGCATTGACAGAGCATTTGAGCACCGTAATACTTGGGAAGTTTACTTATCCTCCTTCCCCTTCCATATCAACAGAGCAACCAAGCACTCTGTAATCTTTTGTAAGAGGGGATTTCAAAGGAAACCAGATTTTAGCCAACAGAGGTAAAAGCTCAGAAGCCCTTTATCTGACTTTATAGAATTTTCTCAGTGCCTGTAACAAAGAAACAGTGTCCTTCTTGTGTCAGTAAGTACCCTATGCTAGAATGAAACGCTGTTTATTTTAACTTTTATAAAAACCTAGACACTAAAACCTGATGCCTTGCATCCTGCACTTTGTCCTTCTGACTGAAGGACAAGCTGTACTAATACACAAAGGTGACAAAGAAGTGAGAGGATTCCAGAAGAGAATAATGTTATGACGTCAGGCTCAATATCTGGGATGAAAATACTTCTTAAAAGAAATAACAAGCAAAAAGAGCAAGAAGACTGTAAGATACAGTTAAGGGAGAAGGAAGGTGGATTCTCATTTTAAGCATATTCAGCTTCTAAAGCTTGTACTGACACATGGAACATATTGGCCAGTTGCAGAGAAGTGCTAGCAACTAAAATGAGAAGTTAGGTCAGGCATTTCTCCTTACTCTTCTCTCCTTTCCCATTTTATATTCAAAATTGGGTTTGGGGATTCTGACGTAGGTTTTAAACAATCACATAAGGAATGTTTGTCTCCATTGTGCATTGCAGGGACCTTGATTGTAATCTAGATAGACTGCCCAGGCTATTTAGATTAAGACAATTTCATGGGGTAGCAAACTTCTCTTAAACTACATCTGACAGCGGATGGATGTCTATTTGCATTATGCCCATCAGATACACTGCCTGAAGGCTTGTAAGAGGGTTCTCAAAAAGGAGACTTTCATCTGTTGTCTAAAGCATTTGCATGTGGCAACATTCCTCCAAGAAGGTAGAGGACCTGTAGGTCCATCATAGGACTGTAGGAACACTACAGATATGATAGAAAGGGAATGAGTATTTCACCAAAATGTGTCTGCAGTTTCAAAACTTTCTGCCTTCAGACCTTTAAGAGATATGACATTTATTGTACGTATCATGGGATATCGTCTAACAGAACAATAAAACACATAGAGGCAAGCTAAGAAACCGACAAAACTCTGATTCACCACAGATTTTCAGTATAGTTACATTTTATGGCATTAACTCTGTGTTCTTTGGGAAACATTTTTCTTGCAATAATTTATCGGTTTGCTTTTCTGTTAAAAGCCAAAAAAGTAACTTTTCTTGGAAATTGAGCAATTGGAACTTGGAAAAAAATTTACTCTTCTCTTATAACTGTTCCCTAGGAACAGAAAGAGTGAAAGTGGTGAACACTGGCAGAGTGGAAGAAACCAGAACATTATGTAAAGCCCATCTCCTTGGAATGGCTGACCATGGGAATCATTAAAAATGATATTATGTTCTTATAGGAGGTATCTGGGACATGACGTTTGGAAAAAGCTGGGCTGGCTGCAGTTAATAAAGACTGACTACCTTGGGTTCTTCAGAAAGTCTGCAGCATTTGAAGCTGTAAAATACACAATGCAGCCAGAGTCTGTCCAATACAATTCTCTCAGCTCTGTTTTACACAACATGACCTTAGTTTTACTGTGATGAATGTTCCCAAAGGGCTTAGAAGTCTGTTAAGAGAAAGACCAAAGACAAATTTCTTCCTCCTGGTTGTTGTAACATTTACATCCACTTCCAGTGAGTTCTTTCTTGCAAATAGACAGCCCCTTGTGAAGTACTGTGCTCGCGTGCTCACTTCTGTGTAGACATGAACTTTGGGTTTACCTCTTCAATAACACCTCTGAGGGACTGACTGTGAAATGGTAATTCCTAACCAAGACACCACATGATTTTTTCTTAATGTTTTCTGTAAGTTCTTGCATTAAAAAAGCAGTATTTCATGAGGCAGGAAACAATTTCAAAACCAAATAGTTGTATGCTTCTGTTCAAGGAAAACGTCTTCCAGTGGAAAAATAATTCAAGATTTTTTCATTATCTTCAAAACCAGGTAAGAGATATATCATGAAAAGGTAAAAAAGGGCACCGTCTCCCTTGGCTACCCTACAGATCTTACACAATGAGAATGCTTGAGACTGTCTTACTCAAGGCTTCTACAGCTCCATCAGCCTGCTAAGGCTCGGCAAAGCAAAAAGAACATAGAGCAAAGGAAGTAGCAAGCGTGCCAGTCCCATAATAGAGTCCTGCTACGGGACTAGAGAGTACAGTCTTTTGGATCCCAGGATATCTCATGCTTCTGAAACTGTTTCTGCTACCACAGACGGTCCCCATCCCAAGCAAAGCCCTAGGCTTCCCATCTCACAGCCTCCCCACTGTTGTTGCAGGCCTCCTCTGAGCATTTCCTGTTTTCTTCTACCTCTCAAGGACCCACCTCTCTTTCCAAGTTATTCTGTCCCCAAAATGCTCACACCTCAGCCTAGCACTCTCCCATGTTTCAAATATGTCTGCACTCTTGTCAAATCGCACCTCCTCCATCTTATTCCCTCTCACAGAAGAGCTGGTGCCCAATGTAATGGACCATTTTTTGGATGCCAGCTCTGACTTGTTAAAACACATGGCCCAGGAAGTTAATGAGACCGGCCTGACATACCCTGTTCTTCACAAATTCAGGTAGCTGTTATTCACCTGCATATCGCCTTCTAAGTCTGTACTTATGTTCACAGTCCGATGTATAGCTTCCATGATTATTTATTCCATAATTTATACAGTGAGTAAAATGATATAGGAAGATTTATAACTCCCTACCTACTCTTTTGCTAAGGCATGGACTGTGCTTACCCTTTCACTATCATCCCTGAACTCCCAAGGTTCTGTGATTGCTCTACAGATTACCAGACCTGTGATTTTTCAGTCACACCATCCCGCCAGCTTAAATGAGTAACTGGGACCTCTGATAAACTGGAGAGCATAGGTGGCTTCTGGCATGAACAGCTGGGTTTAGCTGGCATTGAATTCTTCATTAATTAAAACCAACTTCCAAGTCAATGCATACAACAATGTCAGGGGTCAGGAAAAGAATTAATTAGCTTCTTATTAAAAGCTAATAAGCCAAAATAAAATTCAGCTAGGCATGGCAGTAGAAGGGTATGATCTTTCTCTGATGTTTTTTCAAGTGAATGCAAGAAGAAATCATTGGATTAGAAGAGCTTCTTCTGCTCTCCCTATTTGTATTGCACCAGGGAGATGGGAACAAACAACACTTCCAGACCCACATATTTAACTTTCCTCTCTGAACAATATCGCACCTACGATACATCACGTGTCACAAAGTACATCACAGCTCCACAGGATGAAGCTCTTTGGTAATTCAGAAGGCAGTAGACTGCCTACACCCACCTGGGAATCTTCACCTGAAAGGAACTAACTCACATTTCCAAAGGAAGTTTTGTCTCACAACCCTGCCCAGGATAACAGGGTGGCACTTTTGGCTTTCTGGCACATCTCTAACAATAACAAACCGCCAACTGGTGACTGGGTAAGATCTCACAGAAAGTTGGGAAGAAGAGCAAAGCCAAACTTTAAGGCTAGACACATAACAGTGACAGCTCTTGGTATTAACAGGCAGAAGTAAATTACCACACCAGAATAATTTTGGGCACAAGTGAACACTCACTTAGTATTGTCATGTTGTACTAGTATCCTCTTGTGTTTATTTTATCTGCATCAAACCTAAACATGTAGACTGCATTGTAGGTAGACAGTTTCAGATTTTTTTTCCTATCAATCACAAATAGATTCTTAATAATAACAGCTAATTTTATGCTGCTATCTCATTGCGTATCTGAGTAATTCTGTTCTATTTTCTGATGTTTTTCTATTCTTAGGCTAATGCTAGCTAAGGTAAAGCACTTTCCTAGTAACACTGCAAGCTGAGCTTAAGCAGGGCAAAGATTAGAGTATGAAAGGAATTTTTCTGATGCACGTTTTAATATAATAACTGGTAGTTAAGCAAGAGAGTGCACCACTAGAACCACGATTAGTCAGCAATATTCACTCGCATTCATTGTTGCAGGCAGTAGTACAGACAAGATTTCAAGGTAAGCAGGCACCCGCTCAAAACCCAAATGTTTCTACTGTTGCCTGCAGTGCCCTGCTCCTCACTGGAAAAGTATGCAGGTAAATTACAACCAAACCAAACGCCTCAGACAAACATTAAAACTAGCTTTCCTTTGCCAAGCAGTGTTCAGCTGAATGCTTCAGGATGACAGTCCTGCACCAAGACACAGCTCTACCTGCATTGCTCTCTTCGCAAACTATGAAATGAAATTACATTTAAATCCATTGCCCTTATTCGCTCCTGTGAAGTCATCGTAACAGCTTATGTCGTGTATGACCTCCTTAGATTGTGTGGCACTATTTTTCCTATAATATGAGGATGGGGGAGAGAGTGAGTGGCTGAAGTTTTAGTGAGTAATTTTATTCAGATATAGAAAGAAAAAAAAGTCTTCCAAAGCAAATTAGTTTGCATAATAGAAGCAGAGAGAGATGTGTTAGGGAAAGATTTTGAAAAAGTTTTGAAAGTTCCTTCCTCAAAGTTAACTAAAAAGGGAACAATCTGCCACAAAATGAAATCATCTCATCTTTATTCATGATATATCTGAATTTGATTATTAACAACCTGACCTAATATGCCTGGCTATTTATATATGTTTTGTTGAGAATGATTCTGTTAAATTTCCTGCCCACAGACTTTTTTCTAACACAGATGAATGGAGAAACCAAGCACAGAAGCCACTTAATACAGAAATAGTATCGGGATGACAGTAATGGCAATGTTATAACATGGGTAGTAACTCAGGGTACATTATGTCCATGTTCTCCATACTACTCTGAACAATGGATGCATCCAGAAAATATGATCTCATCACTTGAGAGCACACATGAGGTTAAAAGGTGAATTTAACCAATCTCAGGCACATGATTTAGGTTTGAGAATATGAGAAGTGAGGACCTAAACCTGTATCTTTGAAATCAAAGTCCACAGCAAAATAACAAAAACTGATTTGGAATATTTTAACTATTTCCTAGGAGAAAACACAGCTCAATCAAAAATCAAAAGAAACAATTTAGGTTTAGCCAAAAAGGTTTTTTTTAGAAGGAGAGAAAGGGGAATGCATCTAAACAGTCCCAAATGAATCACAGCCTTTTGGCTCCATTTTTTTTTTCCCTTTCTCTGTGCTTATACGCAAAGAGGCATAAAAAAAAAGGATCCGGTTGCAAGTGACCCAAAATGAAATACTTATCTTTCAAAAGTTTTTATCTCTTCAGCTGAATTCAGGATTAATTCTGAACAGGAAAAAACGCAACATTCAAAATCCTTCACAGAACAGGATTTTTCACTTACAACAGAGTTTTCTGGCAAAGTCAATTGCTAAGAGCTGGCAGCAAAACTCTCAAGTCTAAAATTGTAGCCTACTTACACGCTAGGGAATGGCGTAATTACTGAAACGGCAAACTGGGGAGGGGACTCAGTAAGAAGACATTCTTTTCACCTGGAAAGAAATAGGAAAAAAACAGCAGGTTGCTAGAAACATCCCCAAGCTTTGTTTGGTTTCATTGCAGATCACAGAACTACAGCATTTGGCAAAGATTTGGGTAAATGCTCAGGTTTTTCAGACATTTCCTCAGTCCAAGTCTTTTTGAGGGCTCTTCATTCTGACGGCAAACCTGAGTCATAGTATTTCTTGCTGAAGTATCAAAGCTATCGTCAGATCTTAGAGAAAAATGAGCAACCTTTTACATTAAATATATAACAGAGTACAACTAGTGCTTGTGGTTTATTTATTTTTGTTACCTACAGATTTCCTCTTGCGGCAGAGCAAGTGAAATAAGAAATGCATGGGAAGAAGTTTGCAGAGTTGCTACAGAATTTGTTCCCTACTTGAAGAAGAGAGAAGGGGAGTGCAGGAATGACGTGACAACCTCACCTTCCCTAATACCTGTTACTTGATTCCACAGGATCAAAAGGGTTATGTTTTAAGCAGAGGCCTGACACAACCGATGAGTTTGGAAGCTCTTCCGTATCTTCCACGTAGTAACATAAAAGCCCAGACACAACTTCTTTAGGATCTTGCTTTAAACGTTACCATTGTCATGTACAGTAAAACAGCATTGTTCAATCTTTTATAGAGGAATTCAAAGGGATATATGTTTGCCTTTCCCTGTAAGCCTTATATGAGCAATTTATAAGGTAAGGTAAATGCCTTCAAAGTCACTGGCTGTTCAGTATAAAAAAGTAGAAAACAGCCTTCTTCTGATATGCTGAAAGTCTGAGTCTATTTGAATGAAACAGAGGGATTTGCTGATTGAGATTCAAGTACTGAAAGTCTGAGTTGAATTAAGAGGAAATGGGGAAAGAATCAAATGTTCAAGGCCAAAATCCATTACAGCCAATGACTGTATTTACCTCAGTGAAGACTTTTCCTCACAAACTCCTGTTTTTTGCCTTCTTCACCAAAAGCAGTTCCCTTTCAAGTATAATTCAAAAGCTATGATAAAATATGGCAGATTGTTGTCAATTATATTCATTTGCATAGCATTAGCCCCAGCTGAGGAGTGAAGATCTTTATATTAACAGCTGTAAGAATTCAGAGTAAGATCTTGAATAAGGCAAAGCTTTAAAAAAAGTAAGGAAAGAGGGGATCAAATCACTATAATTTCCATGTTACAGATAAAACCTAGAAACAGCACCCTACAGCATGGCAACTACCATAGCCATGTAAACTGATGAATTGACAAGCACTGGAGGATCTGGGTCTTGTGACTGTGATTCATGAGCTCTTCTGAAATAAAGCCACAGATGGATGTAGCCATTTAAGAGATGTAGCTATATGGAACCATGCTAGGTACCTTATTTAACCTTAGAGCTGAAGATGTTAACCTATCTAGATGCCATAGCAAAATCCAATGGGTATTATTAATCATAATTCTCAATTGAGTTTATGTTAATAAACAGATTACAGTTTATATTACCTGCTGTGAACCAATGCACCCTAAAAATGTACAGACTCTCTGTTCAGTTGCTGCAAAAGTTCTCACCAGGTACCAACTGGCTGTCGTCCACTGCTTACAAATACACAGAAAGTTACCTTACCAAAATTCAGTGACTTCTACTCTTTGTAGCAAAAAGAAATTGAAGACAACAACAGAACTAATTTCAGCCTAGCTCAGGACATGGCATTACCATCTTAATAAATTTGTATCCAAGATCTAATAAGATTACTAGTTTTGTTTTGGTTTTTAAAGGTACTATTTAAAGAACAGTACCTAATCACAGAGGAAATGACAGTATTAGGCCACTACCTGGATCATCTAACTGTTCTTTCAAGTGTTATTTCTTCTAAGTGCAATCAAACTCAAAAGTCTTTGCAGATAGACTGCCGAAGACCCTAATAAGTCATTTAAAAATCTACCCTGGAATATTTCTGGTTTAGGTTTGTCATATGATACTGTGATAATCTTTATATTTCTACATGTTAAATATACTGTGTTACAAATGGTGAGGAGTTTCAGAATGGCTTTCAGGTCCTGTAAGTTCCTAGTTCTCTGGACCTGCATCCCTTGCTTGCTACAATTCCTGCTTTGCCTCAATCACATGGCTCTACTTTCTGGAAGTGGCTGCACTCGGCTAATATGGGATGCGTGGCGCCATTCATAATTACCGAGAAGACCCACTCTCTTCTAAAGTAGAAAACATTGTAGCAGATTTTATTCTTACTGAGAAACTATTAATGCATGCTTACTTGGCAAAGTTTTGCAGAGTTTTAGAAAATGTTATTGCTCAATGTTGTTATTTTCAACATACAATATGTTTCTATGTAAGATTTTTACTCCTGGGAGAACTCTGGTGCCTTTGAAGACTTATTATGGGACGACTTACATGATTTTGTTGGAGTGGGACCGAAGGGCATTGGGTAGGTGCTTATTTCTTCTAGAAAAACAGAAAAAAACTATTTCCTCACCTGAAGAATTTACTGTTGCTGTAACTCCAGGCTCATCAGTTCATAGAAAAATACCCTAATTCTGATGTGTGATCACCACTGCGTACTTAAGCAGATTCAGCAACTCCAATGGATCACTGTGATATGTAGTAGTGGTGTCTCCACTGTCTACTGTGCCATGATGGGAAGTTGTTCCTTTTGAGGTAGTAGAATAAGGAGGACACATCACAAAACCATTTAATGGTTTTGTCTTACTGCACATGGAGATCAATACAACAGTTCAAAATTCATTTTCCAGTGCTACATCTAATATTCAGAGTCCTGTCCAGATATCCCTATTTTCAAGAATGAAAAAAGAGCAGAGGAACAGGGCAGAAGTACTAGTGACACAAAGGACTACTACCATAAATTGCCTTGATCATTCTTCCAAGGGAAGCCCATTATTTCTGATTGATCTGGCTTTTCAAAAGGACCTATTGTTTTTATTTGAGGCCCTGAAGTAATGAAATACTTACCATACTTATGAAGAAGTTGTCCTAGCAACCATTTGCACTTTATTTCTAGATTAAGTCTATCTTCAAATTCCAGCCACTAAGTTATCTTACAGCTTTGCCCCTTTCTATCATACATCTTCTCTCCATACAGGTTGTTTTAGAGATTGTTAAACTCATCTCTTAATTTCCTTCCAAATAACCCAAAGACCTTGAGCTTTTTAATCTCTCATTTATAAGGTGCCTTTTCCATATCTAAAATCACTGCTATTGCTGAAGCTGTCCAAACTTACTATTCTTTTTAAAGAACTTGCCTCCACATTTCCACTGCTCTTCTAAATGCCCTATGCAGAGAAAAGAGCATCTATTTGCTTCAAATTAAAATCCTTTTCTCAATAACCTTCAGTAATGCTCTGATGAGCTCCAGAAGGTTATAAGCAAGTGGCAGAAACAATCAGCGATTAACAAAACTGAGAAGCTGTTGTGAAGGTCAGAAAACATCTGCAATCTAGCACGTGTGGGCTACTTGGCAGTGGAGAAGTAGTTCCCATGGTAGGAGCACAGAGGAGAACTGGGCAGTGGAACAGTCCCATACCAGTATTTCTCCCAGGAAAAAATGCTTAGATGGGGAAAAGGAAACTGAAGATGTTGGTATGGGGGCAGAAAACAGTTGTAACCTTGGTGAAAAGTTATATCCAGGTATCTAAGACCCCACAATTATAAAGCAGAAGCACAAGAATCTGAGCCTAAAATATTGTTTTCTTCCAGAAAAATCCACCTATCTGCTACTGTAGCGCTGATAAGGAAAAGGTTGGGCTTCCAAGGAATTGCTCTCCTGGCAGCCAGAGAAAAGCAAAGGAGTGCAGGGATAAAATATAAGAAATGCACCAATCCAAGAATGGTAAACAGTGCTAATGGCCAAATGTACAGAGCAGTGACTGGAAAGGAAGACAGGAGAAGATGAATACACATACACCCATATATCAGTGGACTTCTCACAGGACATCTGTACTTGTGCACATTTGGAGAGAGCATAAAAACTTGACAGGTTAAGGACTGAAGAGTCCCTCAAGAAAATATATTAACTGGGAAACATTCACTCAGCTTCTAAAGATCTAGTGCTTACTGCAGGAAGGAATATTGAAGTATGCCTTAAGCATGATCTAAAATTAAATGTTTGAGACGATTTTATGAAGAAATAGCATTATCAGGGACTTGATGATGGCAAAGCTCTGAATCCCCCTTTGGCAACAAAACCAAGTCCTGGAGTCTTTTCATTTTGATAACCACTGGGCCCCTTTTTGTGCTACCCAGGTGTCCTTCACTTGAGGTCCAAGCAAGCCTTTTACAGCCCTTTTGTCCTGACTGTGGTGCTTTTCAAAAGAAAAGGTCAGTTTGTTAATAAATAACCAGGGAATCCCTTTAAGCAAATTGCCTGTCTGGTTCTGCAATTTGCTCAGCATTTGTCAAGAGGAGAACACAGCTTTTTCCATACATCGTTTAATCTGCTGTAGCTGTGCTGAATTAGCAAAGCTTGGATGTGGCAGACTCTTTTCTTCCACGGGCAAGCCTTCATTTACTCCACATACACAGGGAAAATGAACCACTTGGCTTCCATGGTTTTGCACCCTGTAAGTAGACAGCAGCAGGGAGCTGGCTTTAGCATAAATGAACCCTTCAGGTCAGGCACAGACACACGGAGAGAGATGGGGGAAAAGGGGAACTTCTGAGGTTGGCGCATCCCTTTCTCATTGGCTGTGATTCAGCACCTTTAGATTCTGGCTGTAATAGTGCATCAAACCAGCTCAAAAATCCTCACATACCTCAGGGACAATCAGGTTTTTCTGCCACATATAGCTAATGGGCATGGGTTTGATCTGTGAGTAAACGCATGTCTCCTTTCACCACTGTTATCTCACTGATTCACCTCAGCGCTATGAAACAGGGACCTTCAGGGACTATTCAGGAATCATTCTGATTTCTTCAAATACACTGACAAAGCAGAACTACATTTCTCAGTGACCACTGTTTCTCTCTTTTATTGACATACTGAGAGTGAGGAAAAAGGAGTTAAATACTTAAAATACTAAACCCCGAGTTCACAGTGACCTATATCCTTTCTTAGACGAGACTTATATCATAGAAAACCAACGGCATCCCAGAGGAAACCAACAAGGGTCAATGCAGAATAAATAGGAATCTTCTCTATGATTCTTGGTTTGATGCTTTCTAGTTTAACTGAACAACATAATTCACATATTGATTTAACAGAATCATGTTTTATAGATGTGCATCAAAGAAAACTGAGCTGTTTTTCTTTTTTTCCTGTGTTGTTTTGGTGTGTCCCTGGACCTACCATACTCCCACCCCTAGAAAGAGAATACGGTAGAAGGAAAAAAAAAAGGGGGGCAGGTGGGGGTGGAGATAAGTAAGAATCATAGAAAAAGACATTACAGATTCTTTGTGACTACAGGCCTTCATTCCAGGAACATCTCTCTTCTTACTCCCACTATTTTGTGGTCTCACCCAGACTCACTTTTGACATTTTGAAAGTGAAGGTAACACCTTCAACCAATAGTACATCCAACCAATAATGCATGACACCTGATAGGAATTTTAGGGCTGACATGATGGAGAAGATTACTGGTTACCAGATGAGAGGCCTTACATCCAGAAGTAATGAGATGCTAAAACAAACGAACGAAAGAATAGGTGAATCTTATGTTATGAAAATGTCCATAGTCTTGGGATGTTGTCCACCGTATACAGTGGCAGTTAATTTTTTCTCTTGATTACAAAACCAAGAGAATGTTAGTTACAGACTAAAAAAGAGGTAAAAAACATTATGAGATAGTGGAAAGTGGAAAGGACTTGCCAAAAAAAGACTTAGGAGATTTCTGAACAAGAGAACTGTCTTCTGTGTCTAATATGCCCAGGAAACAAGAATTTATCTACAGTTTTTGACTAAAAAAACCCCCAAAATAAACAAAACCAACAAGACTGCATCAATGATGTTCCTGACCTGGATCTCTGCAGACTTCCCATTCAAGCAGGAGAATGGCAAACATTTAGAATCTCACCAAACCAAACAGGTCAAAAGCCTGGTAGTTGTCAGGGGTGAGTTACAACTGCACTGGGGCGGTCCTGTGCAGAAGGGACACTGGTCCCTCTGTGCTGCTCGCCAACCTGCCAGCACTGAACTGGACATGGACTGCTTCATTGGACAGTGAAAACTTGCACTGGCAATATCCATGTGTATCAAATAGCGTTCGTTACAGCCAGAAATGTGCAGAACTGCTAGCAGGGGCTTCATAGACCAACACAACTTTATAGAGGATGAGTATGATGATAGCTGCGTGTAATCATAAGACATTTCTCTATTCTTGGACTTTTGCCTTGGGGATGCTGGACAAAATATGCTGTTTTACTAACCTGTCATGTGCATGAATAAATGTGGTTTTTTCCTGAGAATTTAAATGGGTTTTAAATATCCTTCAATTTTTTTTAATGTTGCTTATTTGAAGCTGAGGAAAATACTACACGTTCAACAAACTCAAAAGTCATAAAAGGAACAAGAAAATATTTTTAAGATAGCTTTGACAGATAGATTTCTGTGAACACAAGTGTCCTCATCAGTTTATTGTGCACCCTGCCAAATCAGTTTTGTTGATAAAACATTTTATTTCCTGAATCTACAGAAGCATTCTCTTTCACCACAGCACGTATCCTGGTTTTTATATGTCAGTTTATCAAAAATAAGGTGTAGGCTTACCCTGCTGCAAAGGAGGCAAGACGTGGATATGAAAAGTAAAGCAGCTGAATGGGAAAAAAGGGAGAAGAGTTAGAGAAGGTAACAAGGTTCAAATGCTTAGAAAATAAAAAAGCACAGGAACAAGGAAATATTTCCAAGACACGGAAAAGATCGTCCTTTTTCTTATACCAGGTGAGGACATTGCTTCCTCCTGAGAAAGTAAGACGGACCAACAGTTTGCTCACTTGCTCAGGCCTGATAGGTGGGTGCTCAACAGGAGCCGTGTCACTGTCAGACCCCCAGAAGCAAAATCATCAGCCATTGCCACCAGAAGTGACAGTTCTGCTTCTCTGGTTTACTTCATGTTAAAACAGTTAAAACAGAGCAACATCTCTCAACCTTCTGAATTCAGAGGATTTCAGAATCTCTTCTTTTCCATACCAAAACCCTTGCCTGCCTTTTACTGGGCAGAAGGGGAAGGGCAAGCTGTTCGTAGCTGCCTCCTCCTACCTGCCAGAGCTGATGCTCCTCCATTACCTTGAAGTTAAACAAGGAAAAGAAACGTGGGAGGTTTTGCTACTCTCCATTAAAGTGCTTATTTCTTGCTGCGCTATGAAAAAATGAGCTCATTCGGAAATTAGTCACTGTAGCAAAGTATGAAAAGGGGCAGATGGAAGCTTTGAAAGTCAGTGAGAAAGGAGCAGACCCAGCTGGAGGTCTGAGCACCAACCATTTGCCAAAATGATGACCACAGTCATCTGGGCCAATAGTGCTTGCAGATTAGGGACACATACTTTTATATGGAGCTAAATCCAGTCACAAGTGGTGTTACTTTTCCAGGGAGTGAAAATCAGTTCATGCTGTGGTTTATCAGTGTATAAGTGCTTGATTGGAAATAATAATTATTTTAGAAGATGAAGGATTTCACTGCAACCAAGTGAGAGTGATTTTGGAGTTGTTTTGTAGCAATGATGCTCTACACTCTAGGCTCTGGGGAGAGGGCAGTCGGCATTAACCCATTGCCAGACGAAATGCAGCCTAACGAAATAATGCCTGGGCAAGGAAAAGCATCCCGCATGTCTCTGCTAAACAGTACTTGGGAATTGCTGACCTGCCTCAGGACAGTTTCCTGTCTGAGCTCTATGCATATCCTAACAAATTTAGAGAATAAAGTTACATGGAAAACAAGAAAAATAAATAAAAGGGGAGAAGCATCAGCAGAGAACAGAGAGGCCAATGTAGTATACTTTTTGTTATATTAAGCACATTAAAGGTTGAAGTAGAACTCATTGGCCTTCATTGACTTCAATGAGATTTTTATCAGCCTGTTATTGCAAATGTGGTTTAAAATGACAAGGAAATCATGGAAGCAGTGACGTTATATAATTGTGTTTAGAGATAGGATATGGCTTGTAAATATCTTCTATGGCTTTTTCTAAATATCTAATTGAATTAAGAAGCTGAATAAGCTTGGACTGTATCTATAAATTATAAATATTCTGCCAGAGACATTGACAGTGGTGATGTGACCCCGGCAACAAGAAAATCAAGGCCATATTAGACTCTATTCACAGACAGTCTCATATCGGGGATCAGGGGTATAAATCAGTATAGGTTTACTGATATCTAGAAAATAAGGCTGATTAACACCAGCTGAGGACTTGGCTCACAGTGACAAGTATTCATA
>NW_009260407.1:1014102-1014754 GCF_000687185.1 Egretta garzetta | reverse complement strand
AAATTACACCTTTATAGAGGGAATTTTAAACCCAGAGTCCTAAAAGACTTCCTTAAGGATAGAGCAGGAAACATGTACGCCTGGCTTTTTTTGACTTTTTTTTACACCTTTTTTCTTGGTCTTTTACACAAACATAAAGTGACAAAAATGACTCCTGATAGACAATTCAACAGGGCCTGAAAGCCAGGACATTGGTTCATATAACTGCACTGACATTAACTAAATTACACTGGTAGACATGAGACAGAAGGATCTGCTCTAACGTTTAGTGTCAAAACCGCTTGCAGAAAAGGTATGTCAACTCTTCAAAATAATAGGATGAGGAAGAGAAAGAAAAAAAAATAATAAATCATAATATAAACACTACTCCCTCTTACAACCATGCAGGACTTGTAAGATGGTTACCTCCAACTGGTTAATTTCGGAAAGGCAACCTGTAGGCTAACTCAAACACAGATTTTTGTTTTGGTTTGATTCTGATGGCTTTAATTTTACTAGATAAAGTACTTGCGTACAAATACAAGATAAAGGACATGCTCAGGATCGGTGCATCCCTGTGAGTAGGAAATCAGGTAAAAGAGGCAAGAGGCCTGCATGGATGAACAAGGAGCTCCAAGTGAAACTCAAAGAAAAGAGTAAGCTCCATGGAATG
>NW_009260407.1:1013531-1014005 GCF_000687185.1 Egretta garzetta | reverse complement strand
GAACTAAGTTTGGCAAAGGATATCAAGGATAACAAGAAGGGCTTCTTCAAGTATGTCAGCAGTAAATGTAAGACTAGGGGTAATGTGGGACTGCTGCTGAACGAAATGGGTGCCCTGGTGACAGAAGATACAGAGAAGGCGGAGCTACTGAATGCCTTCTTTGCTTCAGTCTTCACTGCCAAGGCTGGCCCTCAGGCTCCCCAGTCCTTGCAGGTAAGTGAGCAAGCTTGGAGAAAGGACGACCTTCCCTCAGTTAAGGTGGATCAGGTTAGGGATCTTTTAAGAAAGCTGGACACCCACAAATCCATGGGCCCCGACGGAATGCACCCACAAGTGCTGAAGGAACTGGCAGATGACATTGCTGAGCCACTTTCCATCATCTATGAAAGATCCTGGAGAACAGGAGAGGTGCCTGAGGACTGGAAGATAGCCAATGTCACTCCAGCCTTCAAAAAGGGCAACAAGGAGGACCCA
>NW_009260407.1:999378-1012617 GCF_000687185.1 Egretta garzetta | reverse complement strand
TACTCTGAGGGTGACGGAGCACTGGAACAGGCTGCCCAGGGGGGTTGTGGAGTCTCTTTCTCTGGAGCTATTCAAAGCCCGCCTAGATGAAGTCCTATGTAACATGCTGTAGGAGAACCTGCTTTAGCAGGGGGGTTGGACTAGATGATCTCCCGAGGTCCCTTCCAACCCTTGCCATTCTGTGATTCTTGCGATTCTGTGACTGTAGGCATCAACCATATCATATTACTGCATTCATATATTTTATAAACTGTGTGTCTAATTGTTATTTTTCTTAGACTCACTGTTTCTGCTAGGAGGCTGGCCCACATTTCACTTCTAGGAAGATTGCAATTCTCAGCTGTCAGTTTATTCCTGATCCATTTATGGTCAGTTGTTCCAGCCTCCCTATGCCTTAAATTACTTCTCTCATGTTTACCCCCAACAGAGAATACTCATATCCCTTCTCAGACTTCATTTTTCCAGAGCACACTTTAAGCACCTTCAGTCTTCTTGTGCATGATAAGCTCTTCATTTGCCTAGCTCATCCTCTCAGCCCTCTCTGCAACTCTTCTGACACATTGGTGGCTCCCAGTCAAATGATGTTCAATGAACACAACTGGATTTTTCTTTCAGCTGTCATCTTCCACTTGGTGCCACCTGAACTAGTAACAAAAATTCTGCTTATATAATAAATCCCTCTGTGCATGACCCTATACTTTGCTCAATTAAGTGTCATCTAATTTTTATTAGCTCGGTCCTCAAGGTCATCCAGTTCTTCCGGTATGGTATTTCAGTCTTCCTCTGTATTGACAGTGTCTCCAACTTTGAGAGATCAACAAATTTATGTAAAATGCTTCTACACTTTGTGCCAAGTTTATTAATAGAATTATTAACCAAGGCTGATGCTTGAGGAATTGGAGAGTAATTGCCCTTCAGTCCAACAGTTTCCTTTCCAGATCAACCCACTGTTACTTGTCTTTTAGCCATAACTGATTTCTGTCTCTTCCAGTTTTAATAACTATCCTTGTGTCATTGTTTCAAGCACTTTACAGATAATTAGATCTAAAGAACTTCATATATCTATAGTTTATCAGAGGAAAAATTGGTGGCTTTAATCTCCAAAAATTGTTCTAAGACTTTTGTGCAAGCAGAGTCTTTTTTTTTTTTATTTTTTTTTTTTAAGAATGAAGGACCCACTTCTACATCTACAGTAATGTATGCGGAGTCATCATTTTGCAATTGTTTGGCAGACAACACTTTCTTTTCTTTTCTTCTATCTATTATTTATTTAGTGCCTTGCCAGTTCAGTGAGGTCCAGAATGCATTCATTTACAAGTCAAAAATCCCCAAACAGGCCCTACAAATTATCATGCAACACAGAGAGAGGCAAATGCACTTGCCTCTGCATCAGCTCTGGCTTCCTATATTGACTCTTCTGGCTTTTTTACTAACTTAGAGGAAACAGGAGGGGATAGGAGCTGGAAAAGCAGGGTGAGAAGCATTCTACCCTCCACAGTATGATAGACTTGGATACATAAAAATTATACAAAGCCTAGCTCATTACTGGATCTAATTGTCAGAGGCCAGGATTCCCCCAAACTTCTAGATAACCATGTCAGAGATGCAGGACAGTAAAAACTGAGGTATTACCATTCACTTCAGGAAATGGAAGTGCAAATCTGTAATAGACACAACTATACAGGTGAGCTTCTATTGCTTCTTATGAGCTCATATAATTCTACCTGCCTGAAAGTCCACTATCCACTTTCCCAATGGATTTATATGTAATGCAACTCAATACAGCAAAAGGTTTTCTCATTGATCCTTTCAAATCTGACCAACCGTTCTCATGAAGGTGAAAAATAAATATGTTGGAGCATTAATAGAATCAAGCAAAATAATGCATGACTTTCTGACCTAGACAGTATACTCTGTACATGCTAATAGTGCTCAGTTTCATTGCTGTCAAGGGTATTTCAACACTGTATTTACTGTAGCAACCCCTGAAGATGCTGTTCCTGCTACTGAAAGTCAGCACTGTGCTTAGAGTAATAAGTGCTTAATAATCATAGAATCATTTGGTTGGAAAAGACTTTTAAGATCATTGAGCCCAACCATACCTGTCCACTATTAAACCATGTCTCTAAGCACCTCATCCACCCGTCTTTTAAACACCTCCAGGGATGGGAAGTCGACCATTTCCCTGGGTAGCCTGTTTTAAGATCAAGCCCAATCGTACCTGTCCACTATTAAACCATGTCTCTAAGCACCTCATCCACCCGTCTTTTAAACACCTCCAGGGATGGGAAGTCGCCCATTTCCCTGGGTAGCCTGTTCCAGTGCCTGATAACTCTTTCAGTGAAGAAATTTTTCCTAACATCCCACCTAAACCTCCCCTGGTGCAACTGGAGGCCATTTCCTCTCGTCCTATTGTTTGTTACTTGGGAGAAGAGACCAACACCCACATCACTACAAACTCCTTTCAGGTAGATCCCCAGATCCCCCTCTGCCAAGCAGCTTTACATCCACTTCTCCCCAAGCCTGTAGCATTGCATGGGGTTGTTGTGACCCAAGTGCAAGACCTGGCACTTGGCCCTGTTGAACCTCATACAATTGGCTACAGCCCATCGACCCAGCCTGTCCAGGTCCCTCTACAGAAACTTCCTACCCTCCAGCAGATCAACACTCCCGTCCAGTTTAGTGTTATCTGCAAACTTGATGAGGGTGCACTCAATCCCCTCATCCAGGTCATTGATAAAGATGTTAAACAGATCTGGCCCCAACACTGAGCCCTGAGGAACACCACTTGTGACTGGCTTCCAGCTAGATTTAACTCCATTCACCACCACCCTTTGGGCCTGGACATCCAGCCAGTTTTTTACCCAGCAAAAAGTATGCCTGTCCAGGCCATGGGCAGCCAGTTTCTCAAGCAGAATGCTGTGGGAAATGGTATCGAAGGCTTTACTAAAATCCACATACACTGCATCCACAGTCTTTCTCTTGTCCACTAAGTGGCTCACTTTGTCATAGAAGGAGATCAGGCTAGTCAAGTGGGATCTGCCTTTCATAAACCCATGTTGATTGACCCTGATATTCTGGTTGTCCTGGACACGCTGTGTGATGGCACTCAAGATGATCTGCTCCATGACCTTCCCTGGCACTGAGGTCAGACCAACAGGCCTATAGTTCCCCAGATCCTCCATCCAGCCCTTGTTGTAAATGGGTGTCACATTTGCCAACCTCCAGTCATGTGAAACTTCCCCAGTCATCCAGGACTGCTGATAGATGATGGAAAGGGGCTTGGTAAGCACGTGACTGAGGCAAAGGCGGCATTAAGTACCTCAGCCTTATTCTCATCCTTTGTCACTATGGTTCCCCCTGCATCCAGTAAAGGATGAAGATTCTCCTTGGCTCCCCTTTTGTTGTTAATGTATTCATAGAAACATTTTTTATTATCTTCCACAGAATTAGCTAATTTAAGTTCTAGTTGGGTTTTAGCCCTCATTTTCTCTCTGCATGACCTCGCATCATCCTTGTAGTCCTCTTGAGATGCCTGTCCCTTCTTCCAAAGCTCAGAGACTTTCCTCTTTTTTTCTGACATCCAGCCAAAGCTCTCTGTTCAGCCAGGCTGGTTTTCTTCCCTGCCAGCTCATCTTTTGGCACAGGGGCATGGCCTGCTCTTGCGCCCCCAGGATTTCCTTCTTGAAGAGCATCCAACCTTCTTGGGCTCCTCTACACTTTAGGACTGCCTCCCAAGAGGCTTTCTCAACCAGCCTTCTAAACAGTCCAAAGTATGCCCTCCAGAAGCCCACGATGGCAGTTCTGCTGATCCCCCTCCTTACTTCTCCAAGAATTGAGAATTCTATTGTTTCATGATCACTGTGCCCCAGGCGTCCTCCAGCCATCACATCTCCCACAAGGCCTTATCTGTTCACAAACAACAGGTCCAGTGGGGCACCTTCTCCAGTTGGTTCACTCACCAGTTGTGTCAGGAAGTTTTCTTCCACACGCTCCAGGAACCTCCTAGACCGTTTACTTTCTGCTGTATTTACTTCCAACAGATATCTGGTTAGTTGAAGTCCCCCACAAGAACAAGGGCTAGCAATTGTGAGACTTCTAGTTTCTTGCCCCTCCTTACTTCTCCAAGAATTGAGAATTCTATTGTTTCATGATCACTGTGCCCCAGGCGTCCTCCAGCCATCACATCTCCAACAAGGCCTTATCTGTTCGCAAACAACAGGTCCAGTGGGGCACCTTCTCCAGTTGGTTCACTCACCAGTTGTGCCAGGAAGTTTTCTTCCACACGCTCCAGGAACCTCCTAGACCGTTTACTTTCTGCTGTATTTACTTCCAACAGATATCTGGTTAGTTGAAGTCCCCCACAAGAACAAGGGCTAGCAATTGTGAGACTTCTAGTTTCTTGCAGAATATTTCATCTGTCTCTTCTTCCTGGTTGGGCAGTCCATAACAGACTCCACCTTGGTAACTGCCTCATTGGCCTTTCCCCTAATTTTTACCCTCAAAAATCTCAACCCTATCATCATCATCACTGAGGTCAAGGCAATCAAAACACTCTCTAACATACAGGACTACCTACCGCTTCTCCTTCCTTGCCTATCCCACCTGAAGAGTTTATAGCCATCTATGGCAGCACTCCAGTTATGTGAGTTGCCTCACCATGTTTCTGTGATGGCAACTATATCACAGTTTTCCTGCTTCTAATTCCTCCTGTTTGTTACCCATGCTATGAGCATTGGTATAGATGCACTTCAGTTGGGCTAATGATCCTGCCACTCTTGGGATTTGACTAGATGATCTTCTGAGCTCTATTCCAACCCTTACCATTCTGTGATTCTGAGGTGAGAAGTCTTAATTCCTAAGCAACTAATTGCAGTCATTACTAACTCACCAATAACCTTTGCATCTTTGCTGCCACTTAGAGTACTATCCGTCACTTCCTCTGAGGTGACAGACAAAAGGACCTCGCTATAGCATTGAAGTAGTGCAGGAGACTAACATCTTAGGTGAGTAAGAGCTAAATACAAATTACACAAGCAAAACAGGTGTGAAAAGAAGCCAGTTTGTTCAAGATCCCATTCAGCCAACAGCACATTACACCATCAACTAACAAAATGCAAGCTGAAAGATGTACATCTTCAAAATTATGACAATCCTTCCCTGATATGAACTGTGCAAGTATTACTGAGAGCTCCTCGCTTTATGACTGAGCCTTTCCACAAAACATCCTTTGCACTAGTTGTTCTCCAGGCTTGCAACATCAGCATTTTTCTGAAAAAATCCTTACTCTCCCTACCATCCAGCACAGCTGCATAACAGAAATGTTGCATAGGTCAGCCAAAAACATTTTAATGCAATGTTGTTTAGATGTTATGGTATCTACAACATGGGTAGCCATATTAACATGCTTGTATTATTGATAGGGTTTTTTTTTTATTCACTAGTTTTTCCAGTCACAGTGCCACAATGAAGAATACTGATGGGGAAAGACTTAGCTGTTGCTCACAACACCTGCTGGAAACAAATAGAAAGCTAAACTGAGTATTCAGAGGTTGACAGGAAATATGAGATGGCAGAAATTGCTGTGATACATCCCCCAGTCAATGCATATTTTGCAAACTTGACTCCCAAGAGTAATTCAGCCACACAAACACTTATTGACTCTGAGAAAGCTAACTCTGTTGCACAATTGACTCACGAGCTAAGAAATTCTGCATCCACTCACGTTTCTGGATCATTCATTGTAGAAATGGTTCATTTATCTATACCACTTCTCGGGTTTAGGACCAAAGTTTATTAACAATGTTGTATTTTAAACAGGGCATATAATTTCTCCCAAAACCTATTCTCAGTGATACAGCATTCCCAATTTTATTATTAATTTTAAATGAGTTTTAATTTCCTTACATTCTTAATGGTTGGATAACTGCTGGATAGTCTGGGACAAGTAAGACTCCACCCTCCAAAAAACCCATGTGGGCTGGAAACTGGTCTTGCAGGGCCCTACAGGACTTGGACTAAAAATCATTGGGTTGTTATGTGCAGGAATAGCTTCAGAGGCTGATTTGCCACTTGCCCATGTGTTTCTGAGGTGACTTGCTATTAAAATAATTTTGAGGGTAAACCCATCTACTCTTGAACTTTATCCTTCAGCACACTCACAAGCAGCCTGACATAATGCTAGTACTCCATGCTTGTCCTGGCCACTCCCATCCAGCCCTTCCATCCCCAGGTCAACGTCACCTGAAGAAATTCAGGAAACATTCTTGGTGAGTCTTTATATCTCCTGACAGAAGGAATAGCTGAGGCAGGCCAGGTTTCAGCTATTTCACAGACATTTTTCGACAAGCCTCAATTTAAACCCAAGAAATATAGAATATAGCAGAGACAATACCAGTACAATACCTGCAACTGAAACGTAAAACAACCAGTAGAGTAGAGTCCTGGAAAGAATCTGCCATCTCCACACGCCTGCATTGCTGGTCTTGTACAACTAGCACCAGCCTTGACAGGGGAGGGTGCCTAGGTGCTCTGTGTTTCTACAATATGAAGCAGAAGGCAAACCTGGCACATGACTAGTTTATGGTAGTTGCACAGCAAGTCTAATTACTGCAAGGTTATTCTAATTAACCTAATGATTTTACAGTACATCTGATTATGACAAGAATGACTGTAAGAGTTGTAGTAATACGGCAGATCAATGTTGCGCTGCATAGTAAAGAAAGACAACGCACAAATTTTGTGATGAGGCAGGAAGGAAAGAGATCCTGTCATCTGACATCATTGTCAGATTGTTACTGCTAGCAAGGCTTGCTCGTCAAGCGTAATGGCAATATTCCCCTCTCATCGTCCTAATCACACTCTTGATCTGGTGAGATGGGAACCAGATTAGGAAAGCAATCTACTTGAAAATTGTCAGGGGAAAAAAAATAATCTATATGAGGTTGATGAATCGTCAACAAGCAGGAAAAGGAGGAAAATGCTTCAGCTGCCACTGCCCTGCAAGGTATGTTCCTGTGGCTGAATCCTCAAAGAGATCCAGTGCAGGGAAGAGACAGGAACTCATCTGAACATCTCAGCATGATTGGGCCAGAGCTGCAAGAGAAATTAAAAACCCTGTAATGAAATAATTTTCACATTTTTTTCTTCTTCACAGTAAAGGAACACATCAAAGTTTGTAAATTGAAGAGAAGGAAAAGACCAATATGAAAATCACAAGGCACAAATTTATCACACAGAGGTCCGGAGAGTCAGATGTAGTTTCTAAAACATTAATGAATTTGCCCTTTCTTCTTCACCTCTCTCACACCTGCTTTTACCTCCTGTTCTTACATTTCAGATGCAACTTTGAGATTGCTTTCAGCATAACAGAGATGAAAGAGTGAAGTTGTGCCCCAGACAGCAAAGCCAGGAAAAACATGTTCTACTGAAGGGCATTAAAATGGATATTGGTGGGTGTCACATTTCTTGTTTTTATAGTTATTATCATGCATTTGTACTGTGAGATCCTCTGAAGTAATTGCTTGAAATCAAAGCCCATTGGATAAGCATTTTAAAGTATGAAATAAGCCATAACACTTGAGGTATAAAACCTCACAAATCTAAACAGATAGAGGATGCAGGGAAAAGAAAAGTATGGGGTCTTACTAAACTTCAGTGCCAGAACTGGAACAGAAATTCAGTTTCTGAAGTGCCAGTGCAATACACTACTCACAACTGGGAAAACTACAAGCAGTTCACACAAGCACTGAGTGTTGCTTGTGGTAATAGTTTAAGTATACAAAGGTTGATGTTTAAAAGCCCGTATTTGTCACGGTAGATAAAAGTTTCTCACCTACAAGATAAGATGCTGGAACACAACAATATTGAAAGTGTATGAAAAGTTGAGAGAAAGCAGTATTGAGAAAATATAGATTTCAGGGTATCCAACATTTCCAGCCCTCTCCCACCCTATGAACTGAAAATGTTTTAGGTAGAAAAGTTTAATTCATGCCCATTCACTTCATGTTTTCATCCTTTAGATATCATTTATTTTTTTTTTTAAATTTCAAATTCCTCCCCCCTCCCAAATTATATTTTAGGTTGATCTAATTGTACCATCCCCTAGATTATTCTGCAGTAGCTCACAGGTTTTGTTACCATTCCCATTTTAGTATGTTTCTTCCAAGTAATTCTGATAGCTTTTTTTAAGCTTCTAACAGATCTTTTCCTCCCCAAGCATACAAATTTCAGGTTGATACCATGTTGCAGTTGCACAAGGTAAGTCATAACTGCTGCTACAAGTAGGTGTAGGTCAGTGATGAGACTTTCACCTTTGGAAGAAGACCAACTCAAAGTCAGCCTTATGGGCACAAGAGCATCTGTATATCTATGTATTACTTTTAAGATCGCTAAGCACGTATCTCCCAGAGTAACATGACCTGCAGTAATATAGATTTTCTTCCTAACCATCAAGGACAAATATTTATGGGAACATTTTTTTTTTGTTCCATAAAACATAACAAATGTTCTTCAAATGTTTACTTGCAGTCCTGAAAGAGCTTTAATCAATAAGGATCTGAGCTCCTGCAATACCATGTTATTTCTGATGCAAAACAAGGCAATGGTGCCTTTGATATAAAACATCATATTTTTTTTCCTTTGTCTGTATTCTGCCCTTTGATTTTTATGTTCAGGTTATCTTACCCATCTCACCTAGTTTCAGTAGTGTCAGCCATGACTTCTGTCTCAGGGGACTTGGCATTCTCTGTCTACTGATAAACACACAACTATCTAAGTTCTCCATATGTCCCTCTATGCTTAGATTTATCAAATGCATGTGCCAAATTATATACTAAATTGTTCTTATAATAATTTCCATGTATTAAGTTTCCTCCTCAAAGTGCATTTCTTGCTAGTTGCAGGTCTACTGGAGCAAGAAGAAAGCACCAAGGGTGCAGAAGCAAAAGGATTACTAAAGATATCCATCTTGGATTTAAAGGTCAACACTGGAGGCATGTGAAAACTGGAAATTGACACCAATTTGTTAGTTCCCAGTTCTCCTGACCTGCATCTGTTTTTGTGTGCGCTATCTTAGGGCATAACTTACGTTGTAGTCATTTGTCAAATATAGCTATTTTCAAAAGGGAGCAGGTTAGCAAAACATGAAAATTTGCTTTTTATCAGATCTTTTTGTTAGGCTGAAGATTTCAATAAGTGTTTGATTTTTAATTATAGCTTTAGTTAAAGGCAAATGTATAACTAACTTGTAGGAATATGCAACTGCTGCCTTCTGCCCTGTGCAAACTTATAATTAAGCACCTTCAGAGCTAGGTAACCTTGTGTTGAAGATCTCAATAGATGTTTGGTGGGTCTGCTGAATCCAGCAAACAGGTGAATACTTGCATTCATTTAAGATAACTCAGCAAAGAAAGTGTTTCTTGGGACAAGAAGCATGGGTGTACTTAACCTGGGAGCTAGATAGAAGCCTTTTCTTGTGAGGCATAGAGCAGACATTTAGAAGAGCTGGAGAATCTTCTTCCTATAGATTTAATTGGATTCTGAAGAGGAGATAAAAGGTCCCTAAGAGCAGTTTCTGAACCAGAGCTCTTCTCCGGTGTTTCTGGAGGTGGAAAGTTATCTCCAGTGAGGACAGATATTCTGGCTCCTTATTCATACTCTGGACTTGGACTTCTAACTATCAGAAAACCTACAGAATCTATTTTTTTAACTTGACTCAACAGTGAAAACTGGCTTAGTACTTGAGTGTCATAAACCCACGCCCTCTGGAACTTCTCATCTGAGTCCTGCCAGGGCGAATTCAGTCCCATGTCCTTGGGAGAGGCATACCCAAGCCTTATGAAGCTTACACAAAAGCCCACTCCACCATTAAACAGAGCTTCACAAAATGCCCAGCAGCAGCAAACACATGCATTATCTGTCTTTAAAAGCACTGACACATGAAAGAGTATTTCCAGCTTCTATTTTCACTGCACCTTTATTATGCAGAGAAACACCGAGTCCATCCATTGCAAGAGACCAAGGAGAGAGAAGAGGTTACTGTGTGCAAAACCTTTGATAACAGAACACGCACATAGTCCCTTATCCAGGACAAAATTAAAAGCTATTTTCCTCTGTGTTGTTTCAAACAGGTCCTAGTTTTAGCATTCCTAAACATCAGGCCCTCCTACTGTGGGGAAACACAAGATGGCAAGGAGGCTACAAGAGCTGTATTAAAGGACAAGGTCAATACACTAACATTCACTGGGCTGGAAACACACTTGCTCATACGTTGTCTGGGATCCAGCCTCCACCTCAAAGGTGGTTACTTTTCTGTGATGGTAGAAAGGTCTATACTATGCTTTATTCATGGAGAACATAGACATAGCAATCTTCATCCTAATTTAAAATATTAATAGTTCATGAGAGAGAATTGCAAAAGGAATATTGGATTTATTTTTCGTCTCTGCTCAATCTTTATCTTTTTTTCCCAGAAAGTAGCTAGACAGAAAGCTATTTTTTAACAGAGCAACTTCCTAATAAGCAGAGTTCTAAAGAATCCCACCGCTTCAAAAAGGAACTTGCAAACCAGCATCTATTTATTTGAAAAAAAAAATTTCTACAGAAAATTGTTCCTGTCTGACTAAAGGTTGTAAAAGGACCTCTATCATTTAGGTATAATAAGGAAAAAAGCAGCCTTCAAATCTGCTTTAAAAATATTTAATTTATCCCTCCCAGAAGAAGAGGAGGAGAGCATCTGTAGACTAAAAATTGTAAGTTGAAAGATTTTTAACTAAGTATCAACCAATTGTTATGTAGGAATCTATTACAACTGACCCGTATTCATAAAGTGCAATAAAGTAGCTTTATCAGAAGATCTCTGTAACACACACACCAGCAATAGGTGGTCTGTAAGTGCTAGCCCCCTTCTCCACATTCTGTCTCTTTAGCTTTTATTCTCATTGTCTTCCTCATCTCCTGCCATGTTTCAGCTTGATGTGCATCTCTTGTTTTATCAAGGAATAGTAAGGACTTGTCTGAAGTCTGTCAGGCACCAACATTCCAAAACTACTGATCCACAAGAAAAATAAACATCAAAAATAAGGCAGATGGAATTAGAGGCAGGGGCAGATCAGGAGGGCACTAGATCTATGTAGATCAGAAGCAGAAGCCCTCAGCTCACAGGCAGTTTTGCAGCTTGGGGTTTTCGTTTACTGAGGTATCTTTCACCATTCAGAAGTTACTTCAGAACCTGACTCCTTCGCAGAGCAGAGACTTCAGACCACTTCATGCGTTTCAAGCGTTTTTCAATCTGCCACTGTCACCAATATATGTCAAAACTTTACTTTAAAAGTTCTTGTAACAGGCATGAAAGGAAACGTAAATGGTGAACTCAAGCACACAGGCACAGTTTGCAAACAGACTTTTAGAATTTTAAAGGAAATGGAAGCTTTTGCTGCTCCCTTATTACACTCAGAAATGTGGTTGGTGTCCAAGATATTGCTCTAGAACAGGGGAAGAAAAATATACTTGCCAAAAATTATGAGTCTCCAACTCAACAAACTAGAAATGCAAACAGACCTCAGTTTTCCTGTTAGACCCAAGATGGGATTTTGTCAAATAAGTAACAGGTTATTCAAATACACGTGCAGATACAGGGACAACTACAAAGCTGATCTGCATGCAAGCAGAGTAAAATGAGCCTCAGCATTTCTTTCCCACAAATTATCATACTTTCTTTGTGGAACTCATTTAGAAAGCAGGTTTTTTGGGTGAAGTTTATCCAAATTCTGTCCCTAGAACACTGTTCTTAGAATAGGAGCCTGTTTCTCTCCAAACAGCTCTGACACCTAAATATGTGTTTAATAAAACAGAGTTCAGAGAGGAGAATGCAATAGGTGCTTGGAACTGTGTGTAATTCAAGTCTGATATTTTGAAACTTCTGCTTGATAATTGCATTTGTGCCTTTGAAAGTGTCAGTCCAAGTAATTCCTTACATTTAAGAGAAGTAACATGTTTCATACGGAGGCACAAACACCAAGGCTGATTTTATTTCAGCTGCTTTCCAAGTAGAAATACTTTTCAGTTGGTCTCTTCCAAGAGCTTCAAAGTACTTAATGCAAATTCCGTGCCTGCCAGTCAAAGGGCAGCACTCAAAGCCTCAAGGAGCCCATCAGCAGCAGGGCTTCAAGAAACTTTTTCAACATTGAAGTCAGAAGCAAATTGCTCTAGATATGGGGAAACAATAAATTGTGCAACCTACGGGTCTTGTTGCAGTTTACAGCACTGGAAGAGGGAAAGCTGGGACTGCTGTTTGTTCCAAGCACTGGACTTTTATTAGATATTCAAACTGACAGTGAAAAGCACTAAAACCTTGATGGAACAGCCCACCAGATGAATGGAGTATAATTTCTCCATGTAGTGGAATAGCATTCCTAAAAGAACCCAAAAGCTGGCGGGGGGGAGGAAGGAGGGGAACATTGCAGAGAGGGAGGAGGAAGGGAAGAAATGAACTTCAGAAACTCAAAACTAATAGAGAAAACAAAAGATATTTTTAAAACATGTTTTTAACTCCTTCCTTGTGATTTCTTGAGCTGCAGATCACGATTTTCAAATGTTTGCAATAATACAGAGCAACCTAGAGTTCTCCAGTATTTTCTTCTGTTTCATGTAAACTATCAGTGTTTCAAAACCCCTACAACTATCTAGTTCTCTTGTAAAATCTGCCAGATTCCTGACCTTTCTAACCTCTTGTGCCATGTTTTCTTATGGCTGTATGTATGTTCTGTAAGCACATGACTTATTTATGCAATCAGACAAGATCTAAACAGGAATACAGTAAGAAGTAGTGAAGTTCAGATTTTCTCTTTTGGGGAGTTTTCAACATTACACCAGAGTAGGTAACACTTGGAGGGGAAAATTCTGAATTTCAAATTCTGAAGAACTGACAGTTGACCAAACTAATCCCAAATGCTTTAAACCACAAAGCTACAGAAATGGTATTTAGAATCATAGAATCACTTTGGTTGGAAAAGACCTTTGAGATCACCAAGTCCAACCTTTAACCTAACCCTGCCATCCCACCACTAAACCATGTCCCTAAGCACCTCATCTATCCTTCTTTTAAATACCTCCAGGGATGAGGACTCGACCACCTCCCTGGGCAGCCCATTCCAGAGCCTGACAACCCTTTCGGTGAAGAAGTTTTTCCTAATGTCTAGCCTAAACCTGCCCTGGCGCAGCTTCAAACCATTCCCCCTC
>NW_009260407.1:992981-997604 GCF_000687185.1 Egretta garzetta | reverse complement strand
TTGGGTGGATCCCATCCGGCCCCATAGACTTGTGGATGTCCAGGTGGCATAGCAGGTCAAAGACTGCTTCCTCCTGAATTATGGGGGGTTTATTCCACTCACCATCCCCATCTTCCAGCCTAGGAGGCTGGGTACCCTGGGGATAACTCGTTGGGCCATTAAAGACCGAGGCAAAGAAGGCATTGAGTATCTCTGCCTTTTCCTCATCTTTAGTGGCATTGTTCCCCCTTGCATCCACTAGAGGATGGAGGTTCTCCCTGGCTCTCTCTTTTTGCTGTTAACATAGTTATAAAAACTTTTCTTATTATCCATTACAGCAGTGGCCAGGTTAAATTCCAGCTGGGCTTTTGCCTTTCTAATTATTTGGAAGTAACCTCTGGAGTCCAGCCTCCCACTTCAAATGGGGCTGTCTTGAAAACCTTCACAAATGGATATAATGCAAATTCTCTCAACAAACTGTCCAACTACTGCAGGAAATCACCAGGATATGAAGCTGGAATTTTACAAAACTCATCTCACAGAAGCTCCTTTTCAGAGTCCAACGACCCAGTCTTGTCAGTAGTTTAGATTCTCTGAAGCTGACCCAAGGTAAAAATCTAATTTTGACATTCTTTTGTTTCCCCACATAAAAACATCCACGTTTCCATGAATAAACTCTTCCATAACAACTCTGTTCATAACAAAGCGTTCACAGACCATCAGCAGACTTGTACTCAGATGACCCATCTGACCAATAATGGCAACAGACATTCATGTTTGAGAAGTGTCTATTCTATTTGTAGAATTTTTTTTTCAAGAAAGAGGATCAGAATAAAAAGGAACTACACAGCCATTCAGAGTAAAAGTGGGTTAGTAATTTGCAGATAGATATGAAAATTATTTACCCACTTGTAGTCTGTAACATCACCACTATCTCCTATTTAAAGTGAACAAAAGTCTCTACTATCTTCATTAACCAAACTGTTTTGAATTAATGTGAGTGTCTACAGCCATAAGCTATTGTGGCTGCACCAGGCTGGAGCCTGCACTGAAACTGTGCTGCCAGTATCATATTGTTTCCTGATGGTAATGATGCTCATGAAAATATCTTCTAGCTGATACCTCACCCTGACATGCTCATAGCTGTAGCTCTTCAAAAAGCTGTCATAACCCAGTCTAGGAGCAAGGAGCAAGTTATAGCAGAGATATTGGGTGAGATTAAGGATAAAAGTGGTTGTTAAAAGAGTACAAAACCTAACCCCGTAGTTAGGAAAAGACAAGGCCTCTAGAAAGTAAAGGACATAAAAATCAGAGTTACACACATAGATAATAATTTGGAAGAACTTGTAATTATGCAAAAAATAAAATTAAAGCAACAGAAAGATAGTAAAGAGAGACCTGAGGGGCTCTCAGTTTTATGTTTTCAAATAGGAAACGCATACTTTTATGAAACAGCAAATACACTGGCCAGATTCGTCACTATGTTATTCCACATCTTTGCGGGCGTAAACATCAGTAAGACCAAAACAGTACCTGGGGGAATTGCATACCCTCAATTTTCTCCTTTCTGCTGGATGACTGCGTAACACACTGTTCCCAGCTACTAAATTATTTAGAACATCATCTGCAAACACCTGGAAACATATTTCTTGCTTCAGTTCAATCTCTTGCATTTTATCCCCTCTCTTTAATTTACCAGTAGAGAAAATAATAAAATCTGTTATTCCAAATGACTCCTTCAGATCATTTGAAATGACTTCAGAAATGTGTTACCTCAAAGCTATTTTTTTAAATAATAATTTCTGTCTATCCTGTACATCGCAGGATGTAACAAAAACCTGCAAAACCAGAAGTGTGTTTAGAGGCTGCACTTCCTAAATAGTTAATGACATTTTGTTATGGTTAATGGAGGAAAACTCAGGGAACCATAATGGCCAATACATCTGCAGTATGCCTTTGTGAACTGGAATATATACTACAGGAGAAATCATAGTAATCTATTTAAAGGGGAAATTGTCTCTGGGGCACAGCAGTCCCTAATGGAGTAAAAAAAGAAGATATGCCAGAGGACCCTCACTGAAACATCAGCACCTGGCTGAGACCCTTGCGTCCAGTTCCATAGGCCTTTCCTCTCCGAGCTTAAAAGACTAAACCAGACATAGCTCAATAAACATGCAAAAGACAGGTTGACCATGGGATAGGCTAAAGACATATGTGCCCCAGCTCTTGTGCTGCATATTCTGGAGTAAAACCCTATTTTGGATAGGTTAGAAAGTCCAGAAATGAAGAGTCCTGAGGCAACTGATGGTCATTTGCCTCGAGGAATATAACACTGGATTTCAGGGAGAGGTCTTCCCCCCCCTTCCCATCTGTTAGTGCTTCCTGCCTGAGGCCACGGCCCCACAGCTCTGCCAGCAGAGTTTCTGAAAACACCAAAGGCTTGACCTAGCCCAATGATTCTCCTGAAGTGGGATGGGGAGCCTGGCTCCTTTGACCAGCAGCATGGTGGGGATGGTGAGCCAGCTGATAGGCAAGAGGCAGAGGCACTTGCATTTCAGACAGTACAGCCAAAAAACCAGTAAAGGATGCCCACCCACAGCATGCAATTTCTCTGAATGCACATATCAGCCACATTTGACAACAGCTGCACATTTTCAAAAGCAGCTTTAATCAGCAAGCCCCTACAGCAGTAGTTGTTCTCGAGCACCACCTAAATTTTTGGTCGTAGGTCAGCTACTGCTTTGGGTGTTGGAAAGGCAGGGAAACTTCATTCTGCTCACTGGAAAGCGCAGAGGATGAATATTTGCAAAGGATAGCAGCAAAGGACAAGTTTGTACTTTGGTTAGCAACACAATGCATCTTGTCTGTACCCCCCTCTCTGTCACTCTCATCTGCCAAAACACAGCATCTCAGCCATGGCCATCTGTACATATAGAGCACAAGAGGGGACAAAGCCAAGCACATCTATGCTAACTACCTTGGCAAAAGGCACAACCTTTATTTGGGTTAGAGAGGTGAATTGGCTCTCCGTGCAAACAGGTAAGTGCCAGAGCTGAGGCAGGAGAGCGGGGGATCTCGCTCTTTGCTGTCAGCAAGCTGTGACCAGCTGGGCTGTCTCCTGGATCCACACCCTGAGGGGCTCACCGCAGGCACTGTAAAAGCAAACAGCCCATCTTGCCTCTGAAGATATCAGCGCCAACAAGGAAGATGTGAGAGGGATTAGGAAAAATAATATTTGCAGGAAAGTGATTTGCCTGTTATCACACAACCATTCCATGATAGAGCTGTTTACCACACAACAGTGTCTGAACAAAGTTATTACCCTTACCCTCAAATTTATTTCAATTTTTTTGAGAATGTTATTTTTGCTGTACTCAGCCATCTTTTCTGTTTAAAATAGCGTCTTCTTGATCAGCTGGAGTTTGGTCAAAATACGTTAGCTACATCGTAAATCACACATCCCAACCTGCCAAAGGCTAAATGTGAGAAAACACACGCAATGAAAACTCCAAATGAAACACTGAAAAATAAAAGTCATGGAGAAACATAACAGCATTTCATTTGGTATGGAAACCCTGCCACCTTATTTTTAAATTCACGGTGGAAATAGTTTTCAGCAATCAAAGTAAGGGAGATTGGATCTGTGTGGAATGGAAGTAAATCTGTCCCACAGAAATGGATGCAATGTTCTTCAAAATGGAGAAAATTTGAAAGACCTGCCAGAAATCCCCACATCAAGTTGATCTCAATGAATATTTGCAATTTTTTCTCCTGTGAAAAAGCTCCAGAGAATTCAACATAGATGTTTTCCAATAGCTAAACTTTTGAAACTATTCAATAATCATTTTCTAACTATGAGAGAATGAATTAAGCATATTCCTGGCCCATCTAAAAGAAAACGTTATAAGGCTCAAACTTTATGAATCTGTAGCACTGGTAAAAAGAACTATTTTGCCCTTGGGCTACTAATGAATGGCTAGGTTTACCAGCATTCAAAAGAGTATTAGACATTTATACGGCTAATGAGAGCACTCATGGTTACATAAGAAGGGATAAATAAAATTAAGGCTATAAGCCTTTATCCTTCAGGGCTAGGGAAAAAAATTCTTTGGTGGCAAACTATTCTATGAAGACCTGAGGTAAAATCTTGACCTTGTTAAAGTTACTTAGAATTCTTCCAAAGTAGCTGTAATTTTACCCCAACCTTGCTTAATTATGCAGCTTCTCTTAGCTTCATTAGGCTATACATCATCTGCAGAGCTACTTATTCTTTCTCACAGCACCTGAAAATAACCAGTCTAGCTACAGATAAGCAGCTAGTTAGACTTTCTGTATAAACTGAAACAATTGCTGTATTCCTTTCATGTCCATTTTAGAGAACTGAAGTTAAATATTAGCTCTGAGTAGGAACTGACAGGCTGCTAGTTTGGCTGACTCTAGGACTATTGAAGTCCTTGGTACGAGGTGAGAGCACAGTACAGTACGTTCCCTATCACACTGCATCATCCTGCTGCTGGGGAGCAGCAATAGGTGGGTGTTGATTTATTCATGGAGAAACTCTGCTCTGTTTTCACCCTGAATTCCTTTACATTACCATCAGAGCAGGATCCCTGAAAGTCTGCAGCGTTGCCTGGTGTGTGTCCG
>NW_009260407.1:903732-992962 GCF_000687185.1 Egretta garzetta | reverse complement strand
AAGCAGACAAACCAAAGCCCACCACCTCCTCCCCTGTTTTCCTTTGGTTTTCTCCCTTCTTGTCCCTCTCAGACACATACACATCTCCCTGCTCTCTCCCCCAGTGATTCTGCCTCCAGCCAGTTGCTTTACTTCTACTGATGTGGCAGACACACAGTAAAACAACAGGGCTTACACAGGGTGGATCTCTGTTACAGCTGGCAGTTCTGCAGGGTAGACCCATGCAGGTCTGTGGTAGCTGTAATGCAGAGCCAGGTGCTGAAGCTTCCCTGGTTGTCTTGGTACCATATCCAGTTGTTTATAACGTGACATCTCCAGCAGCCTACATAATTCATCATGATTATTCACTGCATTGTGGTAGGATTTGGAATTACTCTTTTGATGTTTGTCAGCATGAGCCAGGATTATGTTACTCCTCTCATGGCATGAAGCATGACTCCAAAGGGTATATAAACAGCGGGAAGCATTGCTCTCCCAGTGCTGCTGGTGACAGCATCATCTCCATTTAGCCATGCACCCTTTGATGCCCAGTGTGTGGAGTATTCTCCCTAATACAGCACTTGCTAAGATAATTGAATACCAGAGAACTAAAGTGATGTATTCAATTAAAACAATTCCTTTCTTCCCTCATGCATTTAAATCCTCAGTTCATTCTGTAAGGGTAGAAAGAGAGAGAAATCCCGTTGACAGATAAGACATTTAACACAGAGCAAGGGTTGAGACAGGAAATTGTTTGTGCGCCTGCTGCTTGAGTTCCACATAAGAGAGAAAAGTTGGGAAACTTGTGAGCATAGTGAAATAGTTATAAAACCTGCAGAACAGGAGACTAAGACTGGTAGCCAAGACTGGTCAGTCTTTTACCCACCACCATCTTCCAAGAATCTTGCACAAATAGTTAAGGGGTAATTCTCAAAAGCTGTTAAAGAAATAAGTGCTCATCACCCTTGATTTTCAAAGGACTTTCAGTGTAAAATCCCCTCCAGCTCTTTTGAAAAAAATCTGGGCTTAGTTTGAGAGATCAGAAAATAAGGCTCACTAACACTGAGCTTTTTACCCAGACCTTCAGTATCTGTGGGTGAGCGTTGTACAGTGCTGCTTTTAGTATCCAAGCCTCACTATTAACAAAGAAAAGACCCTACAACAAACAAGTTACACCAACTTAATTTTTGCAGGAAGCCAAGCAAAAGCATTCATTTCCTTTCAGGACGTTCAGCTTCGGACTCAGACCTTTTAACAAACAAGCTGCCCTTGGTACCTCCTTATGCCTTTGTCATAAATACACCGAAGCTATCCTCTATATAGATTGCTAAATATTCCTCAGACATAGACAATAAGAGATTAATGCATATATTGATCACTACTGGCTTTAGAGGTGATATCAGAGAGCTGACAGCTTGTCCCTTTGGGCTGAATAAGGTTAGGTGAAGTGACCTGCTGGCCAGAGAGATATAACAGTTGGCCAAAGCAGATTCAACAGCAATACCATGCCAGCTTTATGGACAAAATATAAATAATTCTTTGAATGAGGAAGATAACTGCTCTGGACTGACTCACAAATCAGTTCACTCCCCTCTCATTTCCAGCAGTATGAAGCAGTGCTTGTTCTTTCAACCCTATTGTATGGGAACTAGAAAAACACGGAATCAGCACAACAAACTTTTTCCTAAAGTAATGCAGCATCAGCACTGTAGGGAGCAAACCCTGCTTGTGAAATTCTTGTAGGCAGGGAAGTTGAAAGACCTATATCGTTATTCACTCTGCTTTTGGATGGCTATGAGGTTACATAGTTAAACCAGCATTCAGTTTTGAATCTCCCATTTTCCATCCTCAGAGATATTAGACCTTTGCCCACCTATGCCAGCAAACAGGGCTCTCAAACCAAGTTCATTTACACTGGCACACAGGTTTTACAGAAATGGATATCAAACATTATAAAATAATCTTGCTGTAACAGCGGGGTAGCAGGCTCCCAACAGTGTCTGGTGAATCACACCTCTGCTCCTCTTTGGATGACCCTAATTTCTTTGCAGGTCTCCCAGTATTTTAAAATGACCTCCCTTGGATAGAATTAAACACAGATTCCTTTTTCACACAGGGAACATTTCAGTTCTTCACCTTGTTTTGTACACAGTGCACAAATTTCTAAAGACATGGCAGTGACCTACCACTGGCCTGTACCTTCACTTCAAATTAGGTTTGACAAAAGGAAAGAAGAGACTAGCAACCCCACATACATTTCTACTGTCTTGTTGTCAGAAAACATAGTATTTTCTTTGACCTGTCGTGAAGCTCCTGCACTTTTATCTCCACTCACTTCATCTTCCTATGTCATCTGGGGCAAGGAAAGAAACCCAAGAGGCAATAATGAAAGAGGCTGATATTCCCTGCCTCTTTTTTTTTTAAATATCAATAGGAGTAAAATTGATTCCTAAAGGTAGGTAGAAAACTGTGTGAGACTTGGATTAACTGCTGTAAGTTTTAGCTGTTCAAATGTTAACTACAGAGTCAAATATCACAGAATCGCAAGGGTTGGAAGGGACCTAGGGAGATCATCTAGTCCAACCCCCCTGCTAAAGCAGGTTCTCCTACAGCATATTACACAGGACTTCATCCAGGTGGGCTTTGAATAGCTCCAGAGAAGGAGACTCCAATGTGTTGATAAGGTCCCCTCTCAGTCTTCTCTTCTTCAGGCTGAACAAGCCCAACTCTCTCAGCCTTTCCTCGTAGGGGAGGTGCTCCAGTCCCTTCATCATCCTAGTTGCTCTCCTCTGGACTTTCTAGGAGTTCCTCATCTTTCTTGAACCGGGGAGGCCAGAGCTGGACACAGTACTCCAGGTGGGGTCTCACCAGGGCAGAGTAGAGGGGGAGGAGAACCTCCCTCGACCTGCTGGCCACACTCCTCTTAATGCACCCCAGGATGCCATTGGCCTTCTTGGCAGCAAGGGCACACTGCTGCCTCATGGTCAGCTTGTCATCCACCAGGGCTCCCAGGTCCCTCTCAGCAGAGCCATCTCTCACTTTCCCTCTGGTTGCTTATTTGGACCAGAAAGGTCTAGTGAAAACCCAGAGTCAATTGCTGAGTAGGATCTTTATTTTGGCTTATTAAAGCATTGATGAGGTGTAACCAAGAGCAGCCAGAATTCATCCTCTTTCACCTGATTCTACTTCAGAGCATGTCTGGCCTTTCATCTCCTTTTACCCCTTTCTTATCAATTATCCCATGAAACCCACACCCTTTTCCTGAACACTTGCAAGTGATATGGAGGAATTTCCCACTTTGTCCCCTCATTCTGTGCCATTGTGGAGTGCCAGCCCCATCTGGGGATGACAGAGCAATGTGCTGTGTCCCCATAAGTTGCATATCTCAAAACAACCTCAGTGACAATTTGTGTGTCTGGGTGAACCAGCTCTATACAAGCAGAATAGCACCTGCAGAGGCCACTTGCCTAGCAAAACTCTTTAGGTTGTATTACTTGCTGGATATTATTCAGCTGTTGCTGTGTGCCAGGCACAGCACAGGGTTCTCACAGGTAAACCAGGATCACAATGCTGAAACTCAAACAGTGGAAAATCCTCTTTGTCTGCTGTTGTATTTGTTATGCAGATAAACAGTCCAACATTAGGTTGAACTAGAATGCCTCGTATCACAGCTATCTCTTTTCATCATCTCCATGTATCTTTTTCAGAAAAAGATAGGATTTAGGTCCTGTGTGGAAATCCATAACCAGTTTGCTTTTGAATGAAGAGAATCAAAGATAGAAAATCAGGAGACCAGTATTGAAAATTTAAAATATATTAGTCCAATGGCTTATTATTGGACCATTATATTTTACCTAAATATATATTAGGATTGTTGAAAATGCATAGGAAATATGTGGTTACCCAGAAAGATACTGCCTTTTAAAGACATGTAATAATACATGATCCCAGAAAAATTCCTTTGCAGACAAATAACACATCAAAAGCATTTGATGACACCCAAGACAAGAGAAAGTAAGGCTGAAATTGTTTATCCTCATCAAAAACTTCCTATATGTAAACAAAAAACCCAACTAACTACTGGTCAAAGAAAGCAAGTCATTTTGTTGAGCGGGAAAACTTGCTTTGGGTTGCTAGAGTCTCTTTGGCTGAACACTAAGTCAGATATTAACCAGTTCAACAAGTGCAAGACTCAATGTCTTCTGTGGTTATAAATGCAATCTTTACATTAAGCACACTGGCAGAAGCACACACCTGAACTCAAGTGCCTGTATTTACAATTTCCCCAACATTTAAATTTCTGCCACTTTTATCCCCAACGACTTCTACAATACTTAAAATATGGTCTGAAGTGGGGAACTTCATTAGCATGTACACCACATGCAGTTTCCCCTCAACAGTTGCTTACAAATTAGATGTAGCAGGAACTGTCTCTGACCTTCAGTTAATTATTTTATACCACTACTGAATTTCAAGAACTCCAGGGGGTATGTTTTAGAAAATACCTGCTGAATATTTGAGGAACAGCAAATGACACAAGGTCATCCATTTAATAAGATGGTATTAGCATCCTGTTCTGAGGACCCAAAAGCAATTCTCCACCCAGCACCACTGGTCAGAGGGCAGCAGCGAATGACTCACAGGGAAGGGAAATAATTTCTCATTTTTCAGAAAGTTCCATGACACAAACTTTAACAGATCATTAAGGATTTCATTCACAGGAATCCTGACTTAAAGCCTGTTGACTTTCTCTCTGGATCAACAGAGCAGAGACAGTTCATTCAGGAGAGAACTTTTCTGAGCACAGTAACTGTAGAAATAATTGTATTTATTGGCAGACCTCACCTGGACTCCTGCTTCTGAACATGGTTTGCCTTGCTTGATCTATCCCACGTGCAGAGTAGTACTCATCTGAGCCACAATTTCCTCAAGTCCTAGTAGATGGGCAACTGCCTTAGAGTACTTACAAGAGTTACAGCACTGTTATACCCTCAGCGGAGCTCAGTCAACAAATTATGAATGTTATGGTAACATTAGCAGTGGTAATGATAATTGGAGCACATTAGTTTACTCCAGTGACTTTTGACTACCCATATATTTGTCTTAAAAACTATTCTGTAGTTATTATTTACTCATATTCGTTCCCTATAGTGCGTGAATATGAAAGAAAAAAAAAGTTCCGCAATATCTCAGTCAGCCCAAGAAAATCTCAAAGAATTAGCTGTGTTCCAGGAAATGTGATTGGAGGGGGTGAACCCATATGCTGGGGAGACTAACACAAGTCTCTAAAGACATGAAGCATCCTTCCTTCACTGGAGTATGCACGTATTCCCTCCAAGGTGGATATGTAGGGAAGTGGGACTGGCCAGGAAAATGGACGAGAAACATTCAGGAACAAACACACCTCTGTCATGTGCAAACATACTGCAGAAAAGAACCACCATATAGCTGTCTCATCTAATTCTCCATCAGAAAAGCATGGAAATTATGGTATTAAGTAGAATCCATAAGGACAAATTGCCCTTTCAAGACACAGGACTGAAGGTGATATCTCTGAACATGCTAGCTCACACCAGTATTTTTGTCAGACACAGGCACATGCAGACAGATCTGTCTCCCATCCTCTCAAGCACTTCTGTTCTTTGTTACCTGACCTACTGTTCTATCAACAGTCATCCTGCAAAGCCTTAACACACATCATCCCCACCACCACTACAGCACCTCCTGGTTTACTGCACTCTAGGTGAGAGGAGAACTGGACCTGTAGCTTTGCAACAAACAATTAGAATAACTCTTTTGGCAATGACTAGAGAATCATACGGGAGGAAAAAAGCAGAAGTTAAGTTTTCAGGATAACTTTTCCCATTTTTTTCTGAGCAAAGCTACCTCAACAGCATGCAACAGCTTCTTACAACAGCTTCAGAACAGCTTCATTTTTGCTTGTTTAAATCTTGCTTTGCCTTGCCTGAACTTGTTAAATACCAGTATCAAGAGACAGAAAAGCAGTACAAAAGTTTACAGTGCTCAGAAACCTATTGAGAATCCAGGAGCTGCATCCAGCTTTTTAGAACAGCACCAAAGACACTGCTGTTTTCATGACTGCAGTCCAGCTGAGTGAGCAGGAGACATCTCCAGTCTTCATAGGCTGTAGACCAGCCCTCTAGGACATAGGCACTGCATCCCTGATACTCTGCTTTGCTCTGACAGGCAAATACAAAATAATCTTTTACACATCCAGCCTTACCTCTGAGACACCATATAACAGAAGGTCTATTCAATCACACACATTAAGCACAAAATGGCAGAAGATTAATCAATAGAAAGGCAACAAATGAGGGGAAGGCATTTTAGGGGAAAACCCTGACGCTGAGACTGTCAAAACTAAATAATAATTTTGATTGCTTAACGCCTACTAAAATAAATCCTTGTGGTAGTTTGAAAATCTCAAATCACTTTCAAGTTCTGATTCAAAGTGCAGTGAAATCAATAGGAAGATGTCTAGTACCTAAGAAAGTTAACAGATCAGAGCATGCAGAAGATAAAAATTTTGCCCAAGGCTGTGCACATTTTTTACTTCACTTTTGCTCACTAGTGGTAGTATATGCTTTAGCACATAAGGAACTAAACCACTAATGCATAGCTTTACACATCATTACTGACATTTTCTACAGTGACGCCTGCAGTTCCAGGTGTAATTATTTATAAGAAGTCTTAATTCATTTAATTGATTTTTTTCCCCTCACCAGTTGTAGTTACTTTTTGTTATTTTTACTTCATTTTTCTGGATTGGTCAAACTACTAAAATGAATATAAAACCAGATTTATACAGTAAAGAAACTATACTTCAAGCAAATAGAGAACAAGACTCTTAGAACAGGCGGCTGGGTTTTAAAAATCATTCAAACTTGTTAAGTATCTATGCAGACGATTTGCTACATCAACTTATCCATGCATCTTTCTGTATAAAAGAAATATAAGGCAAATAAAACTTTTGCTAAAAATGAGATAAGGCCAGTTTCTTTCTAAAAGGGGAACAGTAATTTGGAGAAAACTTATATTTATCAAATTCACACTTTGAGGAGGAATATGTTGTACATTGATAAAACACGCCATGTTGCAAAGATGAGAAGCAAATTAATACAGAAGAGGAACCAAACAGCATACAAAATCTGAAAAAAAAAATCTGAGAACCGCAGTAGAAACAGGATGAGATACAGAAAGAGAAAGTGCATACTTACACATTTATTGACTAAACCCAAGATTTCTTCTACTAGCTGACATTTCATTGCTGGAAGCAACAGGGAAGAAGAGAGAATTAGTGGAAATCCATATGATTGAAGTCTCTTTTCATGACGCACACCCAGTAGCTTAGGTGCAGAAGCAGTATAGGTGTTTTCATTTGGTGGTGGACCCTTGTTATCTAGGCCTGCCCCTCTGCCAGCCCGTTAGCCCCGGATCAACAGCACGCGGACTCTGCCTCCCTCCATTACGTGTGAATGTCCTTGCACGGTCTACAAATTTTCAGAGCTTGATGTTGCGTTGTAGTGTTACAGCCACAACTGTTTGGCTAATTGAAAAATCTTTCAGCTAACCCATGTTATGTTACCCACAGAATTAATCTCCTCTTAAGCCAGAAATGATTAAGAACACATAGAAAGAAAAAAAAAGTAAAAACCCAAACAAGTAACAGAAATCTGGCCCTAAAAACTCAACCAAGCAAAAAATAACTCAAATAAAAAACATTTCCCACAAACCTAAACCAAACATTATTCACAGATTTAGGAATTTGAGAAATAAATGTTAATTGACTCATCTGCACTTTCATCTTCTAAAAACCCAGCACCAAATTCTGTCTCGACTCGAGTACACCGTACTTAACTGTCTCTGAGTCTGTACCAAAAAGCCTCTTAATTGACTAAAGGTTCACAGACATTATCACTAGAGACAAAAGTATGGCTGAAGCAGGCAATTTTCTGGAAATAGGCTAACAAAGCTGAATGACCAAAACAAAAGCTTTACTCAATTATAAGAGCAATTCTGGAAATAAGTCATGCTGAATTCATTAACTTGCTCACCTGACCCGCTTTATTCCTTTTTCCTCTGACCAGCTACTATTAACATAGCTAAGTAACTTTCTAGGTCATCACTGGAGGTAGTACTTTACACAGGAGTATTAATGAGCAGACAACAGACACAAGATGATAATTCTCCAGGTTGCTCTGGAGCTAGATTCCTGCAAGTACTAACCCAGCTGGTCACAAGTGAGTCCCGGCAGCCTGGAGAAATGACCTGCTATGGTAAAGATGAAGTTCCTAGACCTAGACCTCATGATCCCTCCATGTCCTGACATAAAGGGTGCCACCCTTTGGGGAGGAAAGTGCCAGAAACATTGCAGAGGAACCTAAGTAAAAATAACCCATGCATCACTTCAGACCAATGAGCTACAACTTGCTTCTTCTCACTAAAATGGGATCTGGGAATATCTGGGAATAGCAGAAAGAAAGTAGAAGAAAGTAGAAGAAAGTACTCTGGTCTTCCTGATGCAAGCTGACAGTGAGGATCTAGAAGCAGAGAGGTTGCTATGCTTTCAAATCCATTCTCCTTCCCAGCAGAGCAGTCCCTTAAGCTGTTCATGTCCCTCAGATTTTCTCTGGATTCCTGGGCATAAAGTAAAGCCACGTTGTAGGACTGTGGGGTTTGGCACAGCAACTGCTCCATTCTCATTCCACATGCAAAATTATTTGGTTTACTCTTAAAACCTTTCTGTATAAAATAGACCTTTTTTTCTTTAGGAAAATCTTTGCAAGGTGTTCCTCTCTCCTCTCTCCTCTGTATTAAGTGTCAGGTTGAAAACAAATCTCCCGGTTTCTTGCTCCCTCTCTGCACCATTATTCTTAACCTTTTAATTACTCACCCTCTGCTAGCTTCCTGCAAGGCATCTGCTCCCACAGCACCACAAATTCAAACTCCAGCTTACCCAGAAACCTCTTTACTAGTGTGAGAGCTCTGCAAATGCAAGTAAACAGACATTTAGACCAGAAGGGTCAAAGAGAACCTCCCATACACTACAAACAACATACAATTAGAAGCTCTTTAGAGTGAAGGAAAAAAAAAAATCTAAATTCTGCAATGTGTCATAGGAAAGCTCAATAGCACTGCCAAGGAACTTATGAGACCAGGTGCCCTCTAGCCCCTCCTCAGGTGCCGAAAGCCTTATTTTGTGCTGGAACAAGGGCATCCTTTATGTCAGCAAAGCTCCTGTTACATTGAACTTCATAGAATGTGATCCATCTTTGTTCAACAAAAGATTTATGATGCAACACTCAAAAGCTCATTGCAGGTGAAGGAAGGGTGTTAGCAATCTAATGATGTCGTTTTTATTCCACAGCAGTAGAGCTCTTGAGGATCTGTTAAGGAAAGGTGCGTATAGAGCACAAAATAATACAGACACTTGGTGAGAAGTGTTCTCCTGTCTGCCAGCACCTTCAGATCTTACCATGGTTTAGTAAAAAAGCGAGGAACAGAACTTAGAGCAGTTCAGGCTGCGTGGATTCAACTCTCTTTCTATAGCCCTTGAGTAGGACACCAGATAGTTTAGAACAGCTCAGGATAACAACCTGGTTTGGATGCTTAAGACTAGTGTATTTGCAAACAGTTTCCTCACTGACTTCCTTTCCTTACCTGCCCTAGGAAAAGCACTCCGTTCTGGATAAATGAAAGCCAGGCAACTTGTCCACATAGGAGAGAGTGAGATAGTAAAGGAAAAATGCAAAGAGAGGCAAATACAGTAACTGCCCTGGTATAAGGGTTGGATAAATCCAGTTTTGGAAGAAGGAATACTTAGACATGCTAGAGATTGTGGGCAGGTTTAGGGGGACATATGAAGCTGGATGGATTAATCATGAATACCCTGTACAGCCAAGTCTCTCAGAAAATCCCTCAGCAAGATAAGACATACAAAATAAAATAAAATTTTAAAGAAGGTGCTCATGCAGCAATACTTTCCAGCATGACCTAACAGGAGATCTCCAAACAGATTTGAAGGGTGTTAATGGGTCTAAAGAGAAATACAGGTGGGATTTTCAGACAGGTGCCCAAGAAAGTCCCAGCAAGTGCCAGTCTGAATCTTTAGATATCTTAAATACCTACATGTCCTGTAGATCTTGACAGGTAAGGTATCTGGGTGTTTGCTCGTTAATCCTAATTCCTTTCCCCAGTGGGGCTAGTGTTGCAGATAAAAATTAAATAAGAACTTCAGTCAACTAAAACTGGGATTACCCAATGTAATCCTTTAAGACTCAAAATACAACCCTAGCTCAGAGTGGGGTTCTAAATGATATCAGTTTGTTATGATTTCCTAATATTTCTCCCATTTTGTTGATATCAAATAGAAAAATGGCCCCATGTTCTAAATATTTGGCTGAAATTTGGAAGCTCAGAATTCAAGCTTTAGTTAAACTAAAAAATAACCCCAGAGACTTCCCTGAGCCTCAATTCCCTGGATTGTCGATGAGTTCAATTTAAATATGCTTTTCCTTTATTTTTCCCCTCAAAAAAGCTAAAAGTTAAAAGGTATATTTTGTGTCAGCTCGTTTTGCTTATTTCAAACTTTTCCTCGTAAAAGGCACGATTTCAAAGAAGTGAGGAAGAAAAAGTCATTTTGAAGCCCAACTCCAAAAATTCAATTTCAAAACAGCATAAACTGAAACATATCAGCATGAGCAAAAGAATACATTTTTAAACATCAAAAGAAATGTGTAAATATTTACAGAATCATCACCATTTATTTATATATTGTCTGAAGTTGCTTGTGTAATGTGACTCAGCTTCCCAGGTACTTTCAGTCCTTATGACACTGCCTTTTCCCCCCCCTCCCCCCCTTCTTTTTCCTTTGTGACAGAGTTACTGTTCTTTGGGGAAGTGTCATACAGGTCTAGCTGTGAGAAGCTGAATCATTTGGCCATGAATACCATAAAAAAGAAAAAACAAACCAAACAATAACATGTCTTTGCAAATACAACTCAATTTTTCCTGTATCTTTTGTGTGCCTTGCAAGCCCTGTTGCTGTTCACCAGCTCTGGGGCCTAAATGTCACGACTCTTGGCTAAAGCGTATTTTATGCTTATTCTCCTCTTACATATTTGTATTGTGTGCTTGCGTTTTCTTGAGTCTGGACTGACTCATAAAAATGCATATCTTTAGAAATTACTTAGAGGGTGGCATGAGACAGGAAGTTTGGGTGAGGCGTACTCTGGGTGAAAGAGATTGATTAATCCATCATATGAGTATTGAAAATAAAACACAAAACAGGATTACCTTAAGACACAGTTAAAAGTGCGAATGCATACTGGAAGGAAGATCAGTTCTGTACCTGTTTTTCCACACTAAGAGCTCTATTTCTCTGCAGCTAGCCATGCTCTTCTAAGCGCCCAGCTGCCCAGACATGTATTTCAACTACCCCATCCACTCTGATTTTAAGGCAATCTGAGAAAAAGGGAGCTCTGGATAGAGCTTGACACCTCTCCTTAACTGCTTTCCTTCTAGAAAAAGGAGATAAAACAGGGCAGGAGTGGAAAGATTGCCATTACAAGTGGTTGGTGGTGCAGCCATCCACCAAGCCTTAGAATCTTGTCTTCTCTCAGAACAACACTGGGTCCATGAGCCTCCCACCCCACTGGAGCCAGAGGCATGGCTCTGCTTTGCCCACAGGGATAGACTTTCCATGGGATTCCCACAGCAGCTGCCAGAGCCAGGCTCAGTTGAGGGACCAGCTCTGTTTCAGTCTCACCGCTTTCTTCCTGACACAGTGCTTTCCATAAAATAAGATGAAGAAACATAAGGCAACCAGCAAGTCTCTAAAACCAGACAGGCACAACTTTTGAGATGGCTTACTGTATATTTAATCCTGCCAGAAATAGTGGCCAAGATTAATAGTATCTCAGCCTTTTTTTTTCTGACACAAGGGGAAATACTTATGTCACTACTGACTGGATTAGGGACCTTTTTCCTCCAAGAGCACTCAAATCTCCAGCTCATCCACATCACCTCTTAACACGGGTCACTTGTGAGGGTGGGTCATTGCTGAGGGAAGAACCATAATTAAAAGCAATACATTCCCATTAAGATCTACTAAGAGAATTTGGACCTTTTGAAGTGGAACTTTAACTGTAAGGCTCCTAGAAGTGTTGTGAGTTCAGGGATTTGGAGCACAGGATGACTGCTTGTCAGTGGGCTGGTTCACCACTTCCCACCTTCAGAAAATGCTGGAGTTTAACTCAGATTGTCAAAGCTGACAAGTGGCAATAGAAAACCTCAATTAACTAAAAACCCTAAACATTTATCGCTATATAGGCTCATGCCATCTCCCATGTGGTTAATCACCGATCATTTTAGCCCTGGAGATACTTGTCTCTCACAGAAGACAGGAAGGGGATAGACAGGTTTCCAGAAACAGAATTTGCCTGCTGCTTTAAGGTACTTGTTTCACATCTCTCCCTCAAAAATCTTCTAGTTCAGTTTCCCACATAGGAAAGATCAAGAAAGATAAATGCAAAAGTTTGCCCCAAAGGAACTTCCAAGCAAGAACTGTACATCCAGAGGGTGACACAAGACTCTTGAAAGTGAACAGTCTATCAACTAAATCAAATACATCTGGCAATGCCTACTGCCAGGTACCAGAATCACAGACTGCAGCCAAATAGCTCTGATTTCTCACTGCTCAAGCCCTAAAAGCACATTTTTGAAAACCTATCTATCTTGTCCTGGAACTCATAGTTACACATACCTGCTGTGAAAGCTGAATGAGCAGAGCTTTTAGAAAACAGAATGCAGGAGTGTAGCTGTTCACTAATGGAAAATTGAAATGATGAAGCATTACCCTTGCAAAAATAAGTATTATAGCAAGGAAACCTGGATGAAAGCTGAAAAAAAAAATTACAGAGGTTACTTCAGAAATTACAGGAAGGGCAGGAGTCAGTAATGACATGAAGAGTCTAGAGGGATGAGGGGATTTTTCTCTGAACCGTGCTCGTTTTCTGTAATGATATTTTCCCTTAGCGTACAGCAGAGCCTTCATATTGGCAATTGCTAATATCTCTGGATGAACCATGGTGTGTAGTACTCTGCAGGCATTCTGTGGCCTTTTCTATTAGCATACCACGTTTAAGAGAGATCTGGTGTTCACTATACTATCTGTTGATCAATAAAAAAAGCTCTCACTAGTGTAGAACCAAAAGTTGTGTGAGGGATTTGATTAAAATAATAAACCAAGGTGATCTTTGAAAAAGGTTAATCAAAAAGCAAGCCAGTTTCTGGCTTCAACTAACTTGTGTGTTTTATGGAAAGGGGAGGATGCCTCACAAAACAACAAGTCACATTTTCCTTTTGGGGTAAGTTGAAAAATAAAATTTGCAATTTTTTTTCAATTTGAGCACAAATAGAGAATTATCAGAAAAACCTGTTTTAGTGAGATTTTTAGCTTGGTTTTGAAGAAATGTAGAGAAGAATATGAAAGCTATAGTTTGTACCTTTAGCCAGCCACTATGGCCAAACTGTACCCAGCTAACTCTTGTTCAGATGAAGCATTTCTTACAAAATCTATTAGAAGACTTAGTTCATAAGCTTGAATGCAAGCAAAAGGTTTCAAAAGGGCATATTTTATTTTCTTCCCTTAATCCTTTCAGGGGAATGAAGGAGAATGTTCCCAAGAAAAAGCACCCCTCACATCTCTAGGAAGGATTAAACCAGCCCCTACTTAATCAAGAGCAGAGAACACCATCTCTGACACAGTAGAAAAACATTTCTCTTTCTCCTGGTCTTTCACAGCTGAAGGACCATGTGTGCATACGTGTACATACACACATGTAGGACCACATAATACCATGAGGCACTAAAGGGAAAAGACAAACCCTACGCTATCATCATCCTATGCTAGATAGGAAATGGGCTGTATGGATCCACATCTAACTCTAGGTTCCTTACTACTGTTTTTTCTTTTTCCCCAGACTAAGAAAAACAAATTTCCATCACTAGTCAAAAGGAATACAACATCTATCTACGCTCAACCTGTTGGAAATGTTTTCTTCGACAAGAGAATATTTGCATAACACTGTTTTCCTTGTCAGGTTCACAACAGCTGTGGGACTTATTAGACTGACTTTGTGTTGAATATTCAACAGTAACTCAATACTCATCTGAAAGGCCTCAGAGGAGTCAAAATGTACATGAGCTAAGGCAGGTGATTTAAAATAATCCCTGTCCAGATTTTGGAAAAAAAATGCACATTGTGGAGAAGAGTAAAGGCTGGTGAGTAGGTGAACTGTCAAAAAGCCTGTGGTGGCTTATTATTTGTGTGCATGGAATTTTTCTAGTTTAAAAGAGAGGTTGTTGAGGGCTTGCAAAGGTTGATGCACTTCTTGACACTGTTATAAACTGTTCCCTTCTTGACCAAGCCACTGTGGGCAGCTCCATAGCCCACTTGTGGTTGCTTAAACCTCTGTCCCTTCTGTAGAGAAATAAGATACTTTACCTTAAGAAAGAAGGCAGATGTTTACAGACAGCTACAAGAGAAGAGGGCTCGGTGTACTCTTGCTGTTACTGTGCCTTGCCAGATGCAGCTGAATGAGCAACTTGGCTACGCGTAGACATGGCGGGACAGAGACAACGGACACAACACTAACTTTCTGTAGAGCAAAAAGATCATAACTGTGATTTGGAGGAACACGGCTTTTATATTTTGGGAAGAAAAGCCTTTCACATGGTGAAAGCCCTGGAACCAGAGGAGAGAGTTTGCCACAGGGTGGAAAAGACCTATGAGACTTAGGCATGCTCCAGTGAAATCAGGCTGGATGTATCCCCCCCTGTTACGAGCAAGGTCTACAGCAAGGCTCTCAAGAAAGGAGGCACCTAGTAAGGAAAAGAAGCTGAGTGACAAGCAGGAGACTTCCCCTAAATGGCTGGGCAGGCCTCAGAAGCCAAGGGTTGAGAGAGCACCCAAGGAGAGTTTGAGAGACAGCAATGATCTGCTAAGAGCTGAGCTCCAGGCAGCTCTAGGAGGAACAAGGAGCAAGAAAACGATGAAAGATTTATACTGTTCTCTGGGGAAGAAAGTCATTCCAGCTATCTGGGGATACAACTAAATAGTTTAATAACGTCAAAGACCTTTCCAAAGCACAGCCTCTGCCTAGTCCCCCTGCTCCCCACAAGGTAAGGAGACCAACTCCTCTTTCCACAGCTTTTTGCACTCCCCTTGACCTGCGGGCTGTCTGTAAGCCACTGTACTGGAATGGGATCAAGCACACACATCTGTGTCCAAATTATACATTTGATCAGCCAGAGAGTCTATCCAGATGGCAGACAATCATCTACTGCCAGTAATCCACTTCTCCCAATTCACCACAGCAAATTGATGACAAGTCATCTCAGCAGCCTTTTAAAAGTAAAAGGGAACAAAAATATACAGATGTTGTGGTTGTTTTTTTTTTAAAATCACAAGCCATCCAGGGAAAAAAAATTAAAATGAAAGCCTGTAATGCTTCTACAGAACATGGAGTCATTTGGTTTAAAATCACACTATTTGCAAGTACTTTCATTTCTGTACAGCTACAGCTGCTTGTTGCCTTCTCATGACTCCTTCCAGGCTGGTACTGGAGTTGTTAGGGAGTTTATAAGTTTCCCCTCCCTTCTCTCTTCCCCTTAACATAGGAATTCCCTCTGCTCCTGGTGAAGAGCTTTTCTAAGTATTTCCTTGACTCTGACTTCTACAGCTCCTGTAACCTTCTCGCCTCCTCTCCTTTAGGAAAAAAAAATAATCCTGGAAACCCCAGTTTTGGCAAAGTTAAGTTGTTTTGGAGATGTTCATGTCAACAAGACATGAACAAGCAGCAATGCTGGATGATTTCACAGCTGTACACCATCATGGTTTATTGGTTTTCAGATCTTGCACTCTGGCACAGCAGCTATAGTAGGAGCTCTGAGCTTTTAGAGGTTCAGCATAAGGTTCTTAAAATTATGTTGGACTGCAGAAACAAGGTCATTGGCCTAGGCAGATGAAATAAGATGCAATTTCCCTTTTTTCCTCCTCTTCCTGTGAAGCCAGACTATAAAATATCTGTCCTCCTTGATACTTTAAAAGCTTTGAGGTTCACACACCATTTAATGTAGGAGGACCCACATCACCAGACTCTCAAGTGTGTAAATGCCTGCCCTACACCATCTCCTCTGGGATTTTCTGATACTGAGAGACTGAGACTATGACTATCCAGCTCTTGCTTCTTCATGAATCCCAAAGCCGACAATGGGAAAAAGACTGCAGGTAGCAAAGGGGAACCTGCAGAGCCAGTGGCAGCATGTGGCACACACCTCCAAACAGGGCAGAGGAGTAAGAGCTCCGAGCAATCCAAAGGTCTGAGCATGAGGGTTTCACCCATGAACCCTGATGAGTTTTACTGTTTGGGATTCTCCCATAAATAAATAGCAAATCATGTTAGATGGCCTTGCATCTACAGCTTGACCTGAGATTGAATTCAGAATAACATTTTCTGTTCCCAAGTACTTTAATACAAGGAGAAAACATGCAGGCTTTCTGTAACAGCCAGACAAACAATAAAAATATGATAGTGTGTGTCAATCAACTCAATGCTCAGGAGTAATAAGTGTGATTTAAATACAGAAGTGGAATCAGAAAAACAAAAAAATACAGCAGCAGATAAATCTTTTTTTCCCCTCTTTGTTTTGGCAACACTGAAGATCATTGCATTTTTTACTGGAGTTTATTAAAAATAATAAATCCTGTCCATTTTGCAGTTGAATTAATGAACCTGACACTCCTGCACTGAAATTTTTTTCTCTGTACAATAGCAATACAATAATCCAGAAGTGTCACCAAAACCAAATATCAAGTTTGTTGACATTTGCCTGCCGGGTACAACATTTTCATTTCAACCTGGAGAAAATAAGAATTAGGAGATGGGAAACCTCTCAAGAAGTTGGGGGGTTTTTTACTTCTGCTCATTTCATTTCTATGTCTGCAGCAGTATTTCAGGTTGCAGGTGCAACAATTGCTAAGGGGATCAGTGCCCAAAAGTTCAACTCTCGACAAAGCAATCTTTAACTCCAGAGAGAGATGGGAGCAGTGTTGGAAACAGCCAGACACACTATCCCAAAAGGTCTCATTATACCTGCTAGACGGCCCAGAAAGCAGAAGACAGTGCTGTGGTTGAGATGCAGAAGCAGGACAATGGCCAATTTATGCCTCCCAGACTGCAACAGCACACGTGTCTGAGCAGCTTTAAATATTCATCCAGACATCATCTGCATTTGTGAAACAAAGGAGCTGTCTCTTCCCCTACCCTGCCGCAAATGGTTTCATACCAGGCACTCCTGGTTCTGCTTTTTTTTTGGCACCGGGGCACAAGGGGATACACCTGGGAAGCCACCCCTCCTCACCCAGCCTGGCTTCTGCATGAGGTTTCCCTGCACTCTTCCACTCCAGTGTCCTTGTTTGTGCTCTGGAAGCTTTTTAGGTGGTTTCTGACTTTCATGTTTAATTCAGGAGTATTTTTTAATAATTGTTCTTTTCTAGACATGAGCCTTGAAACAGCAAGGCCAATAGTGTTTAATTCAGTATAACCTCTCTTGATAGACTTACAAATCTCTTAGTATCAGAGGAGGCTCCAATTAACATAAATTGCTGGAGAACATGCAGATTTTCAGTCTTCCTCAGCAGCACAAACTTTAAGGTTTGACAAATGGGATGAAGTTTACTTACAGAGGTATATTTGAAAACAATAGTTTTCATGCACATTTATGAAGAGGTGAGGTCTGGAAAGACTTAACCACTAACTGGGGAAGAAATAAAAAAAAAAATCCCATGACAGCTACTTAGGTCAGAGAGATAGAGAAGTTCTTTTTCTCTGCTTCCACACATCTCTTATGCAGACCCTAAGTTGCCTTCATTTGTGCAGCCACCAAGGAGTTTGCCTGGCAGGCTCCAGTAGGACTCCCCATGCACAGGAATATGCAAAGCACCAGAAGAAAAGGTTGCTCATGAGTTTCCATCAGTGCCTGCTCAACTCACTAAAAAAAAGTACATTTTATGGAAAATCCAGACAATGTATGGGTAACATACCAATGCAATCGGAAAGTGCCTGATGTATATAGATCAGTTCAAGTGAGTGTCACCAGCTTCACCTGGTTCCTGGCAGGCATGAGCCACAGCTGACAGTAGAAATCAGCATAACACCATCCCACATTTCCTACTTTTAGACCACAAGAACCATTAAAAGTGTTCAGACCTTTTTTAAGAATCCATTTGTGATCAGGCTGTGACCTCCAAATTCCTATCAGAAATAAATCTCCTCGGCATCTCGCTGAAAGATTCTCAAAAAACCCTAGATGTTCACTAATGGCATTTACAGTGTGGAACATGAACATTTAGTTTCCAGGATTTACCTGAGCTCACAACACTTACTCTCCTGGTAACTTCTCTAAGACACATTCTACTTTGGCTGATGACCTTAAAATACACTCAACACTTATTTTATACAGGTGTTTTCTACAGAAAACATTTTCAACTACTTAGGCTCAGGTTTATGCTTAATTAGTTCTAAAGGTAATACCTGGGGGAGAAAGGGAAGAAATATTTATTTCCTGATTAAGTTTTCCAATGATCAGAACTCTTCAAGTCTTAACTCCATAGCTCTTACAGCAGTTCAGTCTTTTAAAAATAACCTAAATAGTCAAAATAAACACTAAGAACATGAAAATCCAGGCTTTTATATCTTTCAAAATAAATCATATTACTCTGTACATAAAGACAGAGAGATAACATTCCCATACACAACAGACAAAAAACCTACAAAATTTAATGGAGCATTTCAAATGCTTGGTTAGAAAGCATGGTTAGAAAACTAATTTTCAGACTAGCAGGCCACAAGTGGTAAACAAATTCCCATTACAAAAATGTTTCAGATAGAAATTGCATAAAATGAATGATGCTTATTCATGGCCACAGCAGGCTGAGAAAAAAATTAATTTAGAAAGTTTTTTTTTTTTCAACCCAGCCCAAGAACGTTGGATTTCTAAATCAATAGCTGTCTCTAGCCAAACTGAAGTGCTTGTACAACTTCAGACAGGTAATTACTTACAGGATTGGATGAGGAACAAGCACATCAAGGGATATTGCTACGTCAATCTCTCTCCTTTTACATTTTGTTGTAGCCTTTTAGTTCTTTCAGAGATCAGCACCAAGAACTGATTTTGACCCCTGGTAGGTACAATATAAAGAACTAATAAGCTAGGTACGCATCTTTGATGCCTGCTTTTTGAAACCATTTATAGTGTTACAGCTGGGAGCCAAAGTTTACAAAGAGGCAGTTTTAAAGAGATTTAATTTTTTTTTTTTTTTTGACTGATCAGTGCAAAAATTGAACTTAGATCCCTGAGAAGCGAATAACAAAGATGCCAACACATGATGTGAAAGTTACTTAATTCCAAGAAATACATTTGTACGACCCTTCACGTATGTATAGAAATGGTAATAACGTTGCATTGTATTGAAATATGTTAACATGACAGAGTAACCAAACATCATTTACCTCTCCATTGAGAAAGACCCATAGCATACGTTCAGCCTAACCAACAGCTGCTGTGACCACTGAACACTAAGTGTTATTATTAGAATTTGAGGGATTGATTTTTAATTTGTCCTCTTAAGTTTCCATGGCTTTCATTTAAAAGATTATTTTTAGGTGAAAACCTAGTATTTTCAGGTCTTGAAAACATCTTAAAATCCAGAAGATTTACTTTGGTTCTTTTAATCAAAACTACTATTTTCTCTACATATACATACACACATAGGCCTGTGTGTGCATATGCACTGCTAAATCCATCAGAATCTTCTGTGGGGAAAACCTGTTCTATGCAGATCTAGTTTCCAGTATTAAAGTTTTAGGTTTTTTAAGATTGAGAAAGCTTCTGTCTCTAAAGTCCATTTATGACAGCAGCAATAACTAAGAAATCACATTTATTTTTCCAGTTAAAATAATTTTCTAAAAGTGACCCTCCAGGATACTTACGGCAATAAGAGTGAGATAGTATATGAAATATCATAAGTCTTAAAGGGTCTAAGCTTGCATAAGATCTGCAAGCCTTCCTCCAGTTCCCTTCATATAGCTAGAAGCTCTTGAGGAGTCTTTCTTCAGAGAAGCAAACTCAGATATACAGCCCCCCTGAGGTAGCGGTACTTTTTATTAGAAGAGGATGTATTTTAATGAACTGGGTACATTTAGTTGCCTCTAGTTTTTTCTCTCTGGTGTTCACTAGTCTCCCAGGTGATGAGTCAAAATTTGCATTTTTACAGAAGCAGAGTACTCTATTGGAAAGGCATCATGCCCAAAAAGCTCATAAGCAGATTTTTTGTCTATTTAGTTTATTTAAATTTATTACCACCTTTACAGTCTCCTGCTTAAGGGATACATAATGCTCCTGTTAATTGACCTAAATTAAGAGCTGTATTTTTGCACTCAGTTGCAAAATTACTATATTAGAACATAAATATGATGAAGAGCTTTGCAGGACAATAGCTCCATCTGTTTTGTTCTGATCTGATAGCACAAAACAGGTAGAAAGTTCCTGGTCATGTGGAAACTGTGGCTGTGCAGTGTGGATTTAACTCTGCAAGACCTTTTCTTACAGAGGGTTCCAGCAATATACAGCTAATAGCAGTTGTACGCCGCTATAAGGCGGTAATTAGGTGTACACCCTGACAACCAAGGCAATGCTCCTGACACACTTGGTGAAGGGAATGGAAAAGCACAGAGGACAGTCTCACTGTATAACTGCACATACAATTGGTCCCTAATATTAATTTGCTAGGCAAGATTAAACATTTCTCACATTTGCCATTATGGGGGTTTTTTTTAGTTTCTTTTTACCCAGCCCAGATGATTCTGGCAACAGGGATAGAGGATGCAGCTGTGCTTGCAGGCATAAGAGAACCTCTCTGGTGCCAGACATAACCCTCTTTGCCCAGCTGTAGCTAAGAGAAGGCACCTGCCCCGAGCTAAAATTATCCTGATGGTTGAAACAGCAGCCAGTCAAGCTCCGAGATGTGAAGAGCACTTGCTGTGTCTTCTTATTGAACAAATACTTTCTACAGACAAAGAGCTTAAAGCAAGTTTTCTAGTAATTAACCAACATGAAACCCAGGGCAGGACTTTGGGTTGCAGCACAACAAACTCATGCGATGTACGCCTTTGCTCTGTTCTCAAGCCATTTATACTTTTATTGCTTATTTTCTCTATGGAGTATATAACAGAATTTTTCCTTAAAACTAGCTGCTGGGAGGGTAAACTCAAAGCTTGCACATGGTGCCAGGTTGTTAAAGAAAGCAGAAAGGTCCAAGCCCCATGGGTCCTGACCCAGTACCACTGACAAGAGGAAGCATGCAGGAAGCCCAGGAGTGCAGCGTAGCCAAAACATCTGCTCATCTTAGTAGCCCTTTGTGGTATTCATGACCTTTTATTCCTTACATATGCCCCCTTCTCCATCCCAGCCATCTTCATGCCTTCCATAACTGTGTTGTTCTACATACCCTTTCTTCCATCTTAAACTTTTCTCCCTTAGATCTCGGTCCAGCAAACACATCCACAAGCACAGGCTTCCTTTTCCACACCAAACCCATTTTGACTCAAGCAATTTGTATCTTTACACTGCTACTTTATTCCAAGTCACCTGGAGGATGGCACTAGAGCCTTGTGGCCTGCCACAATCCAATGCGAGGGGACACTTGTCAGGGTAAAAAGTTTTAGAGATATTTTTCTTCAAGAGAAGAAACCTCTAATAGGAAAAAAAAAAAAAGAAAAATTACATTTCCTTCCTACTCCAACCAGGGAGAATTTAACAAAGGTATTTCAGACTGTATCACCAGATACAAATGGGGGAGAGTAAAATACCTTCTGCAGTTTCACTGGGCCATTACAGGGGCATCCTTCACTTCTCTAATAGCACACAAAATCATGTGGCAGTTCAGGAGCTGCCACCTGCTATACCAGAAGTGCTTATACTGCAGTATATATAAATATATATTTAAAGTGTGAGGCCAGCCCTTGATAAGTGATTTGCTTTACCCTATGTGCTTATAAAATTACATGTTTCAAAATGGTCAAATAAGAGGATCCAAAAGCAGTCTGGTACTGAAAAGCTTTGGCAGTTTGAGTACATCATGAAAAAAACTGAGGTTTTCAACTTTCAACAATTTGGAGCGCTAAATATTGAGGATGTATCCAAAAAAGTACTTTGATCAGCTAACATATACCAAGTGGATCACCACAGTGAAGAGCTGGTGACAAGGTCCCAGCATCCTCACTACAGGCATTAAGGGCTAAGTTCTAAGTCTGGACTAGTTCTAGTCTGGTCAAGCAGACTAAACACCCACTGCCAGTTCAATTACCTAAGTTGCACTCCCAGGGCATATCTATTAATTTAACTTCATCAAAAAGGAAGACTGCTCACAGCCTTCAAATAGCTCTGGGATGTGAGCAATATGTGGGAACAGTCCCGCGATTCACTTCAGAAATGTTCTCCTGATCCAAAGCAAAAAGCTAATATAGAAGTACCTCTAGAAACCTTGCTTTACACAACAGTGAGAGGAGGCGATAGCCAATATAGAAGATAAAAAAAAAAAATCACAAGGGCTCAGAGTTCCCACAGCTAAAAACCCTTTTGAGATACACATTAAGCCTCCAGGAAAAAGCAGAAGTATATTAGAAACATACTGAACCCATGAGGTTATTTCCATGGGCTCCACTATAATATATTCATTAAGACTTGCCAGGTTGATGCTCCAAAAACCAAAAAGGCTTTAATGAAGAGCTGATGCAAACTTATCAGGAGTCAGCTGCTTTCTCTGCAGGGTTTTGTTGCCACAGCAGTGCATGGAAGCTTAGGTTTGTCAGGATAACAAGAAGCAGATATCAGTGTCACAGCCTTCAGCAGACCTGTTCCAGGGGCAGGCTGAGTGTGCAAGGGAGGAGGAGATAGAGGTAAAAGTGCTTTCCAAGAGGGCTAACCTGTAAGTGTCCTAACTGAACCACAGGGGAGGTTACAGCCCCACAGCAAGAACATCTCTGCAATGGGGATGGAGCAATTTCTTGCATCTCCTGCTGGAGTCACCAAGGGGGAGAAACTGCCTGGTCTGGTAACAGAGCAGCCATGGCAAGGTCCAGACCAGGCTTTGGGTGCTCTTACTGCTTTCCAGAAGCAGGGATGTTTTCTTTGCTTCTTCACTAGTGCAGCCAGCTGCTACTCACTGGTAACATCTGACTGCTCTTTTAACATAATAGAAAATCATCATCTGTCCAGCAATCATTTCAAATTTAACCTGAACAGCTATTTAATGCTATTCTCCCTGAGTTGGGAGAGGTTAGCAAACCTTGTCCTTGCCCTTCCCCCTTGCCCTTCCAGGTCCCTTGGCTGTGCAAGGCAAAGGCAGGGCAAATAAGATCCTTCTCCCATCGTGTACTGGCTGCCCATGAAAACGAAGCCTGCAAGGAGGATGACAAGTTTCCTGTCACATGCCCAGAGACAAGCTCAACCTTCAATTATTGCAGATGTGGATGGGTTTTTTTAGGACTGCTGCTACACTCCAGTGTGCAGTGCAAAGGCAATGGTGCAGGCAGTGCTGGGTGTCCCTGTGCTGTTTGTCACAGCAAACACGCAAATCCCCCACCGATCTGGAAGGACAGGCTGCCATCCCACTCGTGCTCCGCTATCCCATCTCCTGCCAGAGGGACCGTGGCCTCGCTGCCTGCACGGGGCTCATGCAGCACTGCATGGCCAGGAGCTCGCTCCCTTCCCCTCTCCCCCAAGATCCAGCCCTGCCTGCCTGCTTCCAGCATTTCTTCTCTTTTCAGCACCAGCCACGTTTGTCCTGCCATCCACTTTCACATCTTTTGGAAGAATGCACTTGTTTTCCTCACAAATCTGTTTTTCATGCAAGGAAAATGAACACCATTTGGAACCAGGACTGAGTGTGCACAGGCTGAAGGTCAGCATACAGCAAGCAAGCGTGCAGCAAGAGGCAACCCCCAACACAGCTATGGTTTGCATATGTGGGTCCAGAGGCATTGGTTTACCTTAAAAATTAACCTGACCCACAACTAGTGGCTGATCTAATAAAAAAAAAAAATCTCACTTGTCTAAAGCAAAGCTTCACTTACTGAATTACCCTGCTGTGACTATACAAGCACTTTGGCTTTTCTAATGGTTCATTTTTTATTAATGATACGAAAGGAGACCGATTCTGAAGGCTCTGAAATCCTTCATTCTTATGCTGTCATCTCTTGCCTGCATTATTTACATCCAAGAAGTCTCCCTTGAACCAAGACACATGTTTCTTTTCCCTTTAATTCAAAACATCTTTAACTACAGCTGTGAGACAAACTATAAATACAACATTAAAAAGTATAATTTATGAGTGAAATGTTGAATAACTGACAGTGGAATAACTGACATTTTTTAATTTATGAAATATGCTCTCTTCCTCTTATGCTTCTTTTTGAATTAGGAGATGTTTCACTTCCAAATCCACTTAAGATACAAAGTCTACTGAACTGAGACATTATAATCATATTTGCTGATTGCTTTAGCAATTGTCTCCTGCAGTCTTCTAAACCAGTCATTAGACTCCCACTGACCGTGTCCAGGATAGAAAAAGATAACATGAACATCCAACCATTATTTTTTCAGTCCAGCTATACCCACATCCCACCTCCACACAAATTTAGATCTTAACACACCATAGGCTGCTATTCCTATTGCAAGGCAAAAAGACTATGACCTTAAGGAGCAAAGGCTGCTTTTTTAGCTCTTGACATCACCATGAGCCAGAGATGCCCAAAACTGCATCCATGGAGGAAAACAGAAACTAAAAGCAAAGACTCACAAACACTAAGGGAAACTGTGCAAGAAGTTTTTTTGTGTCTGTTTTGTTTGTTTATTAAAGGGAGTTAATTCATACACAGCTCTGCGAACAAAGTCCAGAATTTGCTGCAATACAACAACAAAATGAATCAACATTACTGACTGTTATTCCCTGGGTTGGGTGAATAGATCAATAACTGGACAATTGGATTAGATGGAAAACCTGGTTTGGCAGGGTGAGGCACATCCTTTGAGATTTCTTACTACATTATCTCAGTTTTGCAAGCTTCCATAGTTACAACTGGCAAATACTGGTAGCTCTCAGAGCCTTGTCCTCTACCTTTGTACATGACCCCTACACTACCTAGACTAAGAAACAGCTAGAACACTGCCCTATAAGTTGTGATAGAAAGCAACTTCTTTGGTCGCACTAGATTGTAACATATATTAGCATGATGGTTAAATCTTAATTAGATCTTACTCTTATTCTTGTTGATTTTCTAGCTTGTTAGCATCTGACCCTCTTTTCCTGCCCCTGGGAGCTTGAAGCCAGCTTTTATATGTTAGAACTACAGCCTAATCAAGGTTTTTCCTTATCATATTTAATGATTTTTCCCATACCCACACACAGCAGTACAACACAACCCAAGAGGTAGCTGGACCACCACAGGCAGCACCAGCCACCTTTCCCCACAAGCAGCATGAATGTCTAGGCATCCACATCCCTCTCCCTGGTCAAAATGCAGCACCCCTGGGTCACCGCTATAGCGGTATGAAACAGAAAGCACAGATCCAGAAGCATAAGGAAAAGCCAGTGCCAGTAATGAGGACTGCAAATAACAAGGAGTACCAAACACTGAAGTGAACTATCAGGAGAGAGGGAATTAAATATCCATCACAGATGACTTCAGAATAAATAATGCAAACAGTGGCTAGGAAGGTACATGCAATTGCTCCTGTTGGTGACAGACTGACAACAGCTAGATATTCCTCTAGAGACTTCTTTTCCCCCCCATCTGACTCCAGACAGCAAACCAAAACTCCCTCTGGAGTTCCTCCATCTGTCTCTCTGGGAGGAAATGCCCCACAGTCATTTTGACAGCCACAAAGTGCCACAGGGGACAGGGCAGGACAGCCCTTCTCAGTAGATAAGGCCACCTTGGAGGCCAGATCCAAGGATGCACAGCACTTCCACTGCTCCGCTAGCAAAATTCCAAATGGATCAGGTTCTCCTTTGCTATTCCCTGCCCCAGGAGCTTGGCCTAATCCACCTCCAGCAGTCTGTCTTGCACCCGTTCTTGGCCAGCGTTTAGCAGGCGCTATGGGCTGTCACAGCAATTTGCTAGAAGGGCAGAAGGAAACAATAAATCAGTCTCAAAACACGCACAAAAAAGTGCATCTTCATTGCTCACCAGTGAAACAGCTTCTCTGTCAGGGCAAGAGGCAAGTGCTCTCCTACGTGCCAGGGTCAGCATCAGCAGCTGTTTGTATGTTTGTTTAGCACCAGCCAGGTTTGGCAATTAGCACTTTGCGCCACCATTTAGTTACAGAGAAATAAATGACTGTCGTTTCACTCCCAGCAGCGGCAGAGGGCAAAATTCAGCCCACGGCATAGTCAGGGATGTTCCTGGCATTGAGACCACTGTGGGTCTTTTTTTTTCCTTGTGGTTTAGCTTTGCCACGTAATTGCCAGCTACCACACAGATTGCTTGGTAGCCTATGGAATAACCTAGGCAACAGAGCAGGAGGGCCCCTCTGCTTGCATTTTTTTATATAAATAAAAGAAAAAAGTAATTACTACAATGTGACCATCCGCATTTACGCAGTGGGGTGCAGAGGAGGAGGAGAGAATGTCCCACTACTGAGAATAGCTTTTAAGTATATACCATGCATTCATTAGCTTTGTTTACCCAGGAAAACAGCTATGTAAGTTAGCAGTAGTGTAATTGGATGTTTAATACAAATATATTCTTTATTTCAAAGGCCCAACGAAAAGGAGGAAAATAATGGTTCACACTGAGAGGTTATTTATTTTTCCAGCAAAATAGAAAACCTGACAGAGGTTGTTTTCATTTTTCTGACTATTCACTACTTATTTGTAAGCTTTTACTTTTCTTAAGCACAGGCCAAGTTTCACCCAACCTGTCCAAACCAAGTCAACATTTCCATTCTATAATCACCAAAAAAGTTATCCTTATAAATATAGTATGATTTTAAGAAAAAAGAAAATCAAACATGCTAATGTTTTGTCTATTTTCTGACACCAACTTACAGGAAGTCATTTCCAGTTAAACTTCCAGCTTGCTGGAAACCAGATGACCATGGAGCCCTGTGCAAGGGCAACAGGCAATGCTCAGAAATCAGGAGTCTGAGCAGAGATGTTGCTACCTCTATTGAAGTTGCTGGAAGAGCTTTTGCCAATGACCCCCAGTCTACCCAGCATACCTCATTGCCAACTCTGCCAGGCCAGCTGTAAGCCACCACCCCAAAGAGCTACAACCCTATCGGCTGCATCATGGGATTCCCCTTCCCACACACCACCATCCCTCCTGCACACTGGCACCACAGGCCACCCTGCAGTCGTACCCACTGGCTTTTTCAAACCTCACGCACTTAGTTTAATCTCACACAGTGAGTTTGCTACAAACCTAAAATAAGGACCCTAGAGTCTGCTCAGCTTCACTTTGGTTGGCCACAGGTTGAAAGTGTAAGTTTGGTTCCTCCAGAAACAGATCACGGTCTATGCCTAATCTCAGCGGAAACTGCTCAAGCAGCCCATTATAACTCTGCCAGTATGTGTTGGTCCTCTCGCAGTCCCTGCACCACTTCCAAGGCAAGAAAAAAAATGTGTAAATAACAATTTACATTCAGCTGTCAACTAGAAGGGAGATCTATACCCCTTAATGATAAAATGGCACATCTTTCACCAAGACCTCACCTACAGCTCTCTCATTCTTTATACACAATGACAAACAAAGCTAAAAAAACATGATCTTGGGACTGCAGTCAGAGCAGATGCTGAGTGTTCAGTTCGAGTAAGAGCAAAAATTCAAAGGAACAGAATTGCAGGGGGATTATTACAATATTAACTGTCCAGGAAGACACACAGTCACCACAGTTCAGGTTTTTCTATTAAAATACCATCCTAATGCAAGTCCAGCATCCCAGATTATATGAAATTATAAAATTTAATTCTACACTATTCAAATGTAGAAATTACTGGGGCAGAATAAATATCAACTCTAGAATACATAAGGAAGACTTAGCCCTTTCTGGCCTCCCTAATTAGAGACAAAAGCCTAAACATTAACAAGAGAAATATTTAAACCTTAAGAACATAGTGCTGCTTATTAGAAGCACTGCTACAACTTATAATTGTTGTACATTTCAGTTTAAGAACTCTGTTAAAATGTAATCCTAAGTATCATTGAAGGGTTTGGTTTTGTTTGGGCTGAATTCACAGCTTTGTTTAGTAGCTTTCACAATTTTTTTTACTGTACTTTAAGTTTTAATTTGCAAAAGGTCAGTTCCTGAGCAGGACAGAATTTCAGCTGTCATTAAACTTATCAGGGCTCCAGGTACATGTTCGAGTCGGTGAGCTGTGACTTCACTGGGAAGCTCAAGACCACTGTGTTATAGGATTTTTTTTGGCAAGAAGAAGCAGAAGAAATTGCATACTTTTAGGGTGTCTTGTTGGCAGCATTGCTGGCTGCACAACAATGCAGGATGGTTTCCTAGGACAGAGCAGTTGTTTTAAGAAAACAAACTCCTCTCTATATGGTTTCAGTCTCTCCAACAAATCTCAAAGGTCTGATGGTGTTGCTCAGCATAACCTAAACCTCAGTAAGGCCCTTTGCGAGGATTTTTAAATGAAGACACAGAATTTCAACCTTATTTGAAAGCGAGTCAGCAACCTGCCAGCACAATGGGTCACTGACTTTTCAAAACCCATTCTCCCTGAAATAAGGGAGAACATAAGAGATGACAGAAGGGTTTGCAGGGTCAAACAGCTTCTAAGAAAAATGACAGATAAGATTAGACAGGAAGAGATTCGACAGCTCTGCAATTTATATCCATTAAGATGCAAGATATTATTTAGAATGTTATTCATCAGGGGGAGATGATTAGGAAGGGAAATTGTGACTTCTGCACTTGTCAAACAGGTCAAGATAAAGAATTACCTGAAACTTCCCAGTAGAGAAGTTTAGTTTCGGCAAAGATTCCCTTTCCTTTCTCCCTGCCTCAAAACAAATAAGTTAAACCATTTTTATGGGAGAAATTTCTGAAATTCCTCCAAAAGTTAGTTACAATATTTCATTAGAGATGAGAAATAAGGTTTTTCTTGAAGAGATTTACACTTCACCTTCATTCTATGATGTGGGATGTGTGAAAGCTCAGTATCTTCTATGAAGCACCAGTGGCACTACGATATACCTCATTATTAAAGTGCTTTGGTTTTCAAGTATTTTCAAAGAAAATCTGTTCCATGAAAAGATTTTTCCCTTTTCTGTTATTCTAAAAATTTTAGGCAGCTTTTATGCTGATAGTTTCCCGATTCCCCACATACCAAAGACCTACACATGATTAAGTACATTTTATATTTACTCTAGCTTGTTAATTAAATAACCCTTTCTTGCCTCTAAAGGCACAAAGCCAGCAATAGTCCTTTCTGTGCTTTGCAGCAGGGAGGCAGCATAATCCACTAAACCTGACCACAATTTGAAAGAACAATCTGCTTAGACCCCCTAGACCAGACTCTGAAAAACACTTTTCATTGTTCGTTTACACAGCCTACAAGTGCTCTACTTCCCCATTTGGGTTATTTGGGCAACCACCAAGGACAGTGCTTGGACTCTGCACTCCAGATAGATCCTAGGCCCTGTGCAGGCATAGAGAGGACAGTGTTCACCACTCAACTTCCATTTAAAAAAATAAAAGGCAATAATCCTTGGCCAGCAGTAGGTAATGGCACTAAGCTGGTTACGCAGAATAGTATTTTTCATACTGCCTCACAAAGGAACAGGCAAGAAAGGCATTGGCATTAACATCCTGACATTAGAAGAATGAATGAGGAATAGGGAGCTGAAGGTATTAGTCAAATAGGAAGTTTCTTGCGCAATCAGGAAGAGCCAGGACATTCTCATAATGTTCAGTCCGTATTCAGATTGTTTTACTACCAGTACAATTTATTCATACTAAAAATAAAAATATATTTTTATTTCCACCAACAAAAAAGATTATTTATCTTGGGTGAACAGTTTCAACATCTGTGGTAATTTTTATGTCAAAGAATACATTTAGAATCAGAGCAGACCTTTTTCCCCATCAAATCGGATGCTCTGATTCAAGCAAGTATTAGTACTTGGAGAACCCTTACATCATGCTGCTCAGGAGGCTTGGACAGCTTTGAACTCTGGGCCTCAAAACTTTAGGTGGGGGGAGTGCAGAAAACAGTGGAACATTGTCCTGCGTTTTAAACAAGTTAAAGCTTTGAGAAATACTCTACTCACACGGGGAAAAAAAGCTTCTTTTATCATCACGTTGCTCACGTTTTTAACTGACCATACAGTAAAAGGGGCTTTCTACTGGCATTTGAGAGAATGGGAGAGATAATTTTATGAGTAAAAGAAAAAAGTCAGTAAATGGCTTCCCTATTCCTTTGCAGACAATATCTTTCTGTCACTCAGCAAGCCATTTTCCATTATCACTACCACAGTAATGTAGAATCTTTTTTACTCCTTGCAAAGAATATTCATCATTTATAGATAACCTCTCAGTTGTTTCTCTTCATCTCTTACTAACAAGATTCCCTCCAAATCTCCATTTATCTTGGGATTCATGAAACTTTCATGTCATTCTTTCTTGTCCAGAAAGATATCTGTTAACTTTCTGCATCAAAGTGTCAGAGACTGAGGAAAGTTCCTCCTGAAACAAGTTTCCTCAGTTCTCCAGCTCTGGCCTTTTAAACTGCGAGGGTCTTTACCTGCGATGTATTTCATGGTATCAGTCGCCTTGGTTGAAATGTTTGTTTCCTGGGAAAAGGAATATCGAGCTAGAGGACCATTTACTTCCTACTATGGGAATGCCCTTAAAAGACCTCCTGTTCAGGCCCTTCTTCTGTAACAGGCGATGGACCATTTTTTAATTGCACTCTTTTCCTGCCTTCCCTGAGGGCTCCCTTCCCCTAGGTTTCCCTCACTTTTGGGTCAAAACTTGACCACTGTTTCTGTTCTGAAGAAAAGCTTTTCCACCCTCCACCCCACCCCCATACTGTGTCAAATTCCAAGCAGAGGATTGAAAGTCTGGACTTATTTCCACCCCTGCTGCTCATATCTTTTTATACTTCAGTGGTGATGAACTAGAAAAATTTAAATCACTCTAGCCTGATATGGAAAGTTAATACATTTCTGCTACTATCCGCTGTACAAAATTACAGTAAAAACCTGCCAGTCTGTGCCAGGTGCCACTGGGAACCAAAAGTCTAACTTCACCTTATGGCAATGAAAATGTGCTTGCATAGCGGTCATAGCAAAGCACATCAGGCAAGTCATTAGGTGAAGCATTAGATGAAACAGTTATGTTGAAGATTCGTCCTTCCTTTGTTGCAGTGATCTTACCAAAGAACTTTTACATTTCAGCTTGTAAAACCACACAGACTGTTCCACATTTCCTGAAGACCCCCTGCATGATGAGGTTAAATTTGGCTATCTTCTTTGCAGACAGAGGAGGCTATTAGCCTTTTAGCAGTTGCGTGTAACAAACTAGGGTGTTTCACTGAGTACCAGACTCCCAGCAGCAGGAGCACGTGCTTAAAGCAGACATGGTATTAAACCTCCCAGTACATGACCTACACTCCCAGTAAACCTTGTTTTAGAAAATTTGAGAGCAGGAGTTTGCATTGCCATCCTCTGCTTAAAAACTCTTGATGGATCTTACCTTCTGTGATCATCTGCCTTTTGAAACCATCTGTCTTTCTGGCCTTCAAAACACATTCTATGCAGCACATAATTACATTGCCGACACTGCCATCAAAGTTATTTGCCTTCAAACCTTCTGCATTATTTCATTTGGCCTTCAAGTTCTTGTCCTGACCAAGAATATAATTCACAGATCTTTCCTGAACAACACCATTTAATTCCAAGCCCATCAGTGCACACAGAGTTCGGGGAATACTCTCCCCCATGTTCATTACTTTGCTTTTACTAACATAGAATTATTTTGCCAATTTTTGTTCAGAAACTCAGGATGCAACAGTTTTAATTTTATCTCCTTTCTCATCAGGACTCAATTCTCTCTTTTCACTCACCCCTTTTCCATATTGTTATGAACATACAGCTTCCCCGTTGCACAAACTGTTTTTTTTAAAAAAAAAAAAACATCTTTCGCAATTTGTCACTTACATGAATATCAGCAATAGCTCAGTTACTACAAAAACCTCTGGCTGATACTAGCCAAAAGCTTTTTTAGGAAACCAGCTATACCACAGTACCCAGATCATTTTGCTTCACACATTCATTGGCTTGTATAAGATTTAAGAGGTGTAACTTCTCCCCAAGAGAACACATTAAACCAGACATACATTTTAATAACAAGTGGCAGCTCTTTTCTACTGGCTTGTGTTTTTAACACTACAATCAGTTTTGCATTTTCTTTCTTTTAGAAATCTTGATCAAACACCCCAACACAGACACTTGCCACTCGCCCTCTTTTTAGAACTTTATTGCCTCCCTGTTGGGAAGGGAAGAGTAGGCATTATTTTACTTCCCTTTTCCAGTAAAAGCTGCCTGTTTTTTCCAGTTCCAGTAAGAACAGCCTGTTCTTTATCAAGTTATAAAAACCCATGGGGGAGAGAAAAACCAGAAAAAATAAGGGGAGGACAGAGTAAATTAGAAGCAGATAAGGAAGCATGCTGTAGAAAAGAAAAGCAACACAGGTTTAAATGACCTCCTTGCACTTTGATGCTGACTTTTGGCAAGCTTTATGTAGAAATCTATTGTTTTGTTTGGGGTTTCTGATTGATTTTCTTGGGCTACCTCTGGCTCTGATGCTTGACGAGGAGAGACAGCCATTTGCACTGTTCCAGAAAGGATTGGTGGGCTCCATGCTGCTTCCAGCAAAGAAAAGATAAATATATCATGTCCTTGCAGCACTCATAACAAAGATAAGGAGTTTTAAACAGAGTTAACCTCTAACCCCTGGCAGGGTGAGCACCCAGCTCAGCTCCAGCCGCCAGGCTGCAGCAGGAAGATTGAGCGCTGCTACCATCACAGAGAAAGACCCTAATACCCTTACACTTGTTATCAGCACAAATCCATGTCCAAAGATGTTACCACTGGTTATATTTAGTTTTTTTCTCTCATTTCATATGCTTTTTTTCCAATGCCTGTCTAACCTTGTAAGATGATAACCAAGCTATCTGAAAAGCAACAAAAACTGTTAGCCAAGGTCCATAGGGTACTGCTGGCATCAGAAGCGTGTTTGCCTGTTGACGAGATCCACTCGGAAACAAGACATTGTATGTGAGGCAGAGAAGGTGACACCTCTTACTAACACAAAAACAAGCCCGCCATAATTGCCAAGGACAATATTGTAGCATGTGGGAAAAGGTATACATAAAACTAGGAACTTGTTCCCTAGGTACAATTCTTAGTACCTATCAACCAGATGCAAGCACTTTTTTTCTTTAAACTAAGCACATTAATCCTTGAAACAAAGCTAAAGTTACAGGATCTGTATTATTTTAGGGGCAAGACTAAAGTCATCACTCAGTTGTAATTAACTGGATGACAATTGTGACTGGGATAAATCCAGAACCTGAGGTTTGAGGCTGGTCAGTGCTGTCTTCCTGCCTACCTCCCACATCACTCCTTTAAAAGCACTAGTTCTGTTCTCCTCAGGTAACCTGAAAGCACACATAGCATAAGGGCTTTGAGGCATTCTTCCTCTTACAGGCTGATAATCAAAGTGTTATTGGCAGCGGGGGGTGGGAGTTTGTTTGGGTTTGGTTATTTCAGGGTGGAAGGAGGTGGTGTTTTTCCCAACAGGGGTAGCTTATGGGTTTTCAGGTGGAAAAAAGACATGGCTGTTTCACTCCAGCAGTAAATGCAAGTCTGGATTAAAATTAAGACCACTGAACTGCAGATCAAGGTAAACATCTCTGTATTTAGATTAGTGCAAATATAGCTAAAGCTCCTTTCTCTTCAGAACAATTAGGTAGCTCTAAGAGCGTAGCCATGTGAGAGAGGCAGGCAAGGAAGCAAAAGGAAGTCTTTGGGTTTGTCGGGCGTTCATCCCTGGAGCGCTCTGTAGCTCAGCAGAGTAACTGAAGTGAGCGGTACAGGCTGCTGGCTCTCTAATCACCAGAGAAAAAGATGAACACTTAAGAGAAGCAAATTATATAAGTGATAAGAGTACACTTAAAGTGATTTAGGAAAGGGCAACTTTCTCCCTCATCATTGCTGATGAAAGCTGGCAGTTGGCAGCTAGAAGCCCTAGGCACCGCCCGGCAGATTTCAGAGCACTGAGCCTTTGAAGAAACTGCAAACCGGTGCGGAGTGACAATAACAATCAGTCAGAAGAGAGCATGTCTCACACCTTAGCAAATCAGAGCATGCTAATGGCCTCCACAGAGAGCCTCTACAATAAAAAATATCCAGAATATTAAGATAAATAGCACAAAAAGCATTAATGACAGCCACTAAAGCAACTTGTGGCACAGAGTCATTTGCCATAGACACAGGCTGCAATGAGACATTTAAGTGAAATTTAAAATTCAGGAAAAGATATAGATATGTCGAGCATCTAAGGATCTTTGATGGCAACAACAGAAGTGCTAGTGACAGGGAACATCCAGTCTGATTGTAAGGATCGCTGCTCTTTCATCAGGGACCCACATACATGTCAACACTTCCATGAGAAGACAGCACTGAGCTGAGAGCAGCTGAGCTCAGCACCTCTTCATATTTTAGAGTACATTCAAGGCAACAAGGTAGGGCCAGCCAAGCCATATAAATCAAGGGTTTGTATTCCTGACATCAAGTCCAAAGGGCTTCTTAAAGAACAAATACACAGCCTCTACAAATGCTCTGGGAAGCCAGGAGACATTGTCAGAGGTAAAGAAGAACAACTGCTACAGAGTCCATACACCTATTGTTTTCAATGATGGATTATTTTTCAGTTCCCAGATACCTTGGAAATTCAACTTTAGGTAGAATAGAATCATTTGGAAGGTACCTTTAAGAGGTCATCTAGTCAAACCCCCCTGCAGTGAGCAGGGACATTCTCAACTGGATCAGGTTACTCAGAGCCCCATCCAACCTGACCTTGAATGTTTCCAGGGATGGGGCATCTACCATGTCTCTGGGCAACATGTACCAGTGTTTTGCCACCTTCATTGTAAAAAATGTCTTCCTTGTACCTAGTCTGAATCTACCCTCCTTTAGTTTAAAACCATTACCTATCACTACAGGCTCTACTAAAAAGTCTGTCCCCATCTTTCTTGTAGGCCCCCTTTAAGTACTGAAAGCCCACAATGAGATCACCCCAAAACCTTCATTTCTCCAAGCGAAATAACCCAAACTCTCAGCCTTTCTTCATAGGAGACGTGTTCCATCCCCCTGATCATTTCTGTGGCCTGCTCTGAACCCACTCCAACAGGTCCGTGTCTTTCCTGTGCTGAGGGATCCAGAGCTAGATACAGTACTCCAGGTGGGGTCTAACCAGTAGAAGAACAGAACAGTAGAAGAACAGAATCCCCTCCATCTACCTGCTGGCCATAGTTCTTTTGATGCAGCCCAGGATACAGTTGGCCTTCTGGGCTGCAAGCACAGCTCACATCCACCTTTTATCCCCTAGTAACCCCCAATTCCTTCTCCACAGGGCTTGTCTCTTCCTTCATCCCTCAGCCTGTATTGATACTGGGAGTTGTCTCAACCCAGGTCCAGGACCTTGCATTTGCCCTTGTTGAACCTCTGAGGTTCACATGGGCCCACTTCTCAAACTTGTCCAAACTTGCCAAGGATGCATTCAGTCCCACTGACTGTATCATTGGTGAAGATATAGAACAGTACTGGCCCCAGTATGGACCCCAAGGGACACCACTCGTCACTGAATGATAAGATGTGATTTCCCCAAGCTCAAAGAACACGTGGGAGGGAACAGATCTGAGCAACCAGAGAGCCGCTGCTCAGTAAAGGTGGATCCTATCCAAGAAAAAGGGAATTAATAAATACTAGGCAGGGTCTCCTCAATCACTCTGCAACAAGGCTTTTCCCCAGTTGTCTCTGCTTGGGTTCGGCAGTTTTTTGGTCTTTCTGTAAATAACTCATAGAGGTCAGTCATGTTTCTAAAGTTCTTCTAGCAGTCTTATGTACTGTATAAGTTGCTGCAGTATGTCAGAAAAAAAAAAGTCAAGTTTGGAATGCAGCATAGGGGAAGAAGAAAGAGCAAACACAGTTTGGAGAAAGGAAGAATGTAGGACATCATATGAATAATGGATACCAAAAGGCATAAACTGGAGACTGAGACTTGCACAGCTCTCCTGGAAAGTTCAGCAATTTCCTTTCTTCCTTTTTACAACAGTTATAACAAATACCTCCTGTTCAAATATACCTTAATTTAGTTTTCTTATCTTGAAACCATTTCTTCAAACAGTCGCTTAGCAAAATCACAATCTCAGAATATCTGCCTTTAAGTTGGGAGCCAAGAAGCAATAGCAATGCTCATCAGCACATTTCCCATTCAGTGGAGATGCAATAGAAACGTAATTTATGTCCCCATAATTTTTTCTTATTCCATTATACTAGAATCTTAGCAGATTCATTCTATATAACTATAATTGCCAGAAACAATCTTCTGATATAAATGTTGCTATACAAAGGTGTTTGAAGGTAGCAGTGAGGATGGAAAGTAGAGGTGCTTAGTCAGAGGAACACTAACTTGACAATAATCACATTCTCTCCCAGACTGGTAGGGTGAGTTACGTGCAATGAAGGCAGTTCTGTGCAGGCAACATACCAAATTTCTGTACATTTATCAGCCAAGTTAAACAGCTGTATTCCTAATGAAAAAAGTGCATTTGTTCATGCTCTAAGAGCAAGCCAACTGTCCCGTCTCATAGTAAGGCACATTATGCCCTGTGGTTAAGTGACAAAATATCCCTCTACTCAGGATTTCCACTACTTAAATTCAGAAGCATATGAGGGGAAACAAAAACCACCAAGGGCCAGACTAATCTCCTTAAAGAGGAAAATCCACTGAAATCAGCAGCTAAGCAATTTCCTCCTATACTCTCTGCTGCAGCAAGATTTTTAACCTTGCTGTTAATGGAGAGCAGGACAAGTGGGTGTGTTGGGAACTCACCCTGCTCATCTGTGCACCCAAGCATGTGTCAGGTGAGCACAATGATGCAGATGAGAGGTGTTGCCACAAATGCTTCCAGTAAAGACTGGCCACATTGCACTGAGAGCTCTCAGCTCACCACCATCCACACCTCATCCATGGGACTGCTGCTCTGGTCAACCCCAGCCCAAACCACCTCTTGCTTGGCTCACTCCAGTGTTTCCATTTCAGGGGCGCTGGCACAGGGAGCAGGGCAAGCAAATGCAAGTGGGTGGACACCTCCCCTGACCCAAGCCCTTCTTTAAACTTAGGGCAGACACAGTTAGGCAAGGCATCTTGCTCATTGGCACAAACTCAGCAGCTTCTCACCACTTAACCCACTTCAAGAGGCCTCTTGCACACCAGGATCAGCACAGCAGGGAAGAAGCTATGGCATTACATCTGCACAACCAGATAACTGAGTTTTCCCTTCCCCTTGAGTTTCTTGTTACAGATACTGACTCTCTAGAATATAGGAAAGCTCAGACTACAGCTGACAGTACAGTCCTAACAGTCTTTATCACTTAGACCAAATTAAAACAAAAGAGAAGGGGCTTTCAGCCAAGTTTCTTGTTGCCATTTTGTAATCCTTAACATGAACATCTAGCTGTGCTAGAGATAGTCAGGACTCCCACAGCTTTTCTTGGGTCTGATATTACAAGAGCTATGTATTTCTTTGAGTTCCAAGATCAGGAGATATAGGATTGTAAGAGTCAACTTTATGGAAGAATGGAACACGAGCATTTAAAGGTGTTTCAGGAACATGGCATAAACCAAAATGAAAAGTGAAATTAGCTACAATTTGTTTGTGCACTTTTCATTCTTCTATGACAGGATAGCTTTCCCATCTGTACTCTGTTTACCTTTCTATTACCATACCAATCCTTGGAAAACTTCTTCACAAAGAATAGCTGCCTTGATCCAAAGGTCCTCAAAAATCTCTGCAGCTTCATGGTCCTTCCCAGATGAGTAAAAACTCTCTTCTTTCCAGTAGTGCCTGATGGAACCCTGTGATACACAACTCCTACTATGGCACATAAGAAATAGCTCAAACATACAGGTGGTCTCAAAGATTCATCTTAGCTTTTAATTCCCTATCAACTTCCATGTCCACATCACACTTTAAACTATCACTTAAAAAAACACCCCAAAAACTAAGGATGGAGAGACATGGCACTTCATACAGCTCCTATGAAACTCCTATTGACATTCCTGTGCTTTACTTCAGTCTGGATTTTATTGTCAATTTGCAGCCATTTTCCCTACTTTCTCCCCCTCTTGTCTCCAGACTTCACTGTACGGCACCTTCCCTCTTCCTTGCTTCATCCTAATCATCCAACCCCACCTTATCCCAATAACTTTCTAGTTTTACCAGCAAGAGAATACTGCTCTCGTCCAGCCCCACCAGATTCCTGGAGTTTCAGCAAACACCACTGGTGCAGAGCAATGACAGCTTTCCTCTTTGAGCCAGATTTTCAGTCCCTGCTCCTTCTTAACACTGAAGGTGAAGATGTGCTTAAAGCTACCTGCAAGCAGTACCAAAGCCGTGCTTTCCCCAGTGCTCTGTGCTGAGAGCGCACAACTCTTCCCGCAGAAGTGGACTCTCTGCACCTCAACACGTAGCTGCACTCTAATATCTACAAATCGATTAGATATCTACAGTCTCAATTTCCACCCAAACGCATGCTCAGTTTTTCATCAGTAAACACATTTAAGGAGAACACAGCATAGCTTGAGTTCTCTTTAAAACCATGTCATTTAGCTCCCAATTTGGAAAGCAGTTTGAATCTAATGCTTGCTAATTATTAGCTCTTCTTATAGAGCTTTCAAGGCTTTCACAAGTTCAGCACAATGGTTCTGCAACTGAACTATGTCCTGCACAAAATCCTGCACAGTCCCATCTCACATTTGACCTCTAGGTTTAAGCTAAGCTTATAAAAGAGCTTTTTAAGCTCAAAAAACTAATTTAAAAGCTTAACTGCCCGTCGTGCTGAGTGCTAACTAGTGAACAAAATAAGTTACTCATACTAAATGGTGCTCTGAAGATGCCTTTATACATAAACATGAAAATATCAAAGCTATACCCAGGTATGTAATTGCAACATTTGTTCCTAGAAGTTATTAGCTTGTTGACTTTTTACTACTGTTTAAGAAATGCACAACACACCAGCATTAGGACTGCATGGTCTTAGATCTTAATGTTTAATGCATTAATATAAATTACGTGGCTATTTATGAGCTGGATGTGATCTTTGTGGACAAAAGCTGTTAGAAGTTGATTTTGAAAAATCTTTCAGCTGGATGTGTATTGAATTTAATGACAGAAATTTGTTGGGAGATGGCACAGGGACAGGCAAGTGCCAAACACATCCCCTAACAATGTTTACCCCTTGTGCCCAGCCAGAATTCCTGCCAGATAGCCTGAAAGGGGGGGTATGTGGTGGGTGGGTGTGATCCCAGAACAGCTTCACTGCATGGACTGCTTAAGAGCCAGTGTCTCTAAATTAACCCCCTTCCAGACTGCCCTTAGAGCAGGATTTGTAGGGTGCAGGGCTTGAGGGCAACTTCTTCAGGTGCCAAGCCAGGGGATGCACCTTGTTACCACCTTGTAACACTCATCTTTCAGGCACAAGGGGGAAAGTCTTTGCAGTAGTCATGTCCAGCTCTGACCTTACCACCTTAAACTTCTGTCCAGCCGCTTACAGTCCCATCTGCTCCTCAGCCTAGACTCAGTATTGTTGCAAGGACTTCTTAATTTCCTGGCTTTTATATAAGGTGGTCTTTTGCCTGTTATCTTTTGGAGCTTCCACTCCCCCATCCCTTCTCCCAGCTTCCAATCATGCATTTGTCTGCCTTTTAAACAAACATCCTTGAAGATCAGCCTTTCAGATTTTCTCTAGACACCGGTTTTCCTGTCAGTATTACCTAAGCCCAGCCTAGGAAGCTGCTGTCACTGTACACTGATGCTGGTCAGAATTTTTCAACATGCTGACATTGATCATATTTCTCATCTCCCTGAAAGCTTTGGAGCTTAGAGTTGTGAAGTACTGAAATAAGCAAGGCAATAGAAGATGTGGTGCTGAAGGAGGATGAACTCACATTAAAAGAAATTAGTAACTAATAATTAATTCCAATTTGCAAAGCCATTCAGGAAGATGCACTATAATAAACAGCCCCTGTTCTATCTAGGGAGCACAGAGGCAAAGGAGCGGCTAATGAAATCTTCAGTCACTGGTGGGTATTGCCCTAGTATTAACACATTAAGTATATCCTCAATGTTACGTTAAGTATATTATCCTGATCAACGTCACAAGAGGCTTGCAATACTAACCATTGCAAGATCATCCATTACAGCCTATATCAGACATGTTTTGGCTTACATTAACATGTCCTTTAGAGAACACAAAGCCATTCTAGCACATTAAACCTCTTCTTAGCTAAAGCCCTACGACTGACTGCCAACTCAAAACAGTTTTCCTGATCGCACAGAACACTGGCTGTTCAAAAGGTTAAGTTCAGACCAAAAACCATTTCAGTTTAGGCTATAAAATAAAGATGTATCATCTGGAATACACAACCAGGAATCTTCTAGGCTGAACACCTTTTAAGAAATTTACACTAATTGAAAACTAACTTCATATTTACACAGAACAATGCAGTAAGCAGTCAGAAAAGAGCTGCCATAAACTCCAGGTAGTTCCGTACTGTCAGTGGCAGAGCAAGTTAACCCATGCGATACATCAAGCAGAAGCAACTACACTGCTTGCAGTACCCAGCGTACCTCCCGCAGAACTAGGTTAAGTTCCCCTGCATGGTTCTCCGTACTTTCAACTCTGGAAACTCCAGTGAAAGGAAGGATGTGTTGTATAACCAAAACTTGTGAGTCTTCAGCACAGAGGCACCTACCCTCAAATCCTAACAGACAAAGACATGCTTTTTTTTTTCCCCCCACACACATTTATTCAGCTGAGATCAATCTTATTTAAGGTAAATAGAGATCAGTCACTAGGGATGGCTATTTAACATTTCACTCAAGACACTATTACATGGGGCTTATTAATGAAGTGCAAAGGGCCCAAATTCACAGTATATTTGCTATGCCTCAGCTGATCTATCATGTATGGAAAAGGCAGGATAGAATCCATTCCACCTCTGGCAGTTAAGCAGTTTGCCATCTAGATTCCTTTAACCACTTATAAAACACACCTCCAGAATCAGGTCACCCTATGTGCTTTTACAGCACTAGACTGTGGATGGGCTTCATCTCACCCAAGCATCAGACTGCTTACAAGACTTCCAAAGCTTTGCAAGCAGCACTGGATTAAGGTAAAACCATTGCATGAGTACAAGGAAGCTTAGTATTCAAGACCTTCCCCCCGGCAAACCTGTTATTTCTTTCTTTTAGTTCAGACAATAAAAAGAAGTTCAAGTTCATCCTGCTTCATACTTTGACCTTCACAAGCACAGGTACAATGGCTAGAAACAGTGTAATAACTTTCAGTGACATTTAAAAGTGTGTTTCTGTGAGTATTAGGCAGTTTAAAAGCTGGAAGTGTAGGTTCTAACAACCTGCAGAATTTGTAGATAGTATAATCTTATAACTTTTCCTTAAACCACCAAGTAGAATTGAGGGAATAATTATATCCCAGAGATTTTCAGTGTTTGTTAAATTTTACATGACAGCATGAAACCTGTTATAAATTAACATATCTCACCAACTCCTACCGGGCTTTTCCGTAAGAACAGATGAGCTTAGAAGTAATTGATTTTTCAGCTTTTCTAGAGAGACCAAAAACATGTTTATCATGACTGAGTACAATATTGGTTCTACTTACCCGTGTTTGACTTTCTGGTACTAAATATCATCCCATTGTACAATCCATACAACTACAGTTGGGTATAGCTTTATGTTCGAAAGAATGCTTTGGTTTTGCTACTGCAGAAGTATTAGCTAAAGGTAGACCTGCACATAGCCTATGATACATAGTAAGACACTGCATGATGAATCAATTAAGGTATTGAGGCATGAGGCTATTACCAAAGAGAGAAATTAAGATGCAGGGCAAGGGAGACAAAGATGTATCATATGATCAGATCTGGAGAGATGGAAAGCCAATGAAGCAGAGACACAGAGAAGCCTAGAATGTTTCTAGTACTATGGTGTTGATTAAATATTGTATTAAACATAAGAGCAATTTGGTGCTTTTCTTTTTCTTGGATGACATTGCCATCACAATCTGAAAGCATAAGTGCTCCAGCGCTTCACAGATGCAAGGTGTTGCTCACCCAGCGAATTGCTCTGACTAGTGAAAGCAAAGCTCAACTTCAAGCCCTGATCCCATGAGAGCCACCATAGGGTTCAACAGACAAAACTCTTGGCATTAGCAGAGCCTCAGTGATGCCAGTGGGATCCTAGGAGAAAACTAGGATTTCTCAGACAGGCACAGCTATATGCTTCCAGCAGGGAAGGTATCTTCTGACACAGCATAGTCTAAATATTTGACTCAATCTGCTATTAAATCTAGAAAGAAGTGATACGTTGTTTTCAGTTTGGCTTTGGTTAGGAAAGCAATACCATGCAATCCCAAAATCATTCCCTACATGAGTTGAGAACAACCGCTGAAGTATTCTGCCACTCAGAAGTAGAAAGCAGAGCCAATTCCAGTCAAGCAGATGCCTACTCTGTTCTCTATGGTTTATTTCATTACCTTCATTAGAGAAATACTTCCCACTAGCAAATTACATGATGTTACATATAAGGGAGGAGGTGTTCTTTCATCTTCTTCTTGGGACACACACCCTACCCCCCCAACAAGAAAACCCAACCTTAATTCTGGACTGACAAACTTAGAGCAAGGACAGGTATAAGCACATCCTCCAGTGCTTTCAAAGGTGTCCCTGTTAGGGGACATTCTACTCTAAAAAGCATCTTTCATGACATATGCTGGATATACAGGGACACCAAAAATCCTTCAGCCAGGGAGAAAGCAGCAATGCACCAGCATGAAGCAATGCTCCTTTAGAAGGAGCTGGAACTCCCATAGGCTTTAGGTCAGCAAGTTTCAGAGGAACAAAGAGGAGTATCTGACATAAAATTTGAATCCCATTATCTTTAATGTCCTGTTTCCATTTTAATCTATACCCAGCTGCCTAACCTGCTGGGCAGACAGACAACCTCAACTCAGAGGCTCTGCTATCTTCTGTCCTTAAGGACATCACTTAGCTTGATTTCAGGCATTCCACTTTCAATGGAATGGTCAGAGCCTCTAGTGATATAATTACATCCAGTATGTAGAGATACACATGCTTCACTGGCAAAATTTCAGTGAAGTGAAGTAGACAATAACAGCAATTACACGCTTAGTAAGTCTGCAAGTAGGCTTCCCAAACTAGGCATCCGTGGTCCAGCCACTGGTAGCAGCAAGTACAAATGCTGACTGCTCAGACAGCACCCACATGTCTTCAACTTTCACAGGCTGCTCACTCTTAGTATATGTACCAAGCTGTGGAAGCCATGCTCTGAAAGCTAACAGTTTAAACTGTCATTTTTCAATAAGTGTTTGGAGGAAACTGATCTGAATGACCAAATATTTGGTACAACATCCCCCATAATGATTCAAGAGTTTGCAAATCAAGTACTGACAGCTGTTGGGATGCTTCAGCAGCCACTGAAGCTCTACCATTTGTTTAGACCATCCCAAGTCTTTAAGCTCCCACCATAAACCAGCTTTTTTGCAGTGCCTTGGAGAGAAGCCTAGAAAAAACATGTTTCAATACCATTTCAGTTGGCTCTCACTACATCAGTTTTTACGTAACTCTGGGAAAGACATTGTATGCAGCAAGTAACACGCAGCTCAAAGCTCCGCGGGGAGCTGCTTGCCTGTGCTCTTTGCTCAGGGCAACCTCCTTCCCAACACATATATAGCAAGTCCCATCCGATGAAAACAGGCAGAAGTTGATCTGTTGTAATACGTACACAATCAAATGTCAGGTACAAGGCCTTTAGACTTAAGAAACAGAAGATAGATGCTTTAACTGAAACAGAATTAAGAAATTCAAGCAGAATAGAATATTTCAGCTGGAAGGGACCTACAACGATGATCTATAGCCCAACTGCCTGACCAGTTCAGGGCTGACCAAAGTTAAAGCATGTTACTGAGGGCACTGTCCAAATGCATCAAACACTGACAGGCGTAGGGCATTGACCACATCTTTAGGCAGCTTGTTCCAGCGCACCATAGGTCTGCTTTTATTCTCCAACTATAATAATTTTTACACCGGCATTTTTCAGTTGGCTCATATTTCCTACAGAAGCAGACAGCTAATGCTTATTCAGCTGGATTTGGCTCTTCCTAGTGAAATTTCTCCAGCTTCAGTGTAAAACAGAGCTGTACTGGCACTGGGCTGGTCCTTTTTGACCTCCCTCCAAAGGGTGCCCAAGTAGGTCAAATGCACCAGCTTTCAGAATGACACAAACCTTGCAAAGCACAGGTTTCTGATCATCCAAAGCCTCTCATTTGATGCCCCTCATTTCCACAAGCCCTGCTTTGCGCCTCGTGTATTTTTGTCAATTCACACAGATATCTGAAGTGCTACTGACTTAAGGCACATGCACCTGAGCAAAATTTACTGCAGCAGCAGGAAAGTAGTAGATGAGCAGCAGTTTAGAGAGCCCATGAATCAGAAAATTGCTATCTGTTAAGGAGTTGCTTTCTTTTGCCCATGATGGATACCACAGCTTCATTAGAAAGCCACACACTCCAGCCTTGTTCCACAGCCCACAGATGTCCAGCTTGAACTCTAATTAGCTCCCATCAGTCTGCAGCTCAAGCAGCTGTGGTAAATGGGATTGTTTCTCAAGTTACCAGGCTTCTGCTGGCTACTGAACTCTCCTCAGAGGGCTCCCCCTCCCTTGTTAAATGCTTAATAGTTCCCAGCATTTTCTTCTCTTGTTATGATCTTAGAGGAATAACCACTCAGAAGATTTGGGGCTCATTGCATAGCAAATACATATGGCAGAACCTTAAAGAGTTTGCCAAAACAGACCTGGCACTTTCTAGTAAGCTCTGAATCCATGTTTTACAGCTTCTGTTAATCTTCTCCAACAAATTCATAGGCACTTAACACATTAGCTTGCGACTGACAACAAGTAATGAGAGAAATGCACTGACTTCTGCCTACAGAGTGAGGTTTGAGCCTTCCTCTTGATCTGATGAGAAGATCCAGGCACACAGATCAGAAGCACACAGTGGCCAGAACACAAAGTTACATCTAGAAAGTGACACAAGTTGTCTATTTGAGATCACTGTAAGCAGCACAGGGCTACCATACCATTTACCTTTCCCTGTTGCTGTAAGAAAAATCCAATCCAGAAGAAGATTTTTACACTTAAATTATCTTATCAAGGTCTCCCACAAGCAGGGGATCCTGCCTGCTGTTACCACCCTTGTTACTGTGCGTATCTTGCTAAGAAACACTAAAGTGTTGGAGACCATATCTGAAAGCAGGTTCTAGCAAGGTGGGTGTTGGTCTCTTCTGCCAAGTAACAAGGAATAGGGCAAAAGGAAATGGCCTCCAGTTGCACCAAGGAAGGTTTAGATTGGATACTATGAAAAATTTCTTCACCAAAAAGATTGTCAAGCATTGGAACAGGCTGCCCAGGGAAGCATTACCATCCCTGGAGGTATTTAAAAGACATGTAGATGTACCACTTAGGGACATGGTTTAGTGGTGGACAGGGTAGTGTTAGGTAAATGGTTGGACTCAAGGGTCTTTTCCAACCTACATGATTCTATGATTCTAAATACTTCACATTAAACATGAAGGTGGTCAATCCTGGGCAGTCTCTCATCTGTCCATGCATTCTTCCTATGGCACATATCAAAGCTTCATTGCTAGTGGTCTCCAGGCTTCACAGAATCATGAACACCACTGTGCTACACACTTTTGCGCAAGCTTCCTGTGTCTGGAAACAATAACTGCAGGCCTGCAAGACCTTTACTGGACAACCAGTAAAACAAGTAATGTGGAGAGAATGTGATCCAGCTGGTCATGGATGCTTTCTTTGGTTTGCTAGGTCAGAATACTTTTTTCCTTCCTCAGCAATTCTGAAATCATTGGAAGTAATTTAGAGATCTGTAGAAATAATGCATAAAATTTCAGCTCATCCCTGGAGATATTATAGCATGGTTTTCTGTAGCAATACTAACGTACCAAATGTAAGGCAACAACTGTCAGTTTTAGTTTCAGTGAAATCGTGCATGGTTTTTTAATAAACCTGTCCCTGATCTGCAATCAGAGCTTGTATAAGTCAAGCACATTTACTCACTTGAAAATAATATTTAATTAATACCATAAGAGATAATTTTGAGAAATACCCATTTCCAAACCTGTGGATCTTATATCATTGAAAATATGATTTCCACCTTCGCCATTTTCTCCAGCAGAGAAAATAGAGGGGGCTGCTCAGAGAGGGCAGAGCTGCCACTCAGTATTGTACAAACACAAAAGATAACTCTGCTCTGAAAAGAGCACACTATACTTGACAAAAGGCAAAGACAGAAGGACAAGGCAACTATTCAAAGTGCAGACCCTAAACATGTAAAGCAAGCTCATTTATTAGACAAGTAATTATTAGACCAACAACAGTATTTCATGAATTGCACTGCCCTGTAAGTATACAATTCGTTTCTAAATGTAGCCCTCTGTAGTGAGGACACATTTGCTTAGCCCTTTCCCACCTACTGACAGTTGTATACACTTCTGATGCTTTAGAAAGGAATAAATAATTGTGATAAAACCATGTCATTTCCTACTTTCATTAGGATAGAGAAAGTGGGGGAAATAAAGAGCTTTTTATTCTGCTTCTCCACCCTCAAATCCTAAACTCCTGCCATCTACTTGGTTGTCCTCCTCCAGAGGAGGCTGTTGGTGTCCACCAGAAGGAAAAAAGCCACAGGAGACATCATAACCAACTCTAGAAGAGTAATTTCCTTGGAGTCTGACTGTACAGTTGCTTCTCACTGATTAGATGTGCTTGAAAAAGAGCTAAGTTAGATGTGTCTAATTTAGTTTATTAAAGAATATGAGCATTCAGGATCAGGAGTGAAATGCTAGTTTCCATCTATGATTACTCAAAGTGCTCAGAAAAACACTATGCATTAATGCCCATAGATTATGTTTGCTAGTGATTGCCATAATGGTGGTGGAGAAATAAGCACTAACCTACATTTTTATAGAGGAATCGATAATGATGTGCAACATCATCATAATAATATTGCAGCAAATAGTTGGAGCCTTCACAGTTCCTACACACTCTGTAGCACCTATGGGTTATAGCACAGAAAAGGCTAATCAGTTATTTCAGGTAGAGTACACAGGAACAAAAGCCTCTTTTCCTAAGAATATAGTTTGCATAGGCTCTACTCTTCCATCTAGTTGCCTTTTCAAGCATCTTGAAATGCTTAAAATTGAAGTGAATTTCAACTGAAGTCAATTTCAAAAAACATGTTTTGATGTGACAAAAAATGTTTTGTTCAAATACTATTTAGTTTTTGTAGAAAACAAAAGGTCTCTTTGGAGAAAAGTCTTAAATATTTCCCAAATGGAAGTTCACCAAACACATTCCTCTGTGCTTCCTTTTCATCAGAATAGCATTTGCAATGCAAATTCTTTCTTTTCAAGAACTTCCAGCTAGTTCCTACTTCAAGGATTTTTCTTCCAATGCCACCAGGTGAATGATTTTCCCAGTAAGATCCACAGCTGCCAGCAGAGCCACAGGCGAGGGGGCTACTCCCACAGTTCCAGTAGCTTTGCAGTCAGCCAGCAGTCATTTATAGGAATAATGTTAGACTTTGGAAATCCTTGGGGTCTGTCTTTGTTTCCCCCAGAATCCACAGGACAGGAATTCTAGCAGCATAGAGATTTTACAGAAATCAGCCTGAACATCTTCCAGCAGCTTCTCTGCAGACCCAGAAGCCCAAGATCAATGAAAGAATGAAACACCCAGGCACTTTGCCAAGCAACAGCTTTGGAAAAACATAGACTTGAGTAAAATCTCTGAACTGTAGAAACATGTCAAAAAGCACAGAAAGAATTTTGCTTGTAAACATTTTAATCATGCCATAGAAATCTACTCAGGAGTATCTTTATTGGAGTCTAAGTTTAACTAATATACAAGCTCAGTGCTGTGCATTACTATCCCCACAAGCCTGACTCAGCCCATTAACCATCTAATACATGAGAAACACTTTTCTTGTACCCAGCTAGAGTTGCAATATGTTTTTGCTAGCAATAAGTTTGCTATGTGCTCACTCTTAAACACACTAGAAGATTGAGGAAGCTCTTGGCAAAGTGGTAGTTTTACTACAGCTAATCAATAACAGTAATACTAAAATTAAATGCCCTTACCAGAATTTTTTATTGCACTCACATGAAGGCAGCAAGTAATTTTTATGTGATTACTGTTAATTTTGTATCTCCTCATCTTGCTGGTCACAGTTTCTATTTATCAGTAAGGCCCCAGTGTCAGCACAGGCAGCATGGCCCAGGGAGGCACAGCAAGCCCTCAGTAAATACCTTCTTATGGAGCATAACCCCTGTACCTGGTATGCTCCTCACAGAGGTAGCCCCTCAGGATCTTCAAGAATTTGTTTTTCTTGGATCATGCAAGCTGTTGTCATCAGAACCCTCCCTTAAGAAAATACAAGGAGCATTTCAACAGTGACCAAATCTCTAGTCCCTGTACAAGCCTCAGGAGCAAAGTCCATCAATATCTTCATCCCAACCTTTAACAGTTCAGATGTGCAAAAACATCTTAATCCTTTTAGTGGGACACTTACCTGAAAGCGTTTACTTTTTAGGCATCTCAAATTTTGGAATGTCTTTGCATCTCAGAGTGACAGCACCAAGCAAGAAGATTCGTGTTCACAGACCATGAATGACAAGTGTTGTCAACAGCTCACAAAAACGCTCTTGTAATAGAGTCATTCTAACACAACATCAGCTCTTCACATTCCATTGACTTTGGCTTATAAAGAACTTCAAGATTTCTGCATCTAGAAGCCCATACTCTCTGGTTGGACCATATACTAGAAGAAAAAAGTCCACCTTGGAATTAATGATGCTTCTCTTCAAGTCCTTATCACCACAGTTCAAATTCCATTAAAGGGTACATGCATGTATTGATAGGGATTTTCATAGGAAAATTTACAGTCTTCAGCTCTATAGTCGCACGGTCTAACCTTTTAGATTTCTGAGTTTTCTTAGGAAGTCGTTTGAATCATTACTATGAAGTGATGCCTTATTCTCAATCTAATAAACAAGCAATCTGTACAGTGTACTTTACAGAGACCCCCCTGTTGGTAAACAGAACAGGCTGTTTATTTTCACCTTTTTGTTTTTACACATTAAACAATGCCACTTCATGGAGGAAACACTGAGCAGAAATATTACTAAATTGGGACTTTTTGACATAAGAGGTCACTTCCAATAGAGACTAATGCAGGTGTTGTCTGCAGCATTCAGCCAAAGCAGCACTGGAGTGATTCCTGGGTGTTTTCACCAGATGCAGAGCAGCAACATTAAACTAGGAGCAAGCAAACTGCTGCTAGGATGGATTAACTTGCAAACAGCTCATTTCTGCAAGATCACATTGCTTCCCACTGAACTCTCGGTGCCTGCCAAGTCTAGTCTCACCTTCAGACCAAACATTTGAACTTTTTCCTCCCTGCAGCAAGGAGAAGGACACAATAGTTTGGGCTTTGTTATTTGTTTCTTGCATCTATTACTGAGCCAACCACGGATCTATTCCTCGCCTTTTTTAGTGCAGCCTCAAAGCACATCACAGCTACTGAAAATACACATTTTGCAAAAACAGCCATGGAACTGATGGAATGTTTATAAGTTGCAGGAACTAGAAACTGAATCCAGATGCCCTAGATCAGTACTCAGTATTTTGCTTCCAAGAATACCTCTATTTTCCCTTATGCCTGTTCTCATCACGATTAAAACTACCATCTGTTTTAACAACCCAGGGGGGACTATAGCTAGTCTTTACAGCACTACTAGCACACAGCTATCGAAGGGTTAGAGTCCAGAAGAGTGATAGAGTTGAGGTGACAAGCGTTTTGGCATAACAAGGACTCAACAGCTCAACATCATCTAGCAACCACTCTATAACAGCTTTAGCACATTAACTGAGAAACGCAGCATGGGCTGACAACTCTGAGTAATAGGATAAAGCAGTACACACCTCATCTACTTCCCTAAAAAGCTGCAAGCAGGAGTATAAGCTGAAACTTTCCTGCTTCAAAAACATCCAGAATGTCCAATACATCACATGCCTTCTGGAGACTATTAGTGGAATTAAGAACTTGAGCTCATGGTCAGAGGTGCAAAAGCTTTCAGACCTAGAAAGGGTGAAAAAAAACTCAGATCTTTCACTGAGCCTGAGCATATTCCACTTCAGAGCTCCAATGCCAGCACAGAAACCAACATCAGTGATCCTGATGTTACCTACTCTGTTTTATGAAGCCTTTGGTGTTCTGCAAGTTACCTGGTTTTGTTTGGTAAAACTTACTTTCTCTGCCACTGCAAGCTAATGATGCAAAAAAAACCCCATTGCCCTGGACCAGTTCTGTTGACACAAGCATTTTGCAGCTGTTTCCAGTTTTGGGGGAAAATAAACTGAGTTAAGAGGCCTTCACTGAAAGTCAATGATCTTGAGGGTCGTCTTTGCATCTCCTGGCTTTATTAGAATTACTCCTTATAACAAAAACATGGGTTTTTTTCCTGCCAAAACTTTTCCAAAAGGTTTGCAATCACTAAATTCCACCTACCTCAAATTGTTACAAAGTGTACATAACAAGCCCAATAAGATTAAAAAAATCTGTAATGCCCCATTCATCTCTTTAGGAGGCTTACTACTATTGGTAAACTAAGAAAGATGGGGCATACATGATTGAAATGGTTTAGTAAGAAGAGTCAGAAGAAGAAATATCAAAACTAAGTTTATAGCCCACAAAAACCTCCTAGGAAGGGAATGAACAAAATCAACTAAAGTGTGCCAGAATAAAATTGTAACTGTGTACATATAGAAGTTGTATAACATCAGGGAAGTCTCAGCTGTAGAAAAATACTCCTGCTGGTTTATTCTATCCTTTTATCAGAGTGATCGTCAGGAGGGCTGACAGCTCTGTAGTTCCTCTACTTGCACAGTGCTTTAAACATATGTCCACCTCCTTAAGACATATGAGAAGGTAGGGCTCCTTTTAAGCTTTTTGCTTTAATCCTTGGCTTCACACAGCTTCCAACCAGACTGGAATTGTTTTAGTGTAGCCAATATTCTTTTGGTAACTGTAACATACTGGTCTATGGATATATACAAGCTTTTTGCCTTCTACATAGCAAAAGTTGTTAGAAAACACTTGGACACAGCTAGGAAGGCAAATAACATTCATTATAAGCAAACAGTCCTGCTCAGCAGTTCCATCACAGAAAGCTGCCCATCAGAAAAGGACCAGGGGGTGCTAGTTGACAGCTGGCTAAACACAAGCCAGCAGTGTGCCCAGGTGGCCAGGAGTGCCAACAGCCTCCTGACTTGTATCAGGAATAGTGTGGCCAGCAGAAGCAGGGCAGCGATCGTCCCCCTGTACTCCACAGTGGTAAGGCTGCACCATGAATACTGTGTTCGGTTTTGGGCCCCTCAGTTCAAGAAAAACACTGAGGTGCTGGAGCATGTCCAGAGAAGGGTAATAAAGCTGGTGAGGGATCTGGAGAACGAGTCTTATGATGAGCAGCTGAGGGAACTAGGGTAGTTTAGTCTGGAGAAGAGGAGGCTCAGGGGAGACCTTATTGCCCTCTACAACTACTTGAAACAAGGCTGTAGTAAGGTGGGTATTGGTCTCTTCTCCCAAGTAACAGGCAATAGGACAAGGGCAAATGGCCTCAAGCTGCACCAGAGCAGGTTTAGGCTGGACATTAGAAAAAAATTTCTTTACTGAAAGAGTGGTCAAGCATTAGAACAGGCTGTCCAGAGAGGTGGTGGGGTCACCATCCCCGGAGGTGTTCAAAAAACATGTAGCCATGGCACTTCAGGACATTGTTTAGTAGGCATGGTGGTGCTGGGTTGACAGTTGGACTTGATTATCTTGGAGGTCCTTTCCAACCTTAGTGATTCTATGATCACAGCTCATAACTTGGGCCTAAGGACTTCCCCTCCCCAACAGATCAAAGGCTTCTAAAGTTACATTCATGGTTTTCCATACACAGCAGGATAACACTTTATAGGAAGTAGTCTGTGGTGGAGAGAAGTATAGCAACTAATATTAAAAACCCTTAGCAAGTTTGGAACTTAGAGACACCATTAAAATTACAAATTAAAACTGGCTCTACCTGTCCTACAAAAACCTGTTCTATTATATCTTGGAATTGACTGGTCAAGGCCACCACCCTGATGTGAGGGAAAAGAAAAATTGTGTGCACTTAATTCAATATTAACAGTGGACAAATGAGTGAAAAAAAGAAAGTAGGGAGGGTTTGCTTAAACCTCAGAGCCCTCATATGAGGAAAGCTCCAGAGGTTTGAAGCCTCCTTCCTTTCACTGGATTGTTATAGCCTTGTTTTCTCAAATTCTTCCAGATTAATTCACTACCTCCTACACATATCAAAAGATGCTTGGTATGACTATAAGCCATTAATATGTGTCATTTACAACAAGGAAGTACTGCAGCTGCACTTGTATCTGGTTTCACCCACATCAAAATTCAAACTTAACTGTTTCAAGGAGCCAAAAGCTTCCCTTGCAATTGTTCTTAGGGCTTTAAAAGAAGAACTATGGAGTGTTGGCAAGCAAAGGGCTTGGGATGACAAGAATTAAAGGGAAAAATAAACTAACAAAACACAGCTTAAGTGTGGCTACCTCAAACATTTGCATATAAGCAAGGAAGTGGTTCTACAAGTAGCAGAGTGAAGACTAAAGGAAATGTGATCCCACTGCTGAATGGGTTGGGGACCTGTCGATGTAGGATGTGGAAAAGGCCAAGTTACCAAATGCTTTCTTTGCTTCATTATCAAGTATCCTGACTGTACTCCTTTGAATGCCTAGGTTAATTGAATGGTTTTAAAAAAATAAAAATCTAATTTCACAAAATCCCTCTAAGATTCCTTTGGCAGGCCCAGAAGCTGCGAAGCATAAGATCAAATTTTGTTTAGTAAAAAAAGTGCCAGGCATCTCAGAGAAGATTTCATTCTTTAGGTTACCTGGCAGAAGCAACTACTAAACATTGAAAAAGAGCCTCCTCAAAGCACTCATGGTCTCTCCAAACCCACTGGTTCCAGGAGGGGGACATGGTTATTTTCCTGACATGTTCTTTTTCCACAGGCTTTTGTACAGTTGCTATTTACTGTGCACATTTCAAATATCAACAAGAGGACAGAACTAGAATACCCCTGTGTCTGTAATAGAGGCTTCTCAATTAACTATAAGCATTCCTAGTACAGTTCTGGTAATTAGTTTGAAAGAGTTGTGATACAGCTGTAGATGTTCCAGGAACAGAAGTAGAGAGCCAGGACTGCCAGATGGATTATTTTCTGCAAGTTATTTGTTCAGCATACCCTTGCAGAAAATTCAGATAGAATGTAACACAATAGGACTGTATAACAATTATTCTAAATATGTTATAGTTTAAAAGAAATTACTTCCCTTTTGTAGCTCTAGTGAACCATCCACATGTTTTTATAACTAAGTTATGGGAAAATCTGCTTTTTACTTCTCTAGCAAATTCTATCATAGTCCCCTTCAGAAAAAAAGCAGTAGGAAGTTTCAGAATTTTAAAGCTTATTCAATTCTCTTAGCATTTTCTTTAAGGGGTTAGAAAGAAAAATGCATTATGTTCCCATTCTAAAAGCTGGCCTTTATCTACTAAGCAGATAAGACAGAAAAGAGGTTTTACATGCTGGCATAGCACAGTGTACATCCAAACCTAGCAATGAAAGTTGCATCAAATCCATCAATTCCCAAAATGAATGGACATTTTTAATCCAGCACATTGCAGGGCATCACTCCTGGAGCTAAATTTCCACTTAGAAAAGAGTGGTCTTAGAGTCGCCACTCCATATCATCCAGAATCTTTAAAACATCAAATCCTTAGAAGAGTTTTCTTTATCTTAAGGAAGTAGAGACACAATGTAAACTTGTACACATATCAGTATAAGAAATTGAAGTCCTACCTTACTGTTTTAATGCTCTAACAGCCATTGTACATTATCATTAATAACTGGAGTCTAATTTTTTTACCTGTTATTCTTCAATCATAAAAACACAGTGCAGTGCATTAAGTAATATGGCCAGAAACCTAGAGTTCAATGGTTTTGTCGTCAGCTTGATTAATTATCCAGTGTCACTGCTAAGCCAGACATCAAAACATGGCACCCACACTATGGCACTTCTAGCCAGCCAGCTATCATGACCTGGACTCACACCTCTACCCTGTGACACCTTACTGCTGTGGGTAGATCCAGATCCTAGATAGGGTCTAGGTTTTGGGACAGAAAGTTCACTGAAAGCGTTCAGATTGCAGAGTACACACAAGCCACCTCCAGAGGAACTGAGGCCATGCTCTTACCTGGAGTATCTGCCACACGAGACGAGCATGGCTCAGTAATTGCCTAGAAATCTCAGTATTTCTTATAAAATAGAAAGCAGGTATCTTGCTTCCAGGACCGAGGGGGAGGAAAGCTTAAAACAAACCCCAAATGTCATTAAAAACAGAAGAAAGGAAGAATATTTAAAGTATAGAGACTAAGTATTAGTTGCATTCCTAAACATTTTAGATCACAGTATTGTAGTTATACCACTCACTTTGTTAACATTGGTTCTGCTTGGACATATCCTATAAGAGCTGCAAAAAATATTGCAATCTGCAATATCTGAAGGTACCTTGACCAATTCAGACCAATCACCCATTTCTAGGAGCACTGCATTTCAGAATAGCAACATTCAAGATCTCAAACATTTCCAAAAAGTATGATGAAAACAAGTCATAACTGATACTAAATAAGTAGCAGTTAGAATTATTTTTCTCAGTGTGTTGCAAGACATTTTTAAAGGTTTAAAACAAACTGATGTTTTGCAAAAAGCTAAGTGCCAACTTAAAAAGCAATGCATGTTGAATTATGTGGCATACCTTGAGGTAACAGTAAAAAATTATGTTGGTGATTCCTTTCAGTGTGGTTTAAATCTACTAACCTGCTTTGATTTGAGTGAGGTTCAGCATATATTAGAGCAAGATAAAGGATAGAATAACCTTATTTCTGCTGAAGAGGTCCCTAGTTATTAATTTCAAAGGGAATTTCACCATAGAAGAACTGAATTGCAGACTGCGCTACCGCTGCAAGCCTACATAACCTAACCAGGCATGTTGGCTTTTAAGGCAGCAAGAAATATTAATCAGTCCTTTAGGGTACAATTCATCTTCCTAGATTAGTTTTATAGGTATCTAATCTAAATAACTCATCCAGTTTCTTTCCATAACCTATGGAAATGAAAAAAAACATCTCTAGAGCAATTTGTTCTATTCTAAGCCTTTAAGGTGTCACCAAGCTTCCGTTGACTACAGAAGGAGTCTAGAAGCTTAGCTGAGGGTCTGTGTCTAAATAAGATTTCAACATTTGAAGTTTCTTTACATTTGCATTAGTGGTGCAGTTTAACTAATTTGAGCTACCAGTACAAAAATAAGTTGCTTCTTAAACACAAAGTGTATAAGAATTCTCATTCATGTAGCAATGTTAGTGGGTGTATTACCAATGAATCTCCAAAAAGGGGGAAAAACTGTAAAAAAATGAAAGGTTATCATACTCTGAAAATCATGTCTCCAAAGGTTGACACTAGACCACTTCCCTGCAGTTTCCTATTAGCGTGCTATTAATGAAAAATTGCAAGTCCTCTCTTTTGTTGGGCATCTAATGAACCTGATCTGTTTCAGTCTGCAGCCCATGGCTCTATACAATTTTATCCCACAGCACTGAATGTCAAGTGCCACTCCCATCCCTCCCTGTGTTCCTAAAAACCTAGCCAACTCATCCTCTGGGAAAGAGGAAAATGCTAACACCGAAAATTACAAATACTTCATTGTCTTATTACAATATGCTTATTTACATAAATGCCCTCTATTCATCTTACTGGATCAGCCCGACCAAAACAAAATTTGCATTTAAATAGTACCACTATAATTGACATAAAGTACCTGGACTTATTTTCATACACTTATTTCTCTATATAAGAAGCAGGAAAAGAGCTTTCTCTACTCAGGGAGCAAGAGATCAGTATGAGATAATAAGCAGGGCAATTTCTCAGGTTTCTTTTATTTGTATTTAAGTTCTCCAGGGACCCTGCACTTTTCCCTGCTTTAAAGTATGTGGTAGTCAAAGAAAGAAAGTGCACAAAACCCAAACTTGATCTAGTCAAGGGAAGATTGAATCAGCTTGCATGATCTCATAACAAAGACAAGAGTTGCTTATAGATAGCATCCCTGAGTAGACACATCACAGCCAAAAGCTATAACAAATAGAGCATTGGCCATTTGTTGGTTTAGTTTTTTCTAAATCAGGACAGCTATCATACCAGCAATCATACACTGGGGAACAAACACAGGTGCAAAGTAAAAAGGGGTTCTTAGAGAGTAGAATTTTGCTGGAAGGTAAGCTTGTCAGTCAGAACTGAATGAGATGGCTGCTGGAAGTATTACTGGAGCCTCTTTCAGTGCCACCCTGCTGCAGGAAGGGGACTGAGTTGTACTTTACAGGTAAGGTACAAGAGAAGCAGTAGTCCTGTTCCCCACTGGGGGACAGCAGCTGTGGAGAGACAAGCTGAACAAGTAAGGATGCTACAAGAACTGGAATAGGTTCAGAGCAGCTTTCTCTGCTGCCAGGCAGTTGAGGAAGGACATCCCCCTCTGAATACCAGCTTACAGTAGATCAGTAGCCCCTGCTACCTGAAAGCATCCCACAGACCTACATTTTACTATGGGATAAAGATACCAATTAGAAAAAATGCTTTATCAGCTCTAAAGAAGTGTGAAAACAGAAGGAGCTAATGAAAACTTCATTTCCCGCCGCTCTGGAATGTAACACAAATCATCGTTTGGATGAAGAATAGAAGTACAATAATGATTATGGGATAATGATTATGGTTTTTATTTGGGGGTTGTTGGCTTTTTCCCCTATGGTTCTCTTCTCCATGACATTTCTCATCCATAAAGCCACAGAAGCATATCATTGCTGCGTGACACAGCTTCCAAATGAAGCATTTAAATGAGATGAAGATTTGTCAATTCCAGAAGAGGGCAAAAAATGTATCAATATTCAAAGGATAAAACCTTGCAGTAGAAAGTTTTATGAACACAGTTGAACTGTGTGAGCTAGAGCAGCGTTTCTCAGAGCACCAGCTGTAAAACACCAGAAGGCTCTCAAAGGACATCCCTCTTTGGACAAGAGGATGGCAGCTTACTTGCCCAAAGCGTGAGGCTAAGCACAGCAGTTCCAGTTACGGGCTGCAAGAGTTCCACAAGGAAGGGGAGGGTTAGTTATCTCTAATCACCAGCACTCCAAGTCACAACAGATTTTAAATGTTTCAGAAGTGTTTGGGGTAGGAAGGGCAACCTCTGAGAGCAGAGTATACAGAGCCTTACAGAGATGGACTGATGTATACGACCCTCACAGAGCCCTCCTTCCTGTTAGGCCCCATGTTGCACGAGCACAGGTTTGTTGAACTGAGCTCGGTATCTGTTTGCTCAAATACTTTGACTCAGTGGCAGAAAGAGGCTCTGTGACATCTAAATAAATTCAGCTCACCCCTTGCAATATCAGCAGCATATGTTGTGTTTGCTTTCTCATTTTTCTATCCTAATAATTAAGAGAAGAAACTTTTCTGGAAGAGACAGAAGACAAATTTCAAACCCAAGGCAGAAAAAAAAATGTTTCCAAACAGCATGCCAAGCTGACTTTTTTTGCAAGGCTTTTTTTTTTTTTAAGTGATCAATTTGATGAAGATCAAGTTACAGGCAAATGAAATACTTGCAAGCCTTAGTCCTCAGATTAACATCTTCCAGCCACTTTGCCAATCCCAAGAGTATCTTTGTCCCCAGTGCAACACAGGATACTGCAAGGCAGGGCTAACACATGCCAACCTGTAATGGCCATTTAGGAGTTGATACCTCAGCTGGGTTCATCACAGCACACTACCTTTCCATCCCCACACGCCTGCAGTGACAAGAGACCCTGTAAGCAGCATCATATGCTCATGATGTCACTCTTGCCAGGGAAACCAGCTGTACAGGTAGCACAGCTTCAGGGGGTCAGTTCAAGGAGCTGACCATACTTTATTGGGAAGCAGAGCAACCGAAAGCTAATGCATAAAACTTTCCCTCCAATAAGAGTTAAAACATCCTGGTTTAGTGCCATTACTTTTACTACAATAAACACCTCCAGGATGGTAGTGCTGGACATCCAGAATGCAACACTCCTGAAACATTACTGGGAATCTTACTCCAGTTCCCTAGAGGCAAAAGACCTGTCAGGCCCCAGCATAAAGTTATCTTTATCAAAAGCAATGTTCTGCTTCATTTATTGGTATTTATTTACACAGCAGGGTAAGCCCTTTCTTCCCAAACCAGAGACAAACTGTGCTGAACAGCAAAGCAGGAGGAGTCCATTTCTGCATAAAGCTGTTGTCCAGCTCCTATGTACATCTTGTTGCAATCATCATGGCATAAATAATTTCCCAGAGAAATAATTGTCACAACAGCTCAGGCAACACCTTATCCACATCAACATGCTTTAAAAAAGGCTTTTTTGATATTTTCTAAGACATTGCCTTCTCATAGGTTCTGCATCAGTAGACAGTTTCCTAGGCACTGACAAAGTTTTGCAAACAAAAGCTATAGGAAGGCAAATATTTAGTATTGCCTGAAGTGTTTTGCAGAAGACAAGTTTCTATACAAAAGCATCCTTATGCACTAAAGTATAGACAATGAAAGGTTTTCAGCTTCTTTCCAAACCCTCTATAGATAATTCAGTGTATATACAGTTAACCACCGGCCTTTTCACTCAAATCAAGCCCAATATCAAGATTTCCACTGGTTTCAGACAGTCACTGCTGAAAAGCCCTAGACATTCAAGTGGGTTGTATTTCGTTTCCAGAAGATTACACTAGTCTTAAAGGACACTGTACACACAGACACAGAACTCAATCAGCTGCAGAATTTTGCTTGAACCTTTGCCTGCTTTAAACATACTTTGGTCTGGAAGCTTGGTGAAGCCTTCTCTAGGGCCCCAACCCTATATTATTCCATGCTGTTTACCTCAAATACTGTCATACAAGCACTTAATCCTACAAGATATTGCTCACACCTACAAAGACCAGGGGTTGAGTACAGGTTTTCAGGGCCAGGCCCCAGCCTCTACAGCACACAAGAAGTTGTTCAACTACATCCACCACTGCATGAATCCCATCCCAGACAGTCTCAAAACATGGGTAAAACGTTATGCATGTTGCCACCAGACATTTTATTATTCATACTAGCCTGTTCTCCAAAAGCATACCGCTGATCTCAGAATTGCTCAGGTACTTGGCTTACATACCTACCTTGCTAGATTCACATCTTTGTAGCTACAAAGAAGATGGATACTCCATTTTTACAAGGAGTCACATGGAGACAACAAGGGGGAATGAATACAAGCTGCTCTTGGGGAGATTATGATTGACATGAGAGAGAAGTTTTTCACAATGAGAACAGCCAACCATTGGAAAAATCTCCCCAGGGAAGTGATTGACTCTGCCACACTGGACACTTTCAAGATGCAGCTGGACAGGGTGCTGGGCCATCTTGTCTAACTGCTCTTGCCGAGAAAGGTTGGACTAGATGAACTTTGAGGTTCCTTCCAACCTAGGATTCTCTGATTCTATGATCTGCCTTTGATTTTTGCATTGTTACTCAAAACTTCAGGCAAAGAGAAGCTTCAGCTAGAAAACAGCCTATGTTACAGAAGATTACCGATTATCTGCAGAGGCTTTGGAAAGCATGTGCATGTGGCAGGGAGAGGGAACTACCTCAAGTCCAGAGAACTCCACAAATTATATGAGTGACTTCCAAGAACCTCAGATATGCTCAAAATTCACCTGATCATGATGAAAGACATACAAGTATGGTTTGTTAACTTGATTTTCAGCTTCTTGCCTCTCTAGAATCTGGCATACAGATATTAGCTCAAGAATTTACAGAGACATGGTTTGCAACACACCATACAAAATAATTTAGAAGGCCCTTTTGAATGCAACTGGGCTAATTAATCTCTTTTCTCATGAAGAAATAGTGCCCAAGACTCTAGTAACTCAGTCTCATTTAAGTGCCATATGAAAAGTATTGGTGGTAAAACACATTTAACTGAAATGTTAAAGTCCCCGAGTGAGAATGGCAACGGTTCCCTTCCTTTCTGCTTGACTGTCTACTGCAGTTTTGCACTGCTAACTTCACCAAACAAATACGTTAATTCCACACGTTAATTCCACGTCATCTTGGTTCAAAACCAGATTCAATAAATACTTCAGGTCTCTTGTTGATACTCTAATTTGTCAGGCACCATGTCTTAAGAGGTATCCAGTCACTTAAATTGATGCAATTTCTACCAGAACCAAATGGACACTTACCACCCTCCATTGCCTGCAAACCTCAGTCAGTCCAATGACCTGCTAGAAGTTATGACAAAAACTAAACATTCTCTTCTCCTTTATATGATTTGAGTTCTTACACATCTTTTTAAAAGCCTTTGTATTTTCCAGCTGGGCTATTAATGGGTACAGGAAAGCAATCTGCCTTGTTTCCCGGAATTATTGCAGGCCGATGTACTTGTCAGTTCTAACAAATACAGCAGTGATTTTTTTTCTGCTGAAATATGGAATCCAGTCACAAGTTGAATTGTTGCTTGTTAAAGTCAATTCCCCATCCTCATACTAGTCAGAATGAAATGATCCACTAACACACTCAACTATTTCAGGTTAAAGACAGTAGAGTGCTATGTTCCCAGGGCTGTAAATGGACATATCAAGAGCCTGCCTCATAGGGATCGAAAGTCAACACATATTTCTAAAAGTGATGATTTTCATTTCTCCCAGAACAGAAGTCAAGTTTTATACAGACTGATGACTGTTCACTTGAAGACCTCAACATGACACCATCACCCTTTTAAAAATTATTTTAAAATAAACCTTAGTTGGTCTGTTCTCCTTCATCCACATATCAAGCAATTAACTTCAGATTTGCCTTCATGACCCAATTAAATCAAGTGACAGACATTTGGCTTCAAGGACTGAACTTTGTCATATCATGAGTTAGAACTGTGCACCTATGAGCTGGAGTGTAGGCATTGCATTGGGTAACTGATCTTCCATTTCTTGTGTCTCCTTGTTTGGTATTTACCCAGTCAGGTCATCCAATCTAGACATAAGTCTGGTGGCCAAGTCACATTTCCATGACTCTTTTTCCTCCTGCACATCCTGCTCTGCAAGCAAGGTGGCTCCTCACTCCTCTCCATGCTGGAAGAGTCCCAAGATATTTCAATAAAGTGTGATTGAATATCTCTATCCTGAGGATAGCAGGACATTGTACTGCTAGCACCCATCTCTCCTCTAAAGCACATCTCTTTCAACCTGTTGAAGAACAAATTCAATTCCACAGAAGTAGCTTTGACCTGCTCAAATGAGTCAGCTGAGGCACATCTAAATTTTAGAGATAAGCACCTCATACTAGTCTGTATGGCCCTATGGACATGAACTTTGAATATCTATAACTGAGGATTAAACCATTAGCAACGTTTTGTAGCATGATAATTCACTCCTTTTCTCTCTCTCCTTCCTTCTGCTTTTTTGTGTCCTTGATGTCTAAAGGACATGTTTAGTTCCCAGGGAATAATGGATTCTTAATGTTACTTGGTTCCATTTGCAAGTCATCTTGTCCTTTCCCTTCACCTTGCCTATCACCATCAATTACTTTATTTTTTTGTATTCTACTAAATAACTTCTGTTCTTCTGTACCTTTTCAGTCCTTTTTTACTCTCACACAACCTACTTGTCAACACCACCACTATGCCCCAACTACCTCAGATTCACTGGGAAACACCACATCTGTCTTCCAACATCCCAAGTGACCACAAGCTGTGACAAGTACCTCACAGGAACACAAGGATGTTTTGCTAACTTTAGATAGGAACTACAGGCAAAAAGTTCTAGTAAGGGTGTTGAAAGACGTCCTAAAAATACAATATCCAGTGAGGTCCAGGCTATGGTTCTTCTGAAAGGAAAAGCAACCAAGACACCATATTCCAGGACTGTTGGCAGTAGTGTGCAGACCAACACATTTGGATCAGCTATTCATCACCTGCTGTGGAGACAAGGGATCAAGACTCTAAGGGGAAGTTCACCTCTACTGGGGCCTTTTGGGTGAAGTGTCCACAGCTTCGTAAGGAAATGTGAGGCTGGTCCCTGGGTGCAGGATGGCCAGTGCTGTACCAAGCTGAGAAAGGCAGCATCTTTTTCCATAAAGCAGTTCTAGAAGTTGAGCAGCAGCCAAGGTTCCCCTTCACTGCATCTGTCCAGGTACATATCTGAGCACTAGCTGACTTGTTCCCATGCAAAAAATCAGCTGATGTGCTTTAAAATCTGAGCCTGGAGGTTCTCACTCAGGGCACAGAGCCCCCAGGAATTGTCTCGGTCTTGGATTTACCTCAAGACTTTCACATGAATTGGCCTCATACCTGGGAGAGCAGAGATAACCAATATCCACTGGACTGTTAAGCAAGCACAAGTTTCTATACCTCTGGAAGAGCATAGTGTTTTCTTATGTAGAAAACAGGAATGGTGCCACATTTCCTCTAGAAACTGTCAAGATTCACACATTCCCAAGAGCACCTTGCAACTTTATTTTGTCTGTAAACACCTAGGGAGCCTAAGTAAATAGAAGATGACATGCACTTGGCAAAGCCAACTCATGAGCACACTGAATCAGTCCAGCTGGTTACAAGAGGAGAGCACAGCAGGACACACATCATAACAGATCTACCACACTGTAGTCTCCAGGCTTAGACACAAAGAAGCAATTTACTTCAGTTCTCATTTACACAGGCACTGTACATGTGAACCTTTTAGTAAGAACTCAGTTGTGGTACAAAGGATTGAGTTTTAGAATAGAAAGCCCCAAACTTGGGTCATGCTGCTGCTAGCAGTAACGAGCAAGAGCATGAACATGATTTCAGACTACACTTAAAAGTGTAGCACTCAGAATGGAAAAAGCTCTAGGAAGCACAAGTCTTGCTTTTAACTTTAAGGTCAGTTGAAATTGAACTAGTAAAAAGTTAAAATGGGCTACTGCTGAAAGTTATGATTGCTTTTTTTGTCATTGCTAGAGTGAAACCATCTGGAAGAATGTTTCCCAAGGACTTCTGTTGACCAGGTTATGCTCTTACAGTCCCATTAGCAATGATTTGACAGAAAATACCCTGAAGTTGTGTGATTACTGCTGCTAGAACAATGAATAGGAAGGTTTTAGTATATAAAAGTTCAATTTTGTGACTGCTAGTTAGGCCTCCTGCTCTGCTGAAAGCAATTAGGCTTTGCAAGACTGTCTTTTAGAAAACTTTTTAGTCAGAAAAGCCCCTGGCATTCCAAGCTGGTACTGTCTTTTATGGCTTCTTATATTCTTTGCCATACATTTCCAAAAATGGTGAAAAAATCTAAACAGACAAAGCATATTGATCTTTCTCCAGCTCATTTTTCAAGTTTTGAGCATAGTTTCTGTAGTTTGCAATACTGCATCAACTAATGTCTCAGAGCTGGACGATTGGACTATCTCCAGTTTGAAGCTTTTAAAAAGCCCATCTAAATTCCTCATTTTCCCCAAATTATTTCACTCAAGCCATGCCTTCTCTAAAATACTGTTAGAAAACTTAAGAGTTATTTTAATTTTAAATTCAAATTAATTTTATTTTAATACACAATTATTGTAACTGAAGCAAAAAAGCTTGAGCTCAAACCTGATAAGCTCTTAGATACAGAGAGGCAGTTGGAATACTTGTAGCACATCAAAAGGACGAGTGACTGCCTGTAGAAGATACCTATAGTGTGGGAAGGTATAAGTAAAGAGCAGAAAATACACCCAATTTCTTCCTGTACTAGAGAGAAGGTATGCTCCTAGCTGGCCTCTCTCTGTCAGTAACTAAGTTAGCTATTTGAGACATTTTCCCCCATCACCACACTAATTCACAAGGGAGCCTTTTGAAGGAAAAGTACTTAAATCAATTTACAAGACCTACTCCATCAGCAGTGGCTAATTATGTCACACCTCATATTACAGGCAGTTGTAGTACCTCTGCCTGTTAGAAAAAACAGCAGAAAATCTTCTTAGTTTACAGTTTTCAAAGTAAAAATTTTGCAGACACTTTTCCTGAACACAATTGTGATTCTTGTTTTGGAGGTTTTACACATTCCTGAAATACTTTTAGAGGCACTTTGGTCCTCATAATGTGCATGTGTATACATATATGCACACACCTGAAGAACAATCCCTGCCCTGGAGACCGAGATACCACAGAAAGGGAAGCCTCATCATGCCCAGTTTACAGATGAGGAAGCTGTCCTGACAAAATTCAGTGACTGACAGTACAGCTAAAGCCCAAGACTGCAAGCCAGCTTTGAACAGACACCATGCATGGTATCTGTGGAAGCACAGCACCCAACACAAGATGACCACCATCCTGCTGCAGCTGCATTAGCTGTTAAGTTACTTGAGTGAGGCAATTTAAGACCAGTTCAAGTCTATTCCAGCTGCAATACCACTTTAGGGCTCTGGGATCAGAGACAACCCTAACCAAGAGCACATGAGACATCACTAGTAGAGCAGAGTATTCAACCTAGCTCTCTTGGATTACAAACGAGGAGTTTTTAACCCAACATCTACTTCTGCAAGCAATTGTTTCAGCACAACCTTGATCAACCAGGAATAGAGACCAGTCAGTCATTTATTTTAGATTGTTTTGTTTTCCTTCAGCTCCATCATCCCTGCAAGGCTCCATGAAGCATTCACTAGGCATCCAGAAGTGCTGCTTAATTACTTGCCTTCAGGCAAGCTGCTCTCCTGATCAGAGGCAAGAGCTCTAGAAGTCACAGCAAGAGGTTCCTTTATGACATATTAGTTGAAGTTTGAAGAACTGACATAATCTAGGACAGATACAGAAGTGAGCTGTGCTGGCAAACTCAATGGCAACTTCACAGACTTAGGAGAGTTTCCAGGATGAGGATGAAGAAACTTTTTTATCTAGTTTTCCCTAATTTCTACTACAGATCTTCTATCTCCTATGACAATCTTTGCTGACATATATCTACGTAGAAAGAGCAGAGTTTGAAGCTACTACAAGATCCTCTCAAATAGCTACCTGCAAGCAGAGATGACTCAGGTATTTTCCCCCTTTTTATTTAAGTGAAAGAATCTGCACACAGTCCTTAACCCAGGCCTACAGATGAAGTCTCAGGCAAAGCTAAGCCAAGAAGAAAAGTTCAGATAGACTTGGTACAGTTGCTAGTCTGCAATGTCAATTTTTGCCTTAGAACAACTAGAGGAGGCAGCAGTATGGGGCAACACGGCAAAACTCTGCAAAGACTATTTAGAGGGTTGCACACTAGATCTGGACCCTCCATCCCACATGGATACAAGTTTGTCCACATATGCTTTCTATCCAGGTCTAAGTGGCAGAACTACATCCTTCAAAAAAGCCAACAGTGCACGTGAAGCAAGAACAGCAGCAGACCACCTACTTTGTCACCATGTCTCATTGTACAATTTGTTCCCTGCTTGTGCTCAGCAGTCCAATCCATGGGCTTTCGTTCAGGAAGGCACTGAAGCACACGATTATCACTGTTCTAAAGCAGAGTACAATGAAAGCAATGGACTATATCTGTACTTAGTATTATACTTTTTTGGTGAAATAGAGGCTAGATAAGCCACCCACAGAGCACACAACATGATGAAATCTGCATGTTCTCTCAGGTTTCTCTGCTCATTCTAACACCAAATTCACCACCATCAATCATTTTTTGCCCAGTAAAACCCGATCCTGGAGCCCACAGTAATCCTGACACTCCCAGCCTGAAGCACATGGTAAAGGCATTAGTCTTTGTCCATTCTGTTCCCTCCTGCCACCAACATCAGGGAAGAAATTAGCTTTAGCAGGCAGAGCAGCCAGGACAATTCTTACTTCAGTCGGGGAAAGCTTGGCATGATGTGTTCCCATCTCTATTACTAGGGAACCCTGAAGCCTTAGAAAGGTCACTTTTTATGGACCTGAATAAGTTTGTAAGTTTATTACAGTGCACATTACCTAGGCAACTTGTTTTCTCAGGGTCTGACTTGCATAGTCACTCAAGGAAACTGGGGCAGGGTGAGGGGGGGTCTGGAGGGAGAAAAAGCTCTTTTTCTGTCTAAAATCATAAATAACGGCAGAGAACAAGAGACATCCATTTTCTGTGTAGAATACAATCCCCAGGGGAAGTCTCCTTACCTCACCCTTCCCTACCCCACCAGAAACTTCATACTGGCAGAGTGCAGTTTCATCAAAAACCAAAACAGTTCGTGAAAAACAGATTTCAAAGATTTTCTATACTGAAGCAAAGCAGCAACAAAATGCCTTGTTTTGATAACATTTAACCAGCAAAATGGTTTTAAGATGCTCACTTCGAGCTTGATGATAAATTTGCCCACAAAGACAATAATGTTTCAAGTCTGATGCTTTAATTGTTCTATTTTGCAAAATAAAGATTTTTGTTTAGAACACTGCCTTATCCCAGTTCCTGATGGATAGGGCAATTCAAGAGAGGTACAATTTCCACACAGAAAAGAATTCTGCTTTTTACTCCATGTGTGTGGCTGTGACTAGAGAAGGCAGGTCAGGTTGGGCACGGCGGTGGGTATCCCACAAGGGGAATGGCAGCTCTCCATCCAGCTCAGAGAGGGAAAAAATGTAGTGCTTTTTTCTCTAGTGCCCTGAGACAAGGTATTAGTTATTATTTGACATTTAAACAGAGATAAAAGGAGGCCCCATCCCCTAGATACCACCCTGACTTTTCTGTCCTTTATTTCAGCAGCTGATCATATTACCCAAGATGGGTTCAACACTTCAGCTTTCACTGAGTCACTTTGTTTTTCCTTGGTTCCCTACTAAGGAATTTTCTCTTCGCTCAAGACAAATGTAAGGCTCTCCTCATGTGCAGTCCCATATTCACAGCGGCTATGAGGAGAAAAAGGGGAGACAGGAAAGAGGAGATGCTTGCAGAAGTCATCTCTAAGGAAGTCAGTAAGAGCAGTGCTTCATCTCTCCAATCTTTGCGTTGTATCCCAAGTGTCTCACTTAAACCATAACTAACAAGTAATAACAAACCCTCCCAATCATAAAGGCATGGCCTGCAGCAGTATTTCTGCTGTGATATCAGTTGGCAAAGTTTATAGGCCCCCACAGCTATCCCTCAGACTCCAGAAGCTGCTGCAACCTCCCTTTCCAATTTATTCCTTGCCAGTCAAAGCTGAAGGCCTGTATTCAAATTTTGTACTCTAGATTCACAGAGATAAAATTCCACCAACTCCAGAGGCAGTTGCTTCATTAGACATTGAGTGAAAACCACCATGTCAGCGGTTGACAACTGATTGGTCCCTTCCCAGTTTGAAGAAGCGAAGAGGGTTTCTGTCTAGACCAAGTTACTACATAAAATACATTGAGGCAGGTCAGCTAAGTAGAAAAAGTCGTTTTGACAGGAAAAACATAAACACCCAATACTACCACTAGAAGAGATGGGGCATTTTCCTAGGGGCAAAACACTAGCCAGGGGAATCACAAGAGCTTGATTCAAATCCTGGGTGCATTTTCTTAACATAAGGGTCACCCCAAGCTGTTAGCATGGAAGTTTTGTGAACATGTATACACGTTTTCTTAGCTTGGCTCATGTCTTGGTGGGTCTGGAGGGAATTTGAAGATGTTCTCCAAGACAACAGGAAACATAGCCAAGATAATGAAAAATAAAAGGAAGAAGCATGCTAGAAAGGTTTCAGTTTGCAAAACAAGTCACAAGATTTGTTTCTTACCACTGACTGAATTAACAGCTGCATTTTCAGACCATCCAGGTGACAGATTCCCTCTGAGTTCCCCCATGATGTGTTTTTCCTCAGCTCACAGGTCATATATCCTTCACTGCTTAGAAGTGACATTTGTTAATGAAGCATGCAAGCTCATCTATATCATCAGCTGCTTCCCTGTGGAAGGCACAAGAGCTCCTGAAAACCATAAGTGTTAGTAAAATAGAGGGCACAGTTTAAAGTCTTCAGATCTTGGATTCTGCATCTGACTTTCAAACTCAATTAAAAAAGGCGTTACACCAGAAGCTGGCTGTCAGCACCTGGATGATTTACTCAGTTCAGCATAATTTCTGGGCCAAAAAGCTTTGCTCTAGTCCAGTCCATAGCAGATCTGGATTCAGTTCTTACACCACCATGCACTGTGCAGACCTAAGTGATTTCTTTTCTCCAGCCTTTTGTTTATAGACCAGGGTCATACTCCTGTTTTTCCTACAGGGAACAATGCCACATGCAAGTGTTGTGCACAGACCCAAATTTGCTCTGGAAGAGATGGGGTAGAAATAGGCATAAAAATAGAGTTGATCTACCTTATAGCTAGTTTGTCAGGAGCCCAGGCAGCCCTCTGGTGCCCTAAGCCACAGGCTGAGCTGTGGTTTTAATGTTGGTTTTAATGTCATCATGAGATGGCAAGACCTTCGCTGCTCCACCATCTCTTGCTTTCTCTTGGCAGGCAGACAAAAGGAGGGATAAGGGCAGGGAGCTGTTCAGGAGAAGGTAGGGATTCTCTTTCTGGGGTGCAGTGCCTCCCTGTACTGCAGGGAGGTGGGTCCTCAGGCCTGACTGCACCTGCCAAAGAAGACTTTAACTGCTATTTGTAGTCATGTGGGGCAAGTTCGTTAAGTTATCTGCTAAATATTTACCTCATTTTCATGCCATGTAAGTATGTGGGAGGTCTTCATTTTAAAACTAAACCAGTTTGTCTTGATGCACTACAAGAAACAGACACAGAAGACTGTTGTTGCTCACTAGTCTTGAGCCTTTTCAATGTGCAAGGCAATAGAGGCACATTAGATCCTCTGCGACAGCAACTAATGAGCTGATGAGTTGCACCATTATTTACTGTTATTAAAAGGGGACCATCACTATGGCAACAGGAGCGCCTAGCAGATTTGGTTTCTCCAAGACACGGAACACCTCTCAGGAGCACACAGTGGACTGACAAGCTATCAGAGCCTTTCACAGGGTCTCCCAAGAAATATTTTCACCTGTTTTCCATTGCAGAAAGTTCTGCTGCATGCCAGTCATTGTTCTGATTGACTTCATGAACATGCCTCTATGACTGCTGAAAGAGGGAGGGGCAAGGGAAGTTACTGCCTGGCCTTAACAAGGCTTGTGGCACCTGTGGGACCAAATCCCAGGTAAAAGCAGTTTGTGCCACTTTTCAGGGCTTAGCTCCACTGTTTTAATATCAACTCAGCTTCCTTGCAGCTCACATCACCCTTTTGGTGTCCAGCTACCACCTTCCCCAATGCTAAAAGAGGGTGCAGTGCCTGGGTACAAGCAAAAATCATGCCCCCATTCCAGTTCATTATGCAATAACCAGGAAAAGCTCTTCCAATACAATCAAAGGACCAAAGCAAGTAGCAGAATAAGCAGCAGTGTCAAAAGAAAGGCTGATACATTTTTACCCATAAGCGTACTTTTACATGACAGGTGATGCAGACCAATGGGAGAGCACCTGCAAGAAAAACGCTTCTGTCCTTTTCTGCATATTTCCATCTCCTCCTTGCGCTGAACACAGGGAGCCTGTGGATGCAAAACCAACTGTAGTACTTTCTTGACCAGACAAATTAATCCCTAAAAAAGTTAGTTCTTAGATCAGCTAGATGTTAGAACCTGAGGCCACATGTTTACATCTGATGTTATATCAAAAAAGGTTAACAAAATCATGCCCTAATGTCTACCTGCAGGCACCTGAAGTTACAGATGTACCTTAGGTCACCATGACATTGTTTCAAACTCACATTGGCCAGTAACGATAACCCCAAGACACTTCATTCTATAGTTGTGGCAGCTTTGAGCTCAGAATCATTAACTTTGAAGCTATGTTCTGGAATATTGTAGTAGTAAAAGTCCACAGCAGTTCCTCAAGAACAAGCAGACACTTTCTATTTGCAGAAAGCCAATTGACAACATGGGAGCCAAGATACTTCAGTATTTCTAAAGGTAAACACAATTTCTGATTTAGCATTATAAGATCACTAAATATACATTAAGACACTTTGTCACAAACAGCAAAATATACGCAGCCACATCTCCTACAAGTTTCCTGTTTGAAGCCCACAGGAACTTGGTCCAAAGTCCCCTAAGAAAACTATTTTACAGGAGTAGATAAGTAAAATAAGAATAATGAACTAAAAGAGAAAATAAGTAAAGTCCAAGAAGATCCTAGGTCTTCCCAGGATCCTCAAGATCAGTACATTTGAGAGTAGTCAACAATAAACCAGATTAGCAACTCAAAAGCCTATGCTGGGCCTAGAAAAATAGTATTTCACAGAAAATAAGAGAGCCTGAAAAAAATAGGTCTCTAAAATAGAAGATAAAAGGAAAAAATTCCCCACTTTTTCCCTTACTTTGGTTTAAAAGATCTCAGGCAATCGGGCTGCCCCTTGAAATGGCCTGTTATTTGTGATTTCTATCAGGTTACATATATCCATAACCTTGTATTTCTGATGATATTTCTGCTCCACCATTCAGAAAAAAGACACAAAGCACCAAAAAAAGAGACATTATGAGTCTTAAAAGTGTTCTGGTTCAAAAAAAGAGCAGACCTTCAGATTTCATCCCCTTTAACTCTGCCCCAATAACAATTTTACTCAGGTTGAGAACAGAAGCAACATTTTTCTCTTCCTAGGAAAAGTAGCAGAAGTGACTTCTTAAAAGCGTGCCTTTAAGTTTCTTTAACTTTTTAGCTTTCCTCAGAGCCCAACCAGCCAGTAGTTCAAGGATGGCAGGAGAAAGAGCTATTCACATCTGCAGTGAGCTCCTAGCCCATACTTGTGAGCTATACTGCTGACTGAGACCAAAACAGACCTTAAGAGCTCTGGCGCACTCACCCAAGCATGGTTCTGCCTATCCCTTCTGAAAAAATATCTGCTTGCCTGACTTGCCTACCTCAGGGGGTAACATTAAAGCACCTTGCAGACTCTTCTTGCAGCCTGCTGCTGTTTTCACAGGAGACTGAAAGGAAGAAGAGACAGCTCAGTGGTTCCCTTCTCCCTTTGGGACAGTCCCCTGACCCTTCCAGGGCTTGGGCAGGAGCCCAGCAGCAGCCTCCTTGCACCTGGGGGAGGCAGGTGGGAGCCTAGGTAGCCAAGAGGATCAACACAATGGAGCAGCTGGAGGTCCTGGAGGAAAAAAGAAGCACTAAGTACATCTGGAAGACCACAGGCTATGTGGAGAGCATGAAGTAGAAACCACTGGGCTGCAGTACACAGGAACAAGAAATGCCTGTAGCAGCAGAGCTAAATGCAGGTCTTTCAATATGCCAAGACAACAGCCACCACAGAAACAGGTAAATCCTAGAGAGCAAGATACATGTCTCCAGGAGCACAAGGAGATGAAGGTATTTCAAAGTCATAATTCTAGGGGCCAGACACTACTGGCCTAAGCTCACATCATTTGGACTGTCATACTGCATGGTAGGGATATAAATCCAAGGTACAATTTCAAAGTTAGCAACATTGCTCTGGAGGCATTTCTCAACACCTGAAAAATGAGATTATTTCATCCTCCAGGAAGTTATAACTTTGTACAGCACTGATCTGACACAAGAACATTTTGTCACCTCATCCACCAAGACAGACTTCTCTCATTCTTATTTTAAAGGATTTTTCTGCACCACACCCTACTCAATTTTTCCCCACACATTTTTCTTTCCTTTCAAATCTGAGATACCTTAAGCACCTTGTTATCAGTATCACTTTCTTTTGTGCAATACTTTCTGTGCAAGTGTATGTCAGTCTCCATTTGTCTCCTGCTGGGAAATGCGGCTGTGCCTTCTGAAATTTGGCCTCAAGGCCTAGACACAACCTTGCTTATCTCTCTGCTTCTGACAGCTCCAGTTAAAAAGTAGTTTCACATTAAGAAAACAGAAAACACATGGAAAGAAAAGCAGCCTCTGTGACCTCTAGCTCCACAGAGTCCCAGGGTCCCCTGGGCTTTACAGGAACACTCCTGCTCCCACATGGCTCGATAGCCATATTAGTAGGCAGGTACCTTTGCAAGCCAATCCTTGGAAGAAGGATAAATGGCCTCAGGACTTGTACATTCTGCCTAGCTTTCAACTCTTATCATAGAATGCTCTGGATTGGAAGGGACCTTTAGAGGTCATCTAGTCCAACCCACCTGCAATGAGCAGGGACATATCCAACTGGATCAGGTTGCTCAGAGCCCCATCCAACTTGACCTTATATCTTTGTTATGGCAGGATGGGGAGAACAAAGAGGTTTGTATTAAAATCAATTAATTCAGCTAAACAAGCTAAGGAATGTCCAGCTTTAGGAGATAAAGTATTCTATCTTGGGCAGATGGATGTTGAAGTTCACATAATTTCTAGAGGAAACTTGGTAAGAGAAACTTGCTGAGTAACAGAAATAGACAGAAACCACTCCCAGCTCAGGAAGTTCTCAGGGCTGAAAAATAGAGGACAAGAGAGCTCTCAGAGCAAATCATTGCCCCCCTCTAGGCATTCACTTAGACCTCTGCTGTAGTCAAAGTACAGTGCTAGAGGGACGCTTTCTATGGACATTATTAATCAGGGCCTGGCATGACAGATCTGATGCAGCTCAGTGAAGTTAGCTTGAACTTGTCCATCTGAAAAGTCCTAAAACATGGACAAAACAGACGTCAATTCACCAGCCGAGACTGGTGATGAGCTTCCACAAGTTGATGCTCTCACAGAAATCTTCTTTCCAATAGCATTTTGTCTTAGGAGCTTAGCAGACCCATGTTTGGAGGATTTAAGTGAAGCAAGGGAGGAGCAGTGAAGCCAAAACCCACTGTCCTTCCTTCTCACTGGTCACCTACAGCAGACCCACTACTCAGCTGAAAATGAGGCATCTCCATGGAGAAGGATTTTACATGTAGACACCATCAACCCAGCACTCTCTTGCACACCACTATCAACCCCTTTTGACCCAAGGCTGCATGATTAAAGGCCCAGAGTGAACACAGACTGACTGGGGATAAGAAGCAGCCTGGTAACCTCATCAGTAAGATCTGGAGCACATCGAGAAGCACACAGCTTCTCCAAAGACAAAGGTGAACAATTAGACCAGTGTCCTTGTATGAAAGGCACAAGGATGAGCCAAGGAAAGCAGCTCTCCTGCAAACTGAAGGAGGTTATTGCCTCAAGGGGATAGGACTTCTATGACTTTTTGTAGGAGGCTGGGTGAAGTACATTTTGGGGTTGTGCAAAACTTACTGTGGAGTGTTTGTGTGGAGGACTCTAGAATAGACCCAGGAGGAAGAGGATACAAGCAAGATACAAAGCTTCAGGTGGGAATCTGTATCTTATTAGACATCACAGAAAGCCATAAAAAAACCCCTTAGGTTGCTCTGGGAGTAGCAGAGCTTATTTTAATTCCTTTCAGTAGGAAAATTCTAGTAGCACACAGCCTGAATTTGACTGGAAAGCAAAGTGGAAGGAGTAAATAAAATAATCAAGTGTCACAGCCTGACTTAAATCACTGGGGGTATGAAAACACTTGTTTTGTAGAAGCACCATTGTATACTTCAGTCTAGTTTTTCAGAGTTATTTACCCCAAGCCCCTTCTTTACATGCAATCAAGTAATAATTAAATCTCAGTACTCTATGCACAATGCAAGTGCCTTACAATTTTCTGTGTGCATAATTAAAATTATTTATAGACAAAAATGGCAGCTGTGGATATGAATGCAATGTTTCAGCATTAAGTTTAATATCAGCAAGCAGGAGGGTAATTAGTTAATGGGCATGCAGAGTTTTTCTTAAAGGGCGAAAACATTAATTACTATTTCTTCTATTTAAAATTGCTCCAATAGACAGATTCCTCCCAAAGTACATCTAAAGATTTATTTCAGTTCAGGTATTGTTTTATACAATTGAAATTCAGGCATAAAATTAGCCATCACCCAGGGAATTGGTAATGACTATTATTCCCAGTGTTTTTTACCTTGAGTAGTAAATCCCATACTCTTGAGGAGCAACTGACAGAAGGCATTCGTGATTTTGCACTGCAGTTACCAGCAAATGCTCTAATTTGCCTAATTCAGCAGTCACTTCCAAAGCATGTCTATCAAAGTGTCCCTGACCATCCCATGACCATTCATTCACACTGTTTAATACACACTACAGGGTTTTTATTTTGTCCTAGCAATTTACAGAATTGATCGAGTTCAGGGGAAGGTTACTCTAAAAAAGAAAACTATGGCTTCATGCCGAGACAGAGCACACAGATCAGCAGCAAAGCTTCAGACAAGTCATGGAGTGACAACAAGGGAATTTTACTCTTTCCAGTTTCAGCACTGTGGAGCCCAGCCACTTTCACCGAGGCAAAACATGCTTGGCAGAAGCCATTTCTTGTATAGGAAACTTTGATAAAAACCACACACATAGCAGAAATTATGGGGTGACAATCCAGGGCCAGCAGGAAGAAACAGTGGCCTTTCCAGATAGGCACAAACAAGAAACCCTCACATAAGGGGTAATGACTTCACATCACTTCAGGCAAAAACAGAGCTGCTGGCATTGTAATGAGATTTAGAATAACTCCAAAACCACAACTAGCTTGTTTCCTGGCATCCCCAGGGAACAGCAGCTCCATACGCTAAGCCTCACTGGCATTAGGCAGTAGCAGGGCTGTACTAGTCACCCAACACCCTCTTAAGCTCACACAGCCAAAGCCTCTGAGCTCCAGAGATTCTATGCCACAGGACCAAGCCCGCAGAACAGGAGCTCTGATGCTGCAAAGACCACACACATCAGGAGCTGGTGCTCACAAACTACCCAATATCCCAAAGACAGAGCTCTGCTCTCAGTTCCCTGCCCTTTGCCAAGGTCACTTATCAGAAGGCAGCTCTCAAATAGGAGCCTGTGAGATGCCACCATCCCCTGCCAAGCAGTGATCTCTATTTGGGAGCAGCTCAGGTGACCCCTGCTAGGAAATTCAAGCTCCCACTCTGCCCACAGCTGACTTTTTGTAAAAAGATTATGCTGATTTCCAGAAGCTTAGCTACATTCAGAGTACAAAATGCTTTCAATGGCATAGCTGCAACATTCAGAGGGGGAAGGTATACCAGTAACACTAGTTACCCAGCTGCCAGAAAATACTATTCCCACCAGCAGAGCAAGTTGTTCAAAACAAGCTCTTCTATCCATTATCCACATTTTGCATCACCATCAGCCTTCCCTGTACATCATGTATACAAACCAAAGATTGTTTCCTCCTTCAGAGGCTATTAAGTATTTCCTGCACCATTTCCCATACAAGAGTCTATTAAGGTGTATAAACATCAATACTGATTAATACTTGCTAAAGTTTTCACCACTGTCACTTAATCATTGTTTGTACTAACTAAAATACCGTATGCAGACAGAGTCCACACTGTAAGCAACACTAGATTGAAAACTTCTAAGCAATTCATCATATTGCTAAAACATGCAGGCATGTTTCTCAGCACCAGAACATCTCCTTTCTAATTTAGAATGGAATTAAGCATTGCTGCAAGTTTGTGACTCAAAGATAATTGCAAGACACTTTTCCTGGCTTCTTGTGTTTTCAATTTGCAATTGCTGCAAGAAGTTTAATGGCAGCTGTAATTCTCTGTGCTGCCCCAGAAGTCCCCAAGGGGCAGGCCACAATACCAGTTTCTCAGAAGTAAACCATTACACTCGCTTGCTGTAAAGATCAAGATGTAGAATAAATGTGAAATAGAATGTAATTAAGAACTCTCTTGCCAAGAACCATTCCCTTCGAGATATTATTTCGAAAGCCTGAGTGTTTTGATGAAAACCAGTGAAGACCAATCCCCTGGCCAGGTAGCAAGAGTTCTCGCTCATGATGATTACTTTCTTAAAAATTAAGAATCCCTACTAATTGTCTACTCACTGTAGATTAGTCTGAAACACAAATTTACCAAATTGCTTAACATTGAGTCACATTTAGTTCACAACAGACAGATACCCAAGTTCCCCATGGGTGGGTTAGAATAAGGAAAGATAAATAGGCTTTTCACAATGTAGTCTATTGGCCAATCTCTCATACTGAAGGCAAGAAAGTTCACCCTCAGAAGAAAAAAAAAATGCAAGGTTTGTTTGGTTTTTAGGAGTTTTTAACTTCTACCTATAGTGCTTAATAGCCTTGAGCAACTGTTGCCAGTCACTTGAGGGGAAAGAGGAAAAATCCTCTATTTTGTGAGATGGTTGAGACCAACTGGAGAACAGAAGCAAGACTGCAAGCAAGATCTTGATGCTGATTTGTTGTACATCTGTAACAAACCCATATAGCTGGCCAAAGACAAGCTGACACCACTTAACCCTATTGCAGTTAAAGGCAACAAGCTTCACCAAAACCCAGCTAGTCAGCACAAGAGATTTCCAACCCAGCAGGACTCCATCAGCCCAGACCACAGTTCAGAATCTCCTACTGTAACCTTGTACTAAACACCCAGACCACAGGTCTCAGTTTCTATTAAATGGGAGGGGCGCATCCACACAATCCCTGAACATCCCCCAGACTGAATCCTTCAGCTTTGAAGCAAGCCAGCACAGAGAGTATTGGAAGGATCTGGGATCAGTCCCCACTGCCTGCACATTCTGCTGTGTCAGCAGAACTCAGCATCACATACAGACACAACCCAACCATCACAGTTGCTAGCTGATCATCTCTCCTCAGACAGAGCTGTATTATCAGGAATAAAGTATTTTAAATCTCATTCCTGGCCACCACAGCAAGAGCTTCATGTATTCAATGGTGCCATGGTATGAGGAAACAGAATTCCATATCACCTTCCAGCAAGCACTCTAGTGACTCTTCATCTTATCCCTGCTTACACAGCCACCACATTAGCTCTTCTTCCAGCCTAAAATGCTTTAAATTTCTTTAAAGTACATAACTACCTTAAATACAGAGTAAGGTTTTGTTGTACATTAAAAAGCACATGCCCCAGGGCCCTGGCATCAGTATCTGAGTAATTATAGATCACTGTGACCCAGATGAAAGAGACTAAAAGATGAACAAGCAAAAACTGCTCTTGAAGTCAAGTCAAACACGCTTAGAGAACAGAAAACAAGGAGGGGGGAATGGAGCCCCCAGCAGAGGAATACAACAGAATTATACATCAAACACCCCATCAGCACAGACTGAGCACGAACACCACCACACACTGCCTCCCAGCTGTAATCAAATCCCCTGAAGCACAGATGAGTACAAATAGATTCTGCATTTCCTCAAAATAATCAGCTGCAACAAATCTTAAGGGTCCCAGAGACACACAAACATGAAACCCAAATTTGGGACTTGAGGTTACACAAGAGTAATGCCAGATGAGAAAAATAGGGTACCAGAGCGCCCAAAACTAGCGAAAGAAGAGTAATGTGGGCATGCTCTTTAAAAAAAAAAAATAAGTGATACAGAACACATTAATCTGTTCTAAAGCCTATGCTCACCTTTCTTCACCCCAAATTTAACACCAGCTCCACAGGTAAGAGCAGAGCTCTCTCACAAGTCACTCCATAGTCTTTGCCCAACAGGGTATGCATCCATAATACAGCACCTTTCTATAAGGGGAAGAAATGCATCATAGTCCACCTGCAGAGGGCTCTAGGCTTGCAGGCAAGGGGCACCTTTGCCTTTAGCAGCTGTGGCAAGAAGTCTCCCACAACAAAGACAACTCTCCAGGATACAACTAAGCCTATACAGCAGTGCTGCACCTAGGAATTCACAAAGAATTTGGGGAGCTGACATTTCCTGACATCAAGGCAATGATAATTCATTTGTGCTGTCCCAGCCAGACTTGCTGGCTTCTCTTTGGAATGGCCTGAGTGTCTGCAGAAATACATAGCACCTTAATGATGGGGTTTTTTGAGAGGGGGCAATAAGGGCAGTTTTAGTCAGCAAGTTTTGAAAGTGCTGGAAATTAACAGCAGATATTTGGACATGCTTGAGCAGAACTAGTGCCCAGGTTGCTACAGACACTTTGGAGACACTCAGTTGAACCTATCAGTCACAAGAAGCTCATGCAAGGTGGCTCAGTGGGGCATCATTCTGTCTGAGCTCAAGAGGACTAATGCACTGGAACAGAGACTCATAGTTAAACTGAGTGCCAACACTGCTGCATTTGCAGTGGAGATACACTTGGAGCTTATGCCTTTCCAGGCAAACCTCACAGGTTCACCACTGTTAAGTTTATTTCATACACAAATTCATGCTTTAGACTCATTTAAGGAGGAGCATTAAAATCCTTCAAAGTGCCTACACTTTAAACATAAAAGATAGAGTATACCAGTGGAAAGAATGAAAAGCTTCCCTCCTCCCTCTTTCTGAAAGAGCCTGAAGAATCTCAGATGGAAGAGGCTACACAGATGGCATGTATTATTAGAGAATAAAGGAGATGCAATTAACTTAACAGGCAAGGAATTTAGTACAAGCCTCCTGCAAGCTCAGGAAGAATTTGAGTGACTGTGATTAACATACACACACCCTGTACTTCTAAAGGAAGGGCATTTAGCCTGGTATACTTTAGGTAATAAATGAGAACTGAACAGAGCACTCACTGCTGGAGTCACTTGCCAGAGCAAAGCCTTGTTTTACTGAACAATTCTGGGTGGAAACACAGAAGAGCAAGACCACATTAAACAAATCATCGCCAGAGGGAGAGAAAAAGCTAAAACATCTCTTAACAGAACATTCAATTAAGCACATGTTCAGAAGTTGCTTCTGAGATGCATGGAAGTTAAGACAGATTTCTTTTCCATGCAGCAGGATTGTTTGCTTATAGGCAGGGTGAAAAATAATTACCTTCAGTAAGTTAAAGTCAACCTTTTCAGAAAAAAAGAAAGCACATCTATGTTTAATGCAATGAAGATTCAGTGTGATACTATGAGATTGGAAGTACCTGCCAAGGTAATAAAGAAAGAGGACATCTATGCTTGCCATTTATTTCCTTTTGAAATGAAACAACCCACACTGTCACTTCTACATTCTACTAATTTTAACCAGCTGCATTTTCCAAATAGATCCCTGCAAAATATCCCCAAAAGTTAAATATTCCCTGCACAGCACCTCCAGCCTGTGTCTGCAAGTACCACAGAGATTTGAGCCCCTCCCAAACACACTCAACTGAACAAACAGGTATTGCAAGATTCATTCCCCATCTTCACTTGTATTATTTGGGCCTAAGCTTACCTAGCCATAAAGACCTCTTCTTCAAAACTCAGTCCTCTGACATGCACTGAACAGGCTACTATTGCTGCATATCCCTCTCTGAAATGGAGCTGGCTCTGCCCAAACTTGCTCTCCTTCCATCCACTCACATCTGTAACAGTTCTGGTGACCACTAGCTTCAGTAAACCAGAAGAAAGAGGTACCAATCCACAGTGTGTGACAAGGGAGGAGAGCTCCAGGCATATTCCTCCACAGATGGATGGCAAGAGATCTGGGAGGATTTCTCTCCCAGCCCCTTCCTGTCCATATTTAAACAATCTGCCAAGCTTCCCAGTCAAGTCCAACAGCCATACCCACACATATCTGCTTCTCCATGCAACACTTGTTTACAAACACTGCTTGAATATTTCCCTATTTGCTCAACTTTGCAAAGTTTGCTTGCTGAATAAGATCTTCATCCAGTCAGAGACCATTACTCACACAGGGGTGTTTGTTAGAAACCAAAACACATTATTCATACTGGAGTTCCATCCATTCAGCCAGCCTCGCCCCTTCAACACCTCATTTTTCCTATTTAGCCTAGTCTTTCATTTTCCTGAAATTGGGCATAAGGCTGACATTTTTTATGATTTACTGATTTATTTATTTTTTAAGCCCATTGATACCTACTAGATTAAAAGCAGCCCTACCACATATACACAAAAAAATAGCCTTATTTCCCCTCACTTTCATTGCATTACCCTTCCTCTCTGAGACAGACCTGCTCCCCGCTGGGTAACACGCTCCATTTATCACAGCCTGCAGAGAACCCTCTTGCAGGACTTGGCTGTGTGTTGCAGCAGCCCACTGCCTGCTCTGCAGGTTACAGAGAAATGCAAGTACATAATTAGTTATACCTGATGTTTAACATATCACCTTTTATCCATTAGTTACCTGAATAGTCAAATTGAACCAATTTGAAAGATGTCTATTACATTTCACTGAACTAAAACTTGGACGCAAGCTTTGGCTCCTCATATTACATAGTTAAATTAAATCCTCTGGCTACCACCATAACTAACATGCTGATAAAACCAAGGGCTTATTTGGTTATGAATTCAGGATTTACAAATGCATCGACAAGAAAGCGAGTGTCATTTAGCATACGAGAGGGAAAAACAAGTCACAGCACAAAATACAAAGTTCCTATCATAATTAGTGATAGAATGTCTATTGTAAGTAATTTGTACTGAGTTCCACCTTCACTTTTTAAAAAATAGTTTGATGCCTTCTTTGCTCTTCATGTCCTATAAAGCTTGACCTGGTCCAAGTTTTACAGCCACCGCTCAAACTAAAGCAAGTCTCAGTCTGCCAAGTTCAGTGGGCAGCTTATAACAACCCAGTTCATTTGCTAATCTCCAGCTCAGGGTTCATCTTGTATTTTCTAAGAGCTTATCCCTTCCAAGCAAAGGTTTCAAGTCACAACTGAAGTACAAATCTAACAATTAAAATAAGGTATAATTCAGACAGAAGTAAGGCTTACATCCCTGAATAGCACTAATTCTGCAGTTCCCATCGCAAAACCCAGGCAAAACAGATCTTTAGCACAAATTTTGTAATAGTTTATTTTCAATTCTGAGATACTAGAAGTATGTGGGATAACATTCCTAGCATGTGTTTTGCAGATAAGATTCCTTGCCTTTATTAAAAGTTCCACCTAAGAGAATGTTTCCTTCCAGGAGCACTAATGCACCGTCCTAACAGGAGGATCCAAAAGCCATAATACTGGATGGTAACCCACACTGGGAATTTATCCAAAACTCTCCCCTACAAAGTTGCACTTTGCTGAGGCTCAGCACTACCCCAGAGAATCTTGGCATAAATACTCTTCCCAGAACAAGTTTTTTCCAGGGGAAGCCCAGGCATCCCTTGAGTCACTGCAGGTTTTAGCCACTCTTTTGGAACTATGCAGAGACAGGCATAGTTCTAACAAGAACACACTTGCATTAAGTAGACTATGAAGAGCACCTGGAGACAAATAGATTTTAGTTACAGAATCTATATTCTATATTAAGAAACAAACAAAACAGTGCTTGAAAGCTTTGCCACATCTACCTTTCAAGCTTGCCTAGAGCCCTGTTCCAGGCATCAACACCTCCTGTGAGAGAGGATTAGCCTCCAGTACATGCAATCCAAAGCACATAGGGCTCCAAAACAGGTACCACAGCCTACTGGTTAGGACAGCTTCTGTGGAAATGACTGTTTTAATGAAGGAAGAGAAGAACAAGATCTCCTGTAGTCAGCAGGGGAGGAAGCATACATGCATGTGTGGAATTTTGCTAATTACTCTTTTAACACTGGATAAAGAGCTCCCAAACCAACCCCTTAAAGGGATTCCATAGCAAGATCTAGCATCTAGTTTTCCTCAGGACTAATTATAAATTAGCTATAGTTCACTGCCATCACCTAACCAAGGCACAGTATTTACATCTACGCTATTCAACAACACTTAGCAAACAGATTACACATCTTCAGAAATCAGCAGTTACTAAGAGCATTCTGACTTGTAATGTGTTTACATACCTAAACTCCAACCACATAACAAATTTTGTCAAGTTCAGTCTTCCACCCACCCCCCACAGGATCCTGTAAAGCACTTACCTTCAATCAGACCTTGTCTACAGGACACCTTCTTCCCTCAGAATCCCATAAAAAAACCCCACAGTCCTTCTTTCACAACCCAAAACTTAGCTTCTTCCTTTTATCTTCTTCAGTGTACTGGCTTATTAAGCCAGGAACTCAGCTTCACTTGGAGCAGGTGGGGGAAGGTCTCACTTTTGCAGGTGAGAGCAATAAGGCAATCTGGGAGACCAAGCCACACCAACAACGGGAACTTCGTAATGTAACATTGACAAAATATGAGTTATTTCACAGAAGTAAGGGCAAAGTGCATTGGAAGGTGACCTTAGGAGAAAAGGACTGGGTCAGTCTGTGTTAATACTTGCAGCACTTAAGCTGTATGAGTTAGATATAGATATGCCCTTCCCAAGCAGTATAGGATTAACTGAAGGATAGGATTGGACTAAAGGGAAAGAAGTTCCCAGATCAGCTGATCTCTCAAAATCTGACTCAAGAAAGCTTTGTATTTTCTTTCCCTGCAGGAATGATGTTCTTCGGATGAAGTTAGCAGCTAAATCACAGTAACGTGACAATTCTGGCTGGTCAGCTGGAATTTAGAGGCCCGATAAGGATAGCTGGATGGCAGAGGTCAGGTTAGGTGATCTGATGATACTTTTGTCCTTGAGGCCCAAGCATGAGAGAGAGGAGACAAGCAGTGGGTGGACTGTGATTCACCTGTGTAAAACCTTATTCTCCAGGTTTGCTGCCAAGAGTTAGCTATTCACAGTTAGCTGCATGCTTTCTTTTTAGGTGCCACAAATGTGTTTGCAGAAGAAATATTGCGCATGTCCTTCTGAGTCCGCTACAGACAACACAAGCATTTCCGCAGACTTTCCTGGGTCTTAGTTCTAAATAAAACAGGAGTATTTCTGAGCTGTCATTTACTTTACTTCTCCTGGGAACCCAAACCCCTTTGAAAATGTTTCCATTCTTCTAGGATCCTGCAGCCTCCGTGAACTTATGCCCCATCTGCTGCCAATGGGATCTCAGATTCAGGCTCAAGTCCTCCACCTGTGAGAACAACAGATGGCCTTTTTCTTAATATACACCAAGATGTTTTCTTTCTTACTTACGTGTTTGTCTATAAGGTGAAGAATAGCTCAAGCATTTTCATGTCAGACTGAACTTGGATTTGGTTAGGACTGATCTCCATGTATTACACACAGAAGATCTTGCCATAGCTGTAGAACCCTAAAGACCCCCAAAATGTTGTTACCAATCTTTTCTCCTCTAGGCTCAACCCACCCAATTCTCTTTTTCATTTAACTTCTCCTTTAAGTTTTCCCTGTGCTTACAGAGAAGCTTTCCCTTATCTTCTTTTCTCAGCTTCGTGTGCCTTTTTGTTGTGATTATCTAACAGAGTAGTTAGATGTTTCATCTTTGTCTCTTAGCCAGAATTGGTTTATGTTCCACACAGAGTATTTTCTTTGATTAATTAAAACACACACACAGGAAGCTATCCAGTAATTTTATTGCTATTTTCTACTAACTAGCATTTTGTGTTCTGGATATTATCTGGCAAATGGGCAGTTCACGTGAGAACTACAAAACAGAATTGAAATTAATATAAACTAGTTGATATTGTAACAAAACTAACACCAGTGCCGTCGGTTATAAGGAAAGTCATGACTTACCATGCGTTACTCAAGGAATTTGGCTTTTTTTGGCTGTAATTACTGCTGCAGAATTGAAATGCGGTGCCTTGTTTTGATGACATAATCGAAACGCATCAGGTTGCCTACACGTTGCCTGAGTTGATGTAGGTAATTTAACATTCAATGGATAAATTTAAATCCTGTGTGCACTGTTCTAGGTGCAGCAGGTCAAACCATAAATAACAGACTTCAGCGCACCTGAGCCTCGCAGCATTTGAAATACAGCTGAAGACTCAAATCTTTCTGGCTGAGTCTGCTTCTAGGAAAGACTTATAATGGAGCATAGGATGTTGTTTTTCACACATTGGTGGTTATGATCACTTTGCCCCATGTAGGCAAACAAATGTCTTTTTCCTGTCGGATGTCGATAGGCCCCACACTCATCACCTTTAAACTTGACTACTGCAATTCCCTCAGCTGTAAACGCCACAGCTTGCAGCAGGCGTTTTGGGCATGCCAGTGCAATGAAACCAAACCTTTGTGCTCCCATAGCAGCTTGTGCTTCCTTGCCTTGGGAAGGGACTAGTCTCAACAAGTGTGTTATTCATCCTCTGCCTAGTCTTGATCACCCAAGGGCTGTATGGGGTCACCCCTGCCCCGTGGCTTCCCAGAGCAGCTGCCTCCAGAGCCATTTGTTCTGATCACTGCCAGTCTTCTGTGCCTTGAAGCTCACCTCTGGATAACGAAAACTGAAAAATGTATACAGCAAAACCAGTCACAAGAGCCTGATTTTGTCTGTAAGGTCCATGCATCTTTCAAACTCCAAGTTTGGCTCCCAGAAAGGAAGCAAACACAACTCTAAAGCCAAGATCAGTGGGAGGCAGAGGCCCAGAACCAAAAGTTGTAGGGCTGTAGAAACTCAGACTGCATGCACAGATACAGAGCTAATTTATTCTGAAAGGACTAAATAGGCATATGTTTAATTCATTGTACCTGGAGTTTCAGGCCCAAATCATGAAAGTTAAGGTCTTTTTTGTTTGTTTAATCTTTCAGTGGCACTTGCCACTGCTGCTATTAAAACACTAGGATTGATTTGACACTTTAAATATCACGGACAAATCTTCAGTCACCATTCCTGTCCACACTATTTTCTAAATGGTATCTAAACCAATTTCCTTTTTCTTTTCCCAGTAAAGTGTGAAATTGTTTTCAAAAGTAATTAGCACATTGTGCAGCAAGTAGGAATTAGTATAGCAATTGATATCACAAAAAACCTAGCAGTCCACAAGAGAATGGATTTTGAAACAAATCACCTAAATCTTCAATAAGGTCTCGAGCCCAAAGAGGCAGAGAAAATTACCACAGAGATTTAGAGTGAGCTCTCATTGAAGTATTAAGGCATATGCAGGAAATGATAATAAATAGCCTGTGGTGACAAAGATACACAGCCTAACCCTCCTGTACCTGTAATTTTCTCCTTCTTGGAAAATAAGAGAAAGCTCAGAGAGGCTTCCAACAGCTGCAGGCAGACAACAAGCAGACCTGTGTTTCCCACCCTGCTAACACAGGGGCCATCAGCTGGGTTTGGGTTGAGGAGAAGCTCTCCAACGTTTCAGGAAAGCCGTGCAAGCGACTGTCCGGTGCTGGGCAAGCAGACATCGTCAGATATGTTTCAGCATTAATTATACCATGGGAAAAAAAAGGTGCATTTTTGATGTGTGGTGTTTCACAAACAATTAAATGAACCAAACCCAAATCTGTTTCCCTTCCTCTCATTCTTCTTAAAGTTATTTCATTTTGTCCCAGCTTCTAGAAACATTGCCATTTCTTTGTTAAGTGTCACTTTTTAACTAATTTGATGCTCTTCTGAAGTTCCCACGTAAAACGCTTATTTGGCTATTTCCTTCTCTTTCCTTTAAACTTAAGATATTTTTAAAACTTCTTATTCTTTCCAGATACTACAGGTGTCTTCAATAAGGAAGCACATGCTTGGCCTTCCAGTCACTGTAACTGAGGAGAGTTCCATGGACACAAATTAGCTCCTCAGAGCCTGGCTGAACCTTCAAGTACTACCAAACATTTGGTAAAATCCCATCCAGAAGTGGCTTCATCAAAGCACCCACTATTCATCTCAAAGGGAGAACATGAATGACGTGGTCTGGGCAGTTTCTTGCTTCAGGGTGTCAGGATCCCCCCAAGGGGTGCAAGAGGTGGCCAGGTGGGAAGCAGCTCCCCTCTGCCCAACCCCTGTGCAGCTACAGCTGAGCTTCACACACTCCCGCCTTTTCCACCACTCCGGTCTTTTCCACCACCCGAGTCTCTGCTGCAAACTGGCTAGAACCATTCAGCAACTCATTTATTTCCCCAGACTTTGGAAACAGTGAGAATCTCTCTTACTACCCCCTGCTTACATCTGGTCTGCACCTGAGCTGCTGTTTCCCATCCCAAGTGATCTTACTGTCTGACCACAGTGAACCCACAGTGAGCTCTGAGTGTTGGCCATGGCTTTTCCTTCCACAGCACTTAGGAGCATCTGCTCCACAGCGTTTTAGCCCAAAAAGAGAAAAACAGACAGAAGCAGGCAGGTACAGTTTAGTGGACTTCTCCTATACCTAGGCTATGGCAGCAGTGACCATTTCAGAGGGACAGGACTGGAGACAAGGCTACGAGAGATTTCCAAGGCGTCCAGCCAGGAGACTATGAGGACAGGCTGAGGGAGTTGGGCTTGTTCAGCCTGGAGAAGAGAAGTCTGCGGGCAGACCTGATTGTGGCCTTTCTGTACCTAAAGGGGGCCTATAGGAAAGATGGGGACAATCTTTTTAGCAGGGCCAGCTGTGACAGGACAAGGGGTAATGGCTTTAAACTAAAACAGGGTAGGTTTAGACTGGATACAAGGGAGAAATTCTTTACAATGAGGGTGGTGAAACACTGGAACAGGTTGCCCAGAGAGGTGGTGGAGGCCTCATCCCTGGAAACGTTCAAGACCAGGTGGGACAGGGCTCTGAGCAACCTGATCCAGTTAAAGATGTCCCTGTTCACTGCAGGGGGGTTGGACTAGATGACCTCTAGGGGTCACTTCCAACCCAAACCATTCTATGATTCTATGAGACAGGCTAGCTACAGTGCAGGTCCGTGTCCACCCAGGAGGCAGGGTTATAGGAAGGCACATGTACAGACAGGGACTGACGGCCCTTGGCTGAGCTGAAAAGGGTCTCCTGGGCCATGGGCAGGGGTGGGGGAGGCCCAGGGGAGGCTGGGCAGGGACATGAAGGGCTATTAGTGCCCTCAGGGGCCTGACACTGTGACCCTTCCCTTCATTTGAAAGAGGACATTTGCAAATGTCATTGTCAATATAAAAACCAACAGCAAATTCCCTTCAATTTTATGATCTCAGCAGCTTTCTGAGATCCCCCTCAACCACAGGAACACTTGCTGGGAAATGTTTTTTTTAACTCTTTGTTTTTTCATATATATTGGTAGACGATTAACTTCAGTACCAGATTAGATGATCCAGATAACAGCTCACAAAAGTAAGGGAATCATCCTCGCTCATCATTGCTACTTCTAGAAAATCCAGGCTGCATGAGTTTTCTTTGTTCTTTCTTCTTAGTCCTCTGTCCTCTTTGTAGAGATGATTTTTGCATCACCTCTGGGCCCTGTGTTGCTATTGACAACTGTAGGGTGGGGTGAAGAAGGATGAGATGTGTAAAATGTGCTAGCAGAAGCTAAGGGATAATGGTTTTAAATCACTCGCCTATGACAAGCTGAAGGACTCCGTGGCTAAGGTTTACGGACTCTCCCACACAGCAGTTTATCACTTCTGGCCATTCTCTCTCTCTGGTTGCTTCCACCAGGTAAACTGCTGCTAGACATGAAACAAATGACACACATATTTTATTACTGATGGACTCAAGGCACCACCACAGCCTTTGGCTGTTTATCCTGATGATTCAAGGAGCATGGGTGTTCAAACCTCAGACGTTATTTCAGCGTATGCTAAAGGTGGGGATTATCCAAGCCAGCAACACTTGCCATTGAGGTGCCAGGTCAGTCCTAAGAGATTTTACAGGAGTTTAGTAGGACTGTGGTGCTTTTGTCAGTCCCACTGGAGGTGCAGAGAGATGACTCCTACATAATGCAGGTCTTCCTGAAGTGCTGTAAAGTCTGGCATGCTATTGAGGTTCACTGGGGGGGTCCTGCATTACAGCTCTGCACAAGTAAGTCTGGAGGCCATCCCCCCGCTCAGCACGGCCATGCCTCCCCTCCAACACTGTGGTCCCTCTCCGGGGCAATCATTCCTCTGCACTCGGGGACAGATCACCTCGGTGGTGCCAGCAATCACAAGAGCCTCGCTGGAGGACACAGCTTTCACGTGATTCAGTTAGGTGGGTTTTCATATTCTATAGAAAAGCAAACCTGAGATGTGGTTTGAAGCATTCATTAACCTTAGCAAGCAGGTATTGTAAAGTCCTGGTGGCAGTAACCTTACCTTGTGCAGGTGACAAGAAATCTGCTCCCATGCCTTTCCCCTCTCAGGGTCATTTCAGTCGGTGTTTTCAGATGATTCCCTATATGAGCAATACTAAAAGAAAAAATATAACTGCCCTTTCTTCATAAAACACCTAAACAGGGATTTATTATGGAACAGATAGCAATAATTTTCTTGTATGTTTTTCTGCCATACAAGCTCTCTCGCAGTAAAAGGGGTTCGAGGCGCCTGCAGTGCCCTGGATGGTTTGCAGGGTTCTCTGCATGGACAAATACACTCACTGAGCACATCAGTTCAGTGGCCAAGCCAGGAAGGTAACCCAAGTGCCTAACTCCTACACAAGTGGGGAGAAAGAACCTTTTCGGCATGTCGAACAGTATTAGGGTCAGCAGGAGGGATGCACTCGCAGCGTGCTGTCTGACAGCACCATGGTCCGACACCGGGCAGGGACCTGACCCTGCGGTCTCCTGTTGGGAAGCAGTGAGGGACCTTCTGCAGCCCGTCAGGCCGATGAAACACGCATCGGGTGCTTTCAAGGGGAGGCTAGAGGGGAATAAAATGATGAGAGAACAACATTATTTCTCAATTCAAACTTTGATTTTTGAAAGAAGGCCTAAT
>NW_009260407.1:894779-903660 GCF_000687185.1 Egretta garzetta | reverse complement strand
CTGCTGAAGAGGAATTAGGAGGGGCTGTTTGTTCCCACGCACACAAAGCTGTCACACACCGGGCACATCCACGCTGCCCAAATCTCATCACTGAGCGAGAGCTGATTCCTATTACGCTTCCTTTGATGGACTGAGTCTCACTTTCTATCATTGCTTATCCTTCTCTGCTGCAGAAGTAAAGGGTAATATTGGCATTTGCTAAAAATTCTTCCTGCAGCAATCTGGGACAGTGTGTGATCCTGTCCCCCGTGCCCCCAGTTTGGGGGCAGCCTGTGAGAAGATTTGACTATCAGAAACAATAAACTTCACCTGATCTATATAGATTACCAAAAAGCCTATTCTGTGTTAAACATCTCTTTCACATAGACTGACAGGCACCCTGGTGTCTAAGCCAAAGGATCAGCTGCAGAGCAGGAACAGCAGTTAAAAGAGAAGAGGGGGAGATAGAGTAGGTCAATAGGTAAAACATCCAGTGGCCCATGGGAAAGGAATCAGAGCCCTCCTGCATGCACCCAACAGAGCCCTCCTGCATGTACCCTTGTGAAGGGAAGGAGGTGATCCAGCTGATGTGAATTGAGAACCCATTGCAAGCTGGTCGGAGGAAATGCATGTCGGTTTGTCCGGGGGGTGGGAAGTGATTCATGCAACCACTAATGAGCCTGTGAAACTCATTGCGTCGCTTGATGCCACAGCACTGAGGGAGACAGAAGATCGCACAATAAAAGCTATCCTGCGTTTCAGCCTGTGTCCTCAGCCGTGAACTTGGAGATCCGGCGATAAATGACCCCTTTGGGCAAGTTATTTAACTGGGGGCGTTTCTTGGACTTGTGTCTCAGCACATGCCCCTGGCCGCTGTCGGGAGCTGGATGACACAGACTAGGTTTTCTTCCAGCAAGACAAATCCTGCATTTCTATACTTCACAGAAACTAAAGAGGCATGTTAAGAGTTGTGTTTATTAACTCTGCAATACCACGGATAATTTGCTTTGTTTCAGCTCTTCTGAGAGGATTAAAATCCTGCGTTCTTGCCCTTCTTCTGGAAACCCGATTCCCTCAACCGCTTTGGAGAGGTGCTCTGCAGAATTAAAATCCTCCCTGGGGAGACTTTGTGGGTACAGTAACACCGTTTTAAGATTGCTGCCAAGCTAGCTCGTATCATTCCAAATCCTTCTGGAAATATTTAGAACGGGCAAACTGGAGCGGTTGAAGTCAGGGGAATGTGAGAGTTGTGCAGAGCATACAGGTATGCGATAACCTTTCGGAGTGTGCGCAGGCTGTGCTGATTATCCGAGTCAAGGATCAATTTCTGAAGCGGCAGAAAGAGCACGCTTTCCTTTTAATTTGTCATAAGCAGAAGTAAAGCTATAAAGAAACTCTGATAACAAATTTCTAATACGCTCTATAAGAAATTCACTAACACAAGTGTATTAAAAACATATTTGGTGAAGTTTTGTGGTGGAGATTCAATGGACTGAATCCGAGAGCTGGAGCAGAGCCTAACACATTTTTATGAATTCATCAAATGTTTTACAGGATCTCACGAGCAAGACCCTAGAAACCAAATTTGAAGCCTGAAGCAAATTTTTTTACAGTTCATATATAAAAACAGAACCAGAGGGTTTTTAATGGCAACACTGACACATTGTTAGCTATAACGGGAGCTGGTAATGTTATAAACAAAAAGGGGGAAAAAACTGAAGAGAAAATGTTTGTTGGGTACTCTGAGTACACGTGTGTTTTCTGTTATTTTACCTGGAAGCAAAACCATTAATTGAAACAAAGACAAATGGCAAAATCACTGCCAAAATCCTCCTTCATGTCACTGGAAACTAATAGTGCTCTTCAAACTCTCCTTTGGATGAGGACAAAGCTATAACCTAACCAAGCCGCTCCCAGCACTGGGTTTTACCGTGAGTGCCATTGGTTTCTTTGCAATGTACCACCATACCCCTATTTTTCCTGACTGGAAAGGCGAGATATCGGTGTTTATCTGATGCCAACTATGTAGCATTGCTATACACAAAAAAAAAGCAAAAAGAAACCTTCCCAGGACACACAGATCCTACAAAGGATCAACACGGAGAAGTCTACCTAGTAACTAACTTCATTTTCACTTACTTAGCCAAGTATTGTTAGTTTTCCTGTACAAATATTGTGTGTAGGAAAACAACTTCTGTAAAATTAAATGCATTAAAACAGTGTCAATCCTCTTCTATCACAGAGCCAACCATTGATTGGGTTGTCATGCCAGGAACGCAGAGAATTCATTGAACTGGGGCCATTTAAATAAAAATAAATCCACTTTCACCTCCTTCCTCCTTCATCAATATTCACGTGCAGCGTGCCTTGCGTGAGCTAATAACAGATTCCTTGCAGCCACGCTGTAACTGATTACTATAACTTTGCATATTTTCCTGATGTATATTAAGAGGTAGTACTGAGACTCCCAGGATTAACTAATCTATGCTTTGAATTACCTTTCGTTTCCATTCAGGGTCCATGCAATTCTTTACAATGGCTCTTCAAAAGAAGTTCTGTAGGAAAAAAAGCCAGAAAATTCACAGTAGATTAAAACTCAGCAGGGGTGAATTCATGTCTGGTGAGGAAGGAATTAAAACAAGAAAACCAGTTCCACTTTTACATTTTCAAAAACGCAGAACAATCCTGACCTTACAATGATCCTAATTCTCACAGCAACACAAACCTTAGCATCTCAAAGGCCATTCACGTCTGTTAATTTGTCTAAGTATGGCCTAGAGAACTAAAAAATATACATTCCACAGGTTTGCTCCATGTCCCAGTGGCAACAAAATAATGGAATAATTTAGTTCGGGAGGGACCTCTGAAAGTTAGGTGGTCCAACACCACCCCACCCTGTCTCGAAGCAGGGCCAGCCTAGGGCAGGTTGCTCAGCACCTCTTCCAGCCTGGTGTTTGACACCTCCAAGGATGGAGACTCAACGGCCCCTTGGAGCCCTAGCTCCAGGGTTTCACTGCCCTCACTGTGGGTTTTTCCTGGTATCTGATAGGAATTTCCCTTGTTGCAGGTTGTGTCTGTTGCCTCTTGAAAGCAGGACAGAGTAAGCTTTTGTTTTGGGGAATTTGGCACATTATTGATGTGGCCTCTTAAGAGCTCCATAGAGGGGAAGCATTACCTAGGCTCTAGCTAAGGAACACAGCTTACGCTGCAGTTGGCCTTTATGGCCTGGGCAAGCAGTGTTGGTGCATGAGCAGCCTGATGCCCACCAGGCCATGCAGGTCCTTTTCCCTAACCGATTTCTATATAAAAGGTCAGTTAGTGGCACTGAGAAATAACTGACATCTCTAGCACATCTTCTGTACTCACTGAAATTTTAGAACATTCCAAGATTGCTTTGATGTATCTGGTATACCACAAAAAAAATCCCTGAATTTTCAAACACAAACAACTTTTTGCACTGTACTTTAATTTTATCCTGGTTTGCTTATTAGAAACCATTGATCCAGAGTGACTTTAGAAGACGAGATGGAGAAACAATTAATCCAGTGCCTTTCTTAGGCATTTGAAAGAGAAAATGAGAATAATTTCAGTAGGAGGAGAGGAATTTCAGTAAATAACTGATGCCTCTCTGCATGTATTAAATGCCATTCTCTACTTTGAGTTAAACTTTTTCATAAACTGGAGTTCAAACCCAAATTCTTCAGCTGGGTGTGGTATGTAGTTTGTCTAACACCTGATATGTAATGGGCAAGCAATTCGCTCTTAGCTCATCCCCTTGGGTGAGCCCCTACGATCCTAATGACTGGGAACAATCTTGAAACTCCTTCCCAAACAAGCAGCATCCCCTGTGCACTGGTACTGCTTTGACAGCCCTTTAAATCACTCTGCTCTGCTATCTAATGAGGTTTCCGCACCGTGCCTGGCTTCACCATCCTGTACCCAGCCTCACGTTGCTCCATGGAGCTCCCCTAACCACCACGCTCTCCCGGGCACCTCCATCCTTCTGGTCAAGCCCTCTCTTCCAGCAGTTCCCCGTGTCAGCATCTGTCAGCCATCAATAGTGTCTTAGGTCTGGGAGAGAGGGTGAGGACTTTATGGGCATTTTCCCTTTAGGTCACTTCCTTTCCAAAATCCTAATCTTAGATAAAGTTTACCCCGGGAGACAAGAATTTCCCACAAAGCAAAAGGAGAGATAGAAGGAGGGCATGGGAAACAAGGTCCTTATGCAGCCCTTCATGATCCAACGCTACTTTTTTGCAAGGATATAGATATAGTCCCTCAAATTTTTCTCCTGCCCAGAAGTTTCAAGCGGGTGTTAGACTCTTATTCACTGAGCTGGTGTCATTTAATGCTGTCTCAAATTGTTAAGCAGCTTCTGGATCTTCTCTTCTGATGGATGAGGCAATTCTGTCTTTACGTAATTCAGAGGAGCCACATGAGACTTAATTAATATTTATAAAGCATTCAGGATGCTCAGTTGAAAAGGGTGATGATATAAAAGCTCTACAAAAACACACACAATTTTTCTTATTCTCTGATGTTGCAGGTCAAGTTAGAGACTCATTTTTCCCCTTCATTTTCCTTACAGCAATTCTGTCCCCTATGGGTTGTGTGGAAACAGTCGATGCCCAGAAGCCAGTAACACAGGGGGGTTAAAAAGAGAAGATAACCTATTTACACTTGTAAAGGATGACTTCCCATGAACAGCAAAGCCAACGAAACATTACTTCCTACAAATTTCTGTCCTGTCTCCTCTAACCACCACCTCGTCGTACATCTTCCCGCAGCCCTCACGCCTCCCGGGGGGGAACATGACGATGCGAGCTGTAGCTGATGGGAAACGGCCGAGGGGCCGGTCAGACATTGCATGCCCTTCAGCCATGCAACTGCAGTGTCTCGAACGGCGTAGGGATGATATTATAGCTTGTTATGACGTCTGCAATTACTCTGACTTGTGCAAGGTGCTTGAAATTGTCTAGAAAAGAAGACAGCCATCCCAGCTGTCTGAAGAACCTAGTTTCTTAAAATTGCCAAGCACAATCCCAGGCAGAGCAGAGCAGAGCAGATCGGACCAAGGCTCTCGAGGCCTCTCGATGATATCTAGTTTCTACCTATGGCTCACTCTTGCAAACAGCTATTGGTGCCAGCAAAGAAATAAAAAACTGCTTAACTGAGGCTGGAGCGGAATGGAAACCATCCCACCCCGCTGCAGGGCAGTACCAAAGAGATGCAATAGGGATCACAGTGACAACAGCAAGGGCACCGGACTGGAAGGGATGTGTTGCAGCTGGCAGACAAAAGCACCAGTTAGGGGAACATTGTAGCCCATAGGGAAACGTGTGTGTTTATTTTTTCAGGTCTCATCTACCATGCAGAGGAAAATTATAGAGAAAGAGCGTGTTTGTGTGTGTTTGTACTTCCACTCAACCGTGCCGGAAAAGAGAACTCATCCAGAGCAGCGATTTGTCTAATGTGGAATGATTTAATGGCATATGGCGTAATTCAGCGAGCAAACGGAGGCAACCTCCCCCGGCAGCAGCCCAGCCGTGCGGTGCCGCCCCCCCCCCCACAGGTCTCCTCAGGGATCTGGGCCCCTCTCCCCAGCAGCCACCGCTGGTTGCGTGATCCATAGGCTGCTCCCACCCCTGGTGGGGGGCCAGGGGGCAGTGAGGCAGCTGCTCCTAAGGCAGAAAGTTAGAAGTTGTTTTGTTTCTTAACGTGCAATGCCTACAACTGCTTCCCAGAGACTTTCAAATGATCACATCCCTGCTCTGTGTCAAGTCAAGGGACCAGCAGGACCGAGCTCCTGAACCGCAGTGCCTCAGCACCACGCTCCGATCGAAGCGCTGGCACTCGAGGGCCCATCATGCCTTCCCTTTCAATCCCTGGTGCCAGCTCCAGGGTGTTTCTGGTCCAGCACTGGGCTATTTCAGTGCTCGGAGCCCACAGAGAAGTCTCCGCTGTTCCTTTTGCGGGGTTTGTTTTCCCACACCATTGAGTCCATCTTCTTGTTCTCTTCTGTGTGTCTCCCCGGAACACTCCTTTACTGCTGTGCCTACAAAAGCTGGCTGACTGTCATCTGAGAGCCTTGCCTGCCCCGCCACCAGTATCACCTTGCTGTTGGTAACTGGTCTCACCAGCCAGCCCTCCCAGCTGCTGGTGGCTCTGCCCTGGTCCAGCATCTCCTGCCAAGCTGGCAAAGTGCTGCGGCCGATCTTCACCATGGCATGCACGATACTTGTGTCCCTCTTTTCACTGCTGGGATGCATTCAGCCCCTTGAGAAGAAGCTTCAGAGCTGTCAAATGCCTGCTGTGCTCAACGCCGGGTCGGGCTGCAGAGCAAGCACCTCTAGCAGGAGCAGCCGGGAGATGTGGTGCACGGACCGGGCAGGCAGATGCTTGGAGACAGGGAAAGAAGTGGTTTGTCCAAGCGGCATCGGTGGCACTGCTGCCGGCTGGCAGGTGAGCAGAGGGAGCTTCCGTCCTGAATGCTGGAAAAGCTGCTGGGTCTGAGAAAAATGGAGTGAGAGGAAAAGGAATGTAGGAAAGCAAAAGGGACATGTTTGCTGCACCAAAATAAACCCGAAGTGAGTCATTCAGGGACAGATTAGTTGATACAAGGGCAGTTGTGAGTTTTACAGCTGCCCTCCAGTGGCTGTGTTAGTATCCATACATCTCCCCCAGGCTGGATTAGCAAATATTTCAGAGGTGGAAGAAATCCTTTTAGTTTTACTTGTGCCAGGGTAACGGCTTCTCCCAGAAGCAGATTAAGACAGAGAAGTTAATTCCTTGTCATTTTGACTAAAGGAATCCAATTCTGATCCCAAACAGTTTAGTGGCAGAACAGGAAAAAAGAGTATTGCTACTAAAAGTGTCAGCAGGCCGGGCTGCGGAGGGCAGGCACAGGGAGTTAAACACATACTCTTCCATCGGAGCGTGCCTTTGGGTTTAGGATTTCTGGGTTTCACCACCATGCTCCTCCTCAGTTTTAACCCATCTCTAAGGCAACTGCTCTTTTCTTGGGTCCAGGCCCAGGTGCGAGCTCTGCCCTGCACATCATCTGGGAGGAGTGCAGGGACCTAAGGATCCTGGAGCTGTTGCTTCATTCCCCACACCTTGCTTTTTGGGCTAGCTGGAAATTGCTTGAATTGCCACAGAAACTTAAAAGCCTTGAGGGTGAGAGGCCCTTAAAAATACTGATGTAAAGTATTCCTGCCCACCTTTCAACCTTTCTCCTTCATTTGTTCCTGTCACCAGCTTGACTCCCTCTACTGTGCTGCCAGTGGCCAACGGTGCTTTGTAAGGAGCTGGACTGGGACATCGATCTGCCTGAAAAATAATCCAGAAAGAAGGGGATGGAGGGGGAGGAAGCTGCAGAATTTCATCCAGCTGCGCTCCCAGCAAAGCCTCAAACCAGCCGCCTAGGAACAGGGGACATGGGCAGCAGGGAGAAACGGAGCAGGGACAGGGAAAGGGAAAGGGCAGGATTTGTCCCCATCAATGCTGTTGTCAAGAAATGCATGTGAACCACATCTCCTGGGCTCCACAAAGCCATCTGGACACCGGGACAGAGGTGCTCAGCAGGGCACTGTCCATCTTCCTGTCCAGACCCCACGCGCTGTGCAGTAGAGTGAGTGCACTGACTCCCCTACCCTGAAGGGTTTCTTAAACTCAGGGGACTACTCTGCTTTTATTTAGGGCAGGTTCAAATCTGCGTTGCACTAGTGCACCAGGAGGGTTTTGAGTAAAAACCACCGTGGGCTGATGAATTAGGCTGTTCTCTGGCATTCTAAGGCCTCTTCTTCCTGGAACACTTGAGTTCAGAAGGTTAACTTCACAAGGAAAAGCCTGCAGAATATTTTTAAATTAAATTAATGCTTGTAATGCTTTGCAGAATATTTAGGAGATGTAGGACTGTGAGGACACCTTGTACTCACATTTAGCCAGTCTTGGAGTTGCCCTTCAGCACCAGAGGAAGGTTTAAGCCTAAAGGGGGCTAAGCTGAGCTGGCAGCCCTGCCAGGCTCTCAGAATCACCCAAAGGACACAGCCCCTCCTTTCCACCTACCTTGCAGAAGACCCAGTTCTCTACCTTCCACAGCTGCAGAGGGGCCTTCGTTTGCACGGGGTGGGAAGGTGGGGGGATCAGACATGGGCCTGCAACCCAGAAGTCTGGTCTTGCATCTGGGACACTTGCAAACTTGAGGCATGCTCAGGTCTGGACTTGGAGCGAGGGCTTTGTTTCTTTAAAATGCATGTCTGCCCCAGAGGTTGCAGGAGGAAGGTGAGGTGAAAAGCTTCTCTCCCAATGCAAATTTTCTCTTGAAGCAGTGTAACCACCACCCCATGCCACAGGCATTAACGATGGTCATTTAAGGTGGTGGTGGTTGCATCAGGTGCCAAACACAGCCTGACTCCTGCAAGTATAAAAATCAATCACAACAACAGATAAAATCAGCTCCAAACGAAGTGCTTTCCACGTTAAGCAAATATTGCATCTGGCTGCCAAGGAAATGATGTTTTGTTTCTAATGGACAGCCTGGGGGCTGAGGTGTGGGAATGGTGGTGTCCAGGCCTATCACAGGAATCGCAGCTATAGATGAAACTCCACCACCATCTGCTGGACACGCTGAAGATGAAGCTGGGCTCATCCATGTTTTTTAGGGAAATGACAAAATCCCTTTAAAGAAAAAGGTTAAAAGTGGCAGGGCCAAAGTGCTTACTCCCCTGTTTTCCAGCCACCAGGAATCTTTCTACAAATGGACATGAGCAGCAACTTCCACACCTCCTTTGGAAAGTCTGTTTTTATTTCATTTCATTGTAGCCCTGATAGATCTGAGAGGCGATTCTTACATCCCAAAGTACAGCCTGAATGCAAAAGCAGGCAAACAGTGGGGAAAGAG
>NW_009260407.1:855812-894765 GCF_000687185.1 Egretta garzetta | reverse complement strand
AAGAGTGTTTTCTTAGGTAATTTAACCAAAAACCCCTTCTGTGGTTTACGCAGTAGGGAGCAGTCAGACTCCAGGTTAATCCCCTGTATGAGAATGAGTTGAGAAAAAGAGATCACTGTACAAAGCCCATGCAGACAGTGGAAATTGCTCTAGTCCCATAGCAGTAACAGGGAGAACAGAATTTTTTGTCCTAAAGAAGAAAATCACTGAGCTATCTGGACCAGGAGCCTCATTGTGCCTCCCCTCCCCTCATTTACTCCTACCTGCTGTGATGTTGCTGGATGGTCAGGATCTGCCCAGGTTGGTGGCCCTCCGTGCATGCCACACGCTCCACCACTGCTGTGGAGCAGCTGGGCAGGTGCCACCTCCCACTCAGAGGTGCCCAGCACGAAAATGCACCTCGGAATTGCCAGCACGCTACGGCATAGCACTGCGCACATTCAAACCCACAGTGCTGCGGAGGCATCGGTCCGTTCTCCAGCCCTGCTCCCAGGACCGGGGAACCTCAGGGCACCACGCGATCGCCTCCCAGGCACTGAAGGTCTTTCGAACAAACACAGAGCATTAAGTGATCTTCACAGGACTGCATTTGGAGAACATTTCAGAGCCAGGAGCTGAGTTCTGTATATATCCATGTATCAGAGCGATGTCCCTCCAATCCTCCTACAAAGAAGGATGGTGGCTACAAAGAAGATGGAGACTCCCTTTTCACAAGGAGTCACATGGAAAAGACGAGGGGTAATGGGTACAAGTTAATCCTGAGAAGATTCCAATTGAACATGAGAAGAAATTTTTTCATAATGAGAACAGCCAACCATTGGAATAATCTCCCCAGGGAAGTGGTTGACCCCACCACACTGGACACTTTCAAGATGCAGCTGGACAGGGTGCTGGGCCATCTTGTTTAGACTGTGCTCTTGCCCAGAAAGGTTGGACCAGATGACCCTTGAGGTCCCTTCCAACCTGGTAGTCTATGATTCTATGATTCTTCCAGTGCCCAGCACTCCTGACTCTCCCTACCCTCTCAGCTCCTCACCTCTTCACGTGACCTACAATAACAATCCCCAAGGAAGGGACCAGGACATCTCTGGGAGGTCCCACATACCCCAAATTTCCTGCACTGAACCCACCTTCCAGCTTATGCCAAGTCTGCAGCAGGGCACAACACACCAGGGTACTGCAACAGCAATGTCTCAAGCCTGCTGCATCATTTAGATTTGATTCTTTAATAAATGAAGAGGTGAGGCTTTAATAAGAGATAAGGGAGCCTTGGACTGCCTTGCTCAGGCTAATCTTTTAATGGCTGAAAATGATAGACAAGCTGCTCCAATTTCTTATCTAGCATTTTGCTTTGAATTATTAACAACTAATTTGTACTTAATTTACTTAGTTCAGAAAATTAACTACATGTGCCACTGGTTCCAACATTTTTCATTTTTACCGCCTTCTGCATCGGCAAAGGGCTAACTTCAAATAAACCAATTAAAACTCAACCTCCTGCCCTGGTTTGCTCTCCTAACTCTCTGGAGTGTATCCAGAAATACCAGCTCCTAATATTTCTACACTGCTTTGCTTCAGATTTCCTTAAACTACAACTTGGGTTAATGATTACAGCTGGTAAAGGGACAGGATTCTCCTAATAGCTAAAACAGTTTTCCCAGACTTTCAGACAAAAAGAAACATTTGGGGGTAAAAGGGACAGAATCCACAGTTTTGAGGGAAGAATGGAGGAGCTCTCAAACTTAGAATTAATTCACATTATATCAAAGTGTTACTTTTAACAGAGGCACGTCTAAACTTCCCCATCTCCTAGGGACAGGGAACGTTCACTTTGTTGCATTTAATGATTTCTTTTGGGGGGCTTATAAAATATTTTTTCAAGGAATGTGCCCTGTGGTATGGCTTTCTCAAAACATAATTTCTTTGGTTAGAACATCTTATTCTGTGGCACAGCGTTAAAGTTCATCTCATTGAGTCAGGCTGATCGTTTTCAAAAATAAAAAATAACATTTATTAAGGAAAACAAATACTACTGGATTAATCAAGCTAGTCTCCAAAAATAAGAGGAGATGAATGGCATATCAGTGACAGCTCGATGAAGCATCACAAACATTTCAAACCCAATTGCTTTGTCGAAAGTTTTTATGGAAAAGTTTTTTGAGAAGAAGCTTGTTCTGCCTTCACTTTCAAAACCCCAAACTGACAAAGCCACTACTTCAATGCACAGCTTTCTTCAGATTGAACTCTTTCACAAAGACCTTGCCAAAATAAGCAAGCACAGACAGAAATATACCCGCCTTTTAACACATCGATTTTTAAGGAAACAGGATTTTCTGATAGAAGAAAAAAAAGGGATAAAAAATATTCATTAGTTCTAATTACCATGTCTAGATTTTAAAGGAGCTTATTTTTATATTATGGGGGCTCTGTTTGAATGAGAAAGCTGAGTCACCCAACCAAAGGGTTCCTGTTAAGAAAGAAGGATGAGAAGCACCTGGGAACAGGAATGGTCGTGAGGATGACAAGTGTCTAAACCTGCAGCACACAGGAAGAAGAAACTGGGGAAACTGGAGGCTATAAATGGCCAACCAGCCAGAGAGACAAAGGGAGACATTTGTAGGCAAAGGTGCTGAAATTATGATAATTAAGTTTAATGAAGGGGAAATAACAACACGGAAAAAGGGCTTTTACAGCTTTCTGACAAGCAGTAGTTTAATTGGCCTTCTCCATCCTGCAGAGACAAGAGGAAGACTGATTCAAAAAGATGCTAAAATTAGGCTTCAGCTAAATTTAGAGAACACATATGTTAATGTAGCCATAAGGTGCACCTGTAAAACTTTCCACAGATACACAAAATGCTTAACTGGGGAACAAACCCAGTCTATCAGCCCTTCCTCAGCCTCATCTGAAGGAGGACAACCACTCAAAGGTGAGAAATTCGCTTTATAGACACGCTCCAACCAGCAGTTAACAAACCACCTTGGGTACCAATGACATGGCAGCCATCACACGGCACGGAGCTCACTTAAAGAGGTTGCTCAAGTGTTTGGGGGGGATCCTGGCAAGTCTTCCAAAGAAAATGCATTATGCTAAGATAGTGCCACTGTCAATTCTGTGGCATTTATAAATGTTGTTTTCTTTGGGTAGATACAATCACTGCAACCTGAACTCCTGCGATAACGCAACAGTCAGGGCAGCAGTAAACCCAAAATTCAGGAACTATCACTTGATTTTCAGCACTTCCAAAGCAGGGTCAGAGTTAAACTGTAATCTGTTAACAGTTTACAGGGTTAATTTGTAATCTGTTGCTGTAATCTGCCAGAACAGTCTGGAAGGTGAAAACGCCAGGAGCAGGATTCCTCACCCATTTCCCAGTCACCAGGGATTTGATTGCTGGCAGAGATAGGAGGCTCCTACACATCTCTCCATGAAAACGCTCGCACAACACTCACAATGCAGCGCAGAGGCACGGTGATGTTATCTGGTTTCTTCTCCATTCTTTTCTGGATCACTGCTGGCACTCCGCTCGTGCTTTTTGACCAGCAGAGACACTAAGCAAACATTCTTAGAGAACAACCTTAATAAAGCCCTCATCTATGTTATTCCTGAACCATTATAGGAAGAAGTTTCACCTGTATTAGAGCTGCTCTTGGTCTTGGGGATAAAGAGCCAGCAGGACCACCAGCCAAAGCAGCCTGACCAAGCTGCTCCGGCACGAATCCATTTCTATTCCACCTGGGAAAGGTGCCCGGACCTGGAAGGCAGAGGTTCACCTCCCGTCCATTCTTGCTCACCACCACACAGCGTGGCACATCCAGCAGGGACAGGGACCCCATACCCAGAACATGGGAAACATCAGCTCGCTCAGGCCATCTGTTGCAGTGCTTCTCTATGCTTCCAGTGAAAAGATTTTACAGTATCTAACCTGATTCTTTTCACTGCAACTGAAGACTACATTCACTACTTTCATCCAACCTGGGTACTCCCATATCCAGGGAATAATCCAGATTCTTTTCTTCTCCACAAGGAGGAAAATAAAAGCTGTTCTTTTTCCCTTCTGTCTTGCCCACATCGTCCTTCAAACTGAGCTCCTCAAACAGAAAATGGTATCCCAGCTGGGACCTTGTCAGTCTGAACGGGGTGGGAAGTTTTGCCCTGTTTGTCATTCATGTGCAGGCGTAAGGTATCTTTGCACAATGCTGCCCTTTTCATAACAGCATGCCACTTTTGACTCATGTTCTGCTTGCGAGATGCCAGTAAATTGGTTTTCTCCAAAGAATTGCTACACGGCCAGTTTATTTCCTCACCTGTGCATTTAGTTTCTCTTCTCAGTTGTAATACCTTGAGCTTCCCCTGCTGAATTACATTCTTCTTTTTGCCTTCACATCTTTACAAAAATGTATCATTACCATTGGGATCGTGACAATCTCCAGTGCACTTCCTGCCTCTCCCAGATCTTACCTACAGGCGTAAGGAGCAAACTCGCTCTTGCGTTCCCCAGGTCACTAAAGAAGATACTGAATAGGCGAGACTCAGAAGAGATGCTAGTAGAATCATGTTCACTACTAACACTAATTCTTCCACTCTGCAGTTCTTCTATTCTGACTGTGAATTGTGCTTTACGGAGACAAAAAAAATGCACTTAGTACCTGTACACATGCAGCCTTCCTAAAACAACCACCATTTGCTAACAAAAATACCAGACAGCATCAGAAGCAACATGTAAATTAGGAGCAAAAGAACAGGCTCATAGGTGTCACTGAACTTATGCATGGCCCCAGGCACGTTATCCGATCTCCATGTCTGGGTTTCCTCATCTGCCAGAGATCTTCACTCTGTAAAACATTTCAGACCAAGAGATTGCAAATACTGTCAGTTTAAGAACCAATATTTTCACTATGCTGGAGAACACCCCTTTTATATAGCAATCATGCCATGCATCTTTTATTGAAATTTTGCATTGCATAACTACATACACATGTATTTGTATAACTAACAGTTATATTATAGTTAATTAAATAGCTTTGGGTTCGGTAACTGTCAATGCTTTATGGCAGATGATATCTAAGTCTCTTTGGGGTCTATGGTCTCTCAGGTCTGAACTCTAGCCTAAGAGGCAGCAATGATCACTTCATTCATGTTTCTTCCCAAAAGCCAGAAAGTTCTGTATTCTAATGACAGCACCAACCATGATACCTTCTGGACGATGCCATTAACAGGAGGGCCAGCTTACGGAAGAATCAACAAGGATGACACTTCTCACGCAGCACATGCAAAGTGCAATGAAAATCTACGAAAGACTGAAAAGAGAATGTTTCAAGCAGCAAATCAGATCAGTGGGGATCTCACCTTGAAACTACAGGGCTGCTGAAAACTTGGTGTGCCGTAAAGAGAGAACAAGGCAGAGTGCTCAAATCAAGCGATCCTTCTAAATAAGCCTGACAAGCTTTTATTACAAGAAAACTGAATTAAGCAGAAACTGGAGATAAGTGCTTTATCTGACATTTGGGATTCTAAAAGACTGAGAAATAGGAGGACATTTGCAGAAAGAATAACATGTAAGGTCATCACCAATAAGAATTGGGTTTTATTCAAGCTATTGACAATAATTGAATTTTAGTTTCCTGCCTCAGCCTAGAGTTGTCAATTAATCGAGCCTTGCTTGCATGTGAACATTGCTAGAGGCCTCTGAAAGAATCAGTTGATTACAACTTTTTTTTTTTTCCTCTGAAGGGTGAAACAGCATCCCTCCTTCTCAATTTAAGTAATGATCATCTATGCAGGTTTTATTATATTAAAGCCCCACTCCAATTGATTTACATTTGCCAGATGCTGTCAGAATTGCTGACAGCTGCTTATTGCACTCCAGGTCAGCGTGAAATCACCACGAGAAGGGACAGTCTGCAGCATCAGAGCCGTCCCAGGCTTCTGAATGACTCTCCCTTCCCTGCAAGGTGAGAGGAACTTTAGAAGAGGAAGCCACATACAAAAGCCTTGCAGGGATGGGGAAACAGAGAAGCAAAATGGCACCTCCGCTTTGCAACGAAACAGGATGTCACCTCGATCTGCTTTCTAAATGGTTCTGCTCCAGTACTTACACCAGTTGAAGACACTTCTACAACGAAAGCTTTTCATGTTTTAATTTCAGAAACTACCCGGAATGGGACAAAGTTATTGAATGAATTATCTTAGCAGGTTATTTAAAAAAAAACAAAAAACAACAAAAAAAACCCCACACACCAAAAAACACCACCAACAAAAAACCACTAGAAGAGCTTGTTAAATGTCGTATTAGCAAACAGTTTAATTTATTAAAATGACTCCAGTACACCTCTGTGCTTCTACAACAGACATGGCATTACATGTAACAGGTAAAACGTGGTAACATTCTCAAGGAAGCAGTAACAGGCTTGTTAGCCCAGAAACACGAGCGCGACAGTATCTTACATCACCTCCCGGCTCAACCTTCTTTCACAGGGTGATCCTGATACCTCTCTGTGGAGCAGCCAGCTGAACCCAAGTGCGTGCACACGCTTTCTAATCAAGGATAGGTGAATAAAGCCCTATACCGTCAAGAGAAGGCAGGTATGCCTCCGCTGTCAGTCTGAGCAGAAAGTAAATGTGTTAACAAGTTTATGATCCCTGGGGGCCTGGGTAGCTGTGGCAGCACGGGAAGTGGAATTCTACATTTTCATCACTCTAAAAATGTGAGATCTACAAGAGGCATATGGAAAGATCAAGTTTCTCACACCATGAAAGATCCTGGCCCCAAAAGACTTGCACACCTGAGTAATATGCTCATAAGAATGACAAAAGACTCATATAAGTCTTTACAAGAGGAGAATCTTAAAACACATTTATGGTAATTCAGGGCCTGTTCTTTCTTCTTTTTACTGGTTAACTTTACAGAAATTAACTCAACCTGGCATTCTATCAGCAAAGGAAACATGAGAGGTTAATAAAATCAGAAGACACTGAAGGTGTAAATACAGTGCAAAAGTGTTCTCAGCTTTTGACTGTTATAGCCTGATACTTTTTATATTCTGTGCTTTATTTTCAGGGAAAAGCATAGTTGTCGTGTGTCATAACATACACGCTTGCATATATACGTATACATACACACTTGCTGCAGAATGCAAAGGCTTCCAGTGGCATATGATTCATAGTACTGACTTCTCACATGCAGGTACAAAAACAAACCACTTTTAGAGGTGCCCCTTCCCTCTGCACACTAAATGTACTCCTCAGTGTGTATTCACATGCATTATTACTCTACCCAGTCACTGATTTATATTAACCACATTTTTTGATTTTTTTTATTTTTAATGTAAGCCATAAGTTATCTTAGTTGCAACACCTAGCCAGAACACGCCAGTGACCACAGTACTCCTGGGTTTTACGGTAACTAGTACATCAGTTGGCAGAACATTCTTAATACAATTACTCAAGTATTGTTTGCTTCATATTGCTTCATTTTTTAAAGTCTTTTTGATGTACTATCTTCACTGAAATTCAGTAAACTATGAGAGCTCGTTATTCAGAAGCACCTGGCCTTTTTTTGACATTAAATGGAAGCCATCAGCAACAACCGTTGTATGGAGCATTCATCAGGTTAACGAACAGTGCACATTAGCTAGTGTGAGATGAAACTGTTTTCTAAATAGCTTGTAGACTTCACAAAACAAATTATGTGCGATGTATTCACTATCCTGCTGAGACAGCAGAAGGACATAAGAACAAAAGCGACTCTAGGGTCAGTTTCTATCTGTATTAATGTAGCTTTGGTTCAGAAACTCTTTAAGTGTTGTAGAGCACCTGGTTTAGTGACAAAGCACATGCGTCTCACAGTGCTAGCAGTATAATGCTAATAAACTATAAACTGCAGGTTTCAAATATTAATAGCATTTAATAAAAAAATTTACAGAAATATTCTTGTTGACAAATGTGCAGTACAAATGCAAGCTCCTTGGCCACAAACTCAAATTGTGTGCATCAGTTTTGTGCTGGCATAACAGTGCAAGTGCTGGGATTCAAGTATGCTTTTCCATATTTATGTTAAGCCACAGAGACTACATGATGAAGTTTGGGGAATCTTCTGCTCACAAGGCCAGGATGCGAGAATCAGCCGAAACATTGCAGTAACTGAGATGTTTGATTTCCCTCATGTAGAGGGCAATCTCAGTGAGGAAAAATACATTTCACAAGCAAACCAGTTTCACATACCACCAAGTTATTGCTTCAGCTAGATCAGCTGTACTAAAATACAGGACTACAGGTTGCAATCTAACCTCCACTCACATGAAGAGAAGATGAAATCTACAGTGCAAGTCCTCCATGCAAAAGGATCAAATCGCAAGACCAGAGTCCTGTTTCATAGGACAGAATTTATTCATCATTCAGTTTTGTCTGTGAATTTTTTTTTGTAAGTCAGTTAGATCAGAGTTAAAATTACATCATTTATGATATGTGTTTCCAGAGGTTACTACTTCATGCCAATTCAGATCTGTTCAGCAACAGAAGCCAATATGAACACTTGTTTCCAAAGAATTGCAGACATTATTGCTGAAGTTTTTAGGGCCAAAATTAAGAATTATTTCACCAAATCAAGTCTTTACTCCACTTTAAAAGAAAAAAATATCTGACATCCTATTAATTAAAAAAAAAAAAAAACTTAACACCTTTTTTCAATTAAATAATAACCTAAGATTTTACAAGATATTCACATTCAGGCAAACTGTCTCCTGACTTTCATCTGGCTGAATGACAGATGCCATAATAAAAACAAGAACGCTACTCTCACATTCTTCATGACAGCAATGATTAGTGCAATTTACCACTGCACTACACAGCTCTAATAGTGCAAGGTGAGCCTGCTAACAATGGTTTTAACAATCATCTGCTACATGATCATTATTCTCAGATATCTGTAACTGTTATTCTCATTAGAATTTTGGCATTTATGTTAACATTTATGAAAAACTATGGCTTTATCCATGAAATACATATCCTGCCTAAGCAAAATTTTTAAACCATTTAGTCAAAACAATAAAACTGAATTGGAATGAAAGTTACTTGTTTATGCCATAAGCTGTGTTGCCACTAAACTCAAGATCTCAGGGTTAGCTACAGATCACAAATACGTGTATTTGTGCATCTGTTACAGTCTTTAAAAGTATATTTAAAACATAACACTGATAAAACTTCACTCTTCATTTTAAATCTAATTCTAATCATTTATCGTATTTTTTGCAACATGTTTAATTACTTGTATCCAAAGTGTCATCTGAGTATCGCTGTATTACAACAGGATTGGGACTGTAAGAAACCCATAAATGCATACGTAAGAAGGCACTTGTCTTCCAGTAGTTCAAGTCAGAGAAGGCCTTACCCAGACAGCGGCACTTTACACTCTGAAGGATTAGCAAATGTCCCCAGGCTTTGACACAGTCTCAAAGCCTGTCTTCCTGTCCCTGGACAAAGGTGCTGTATGTAGTCTATAATACCATGAAGCTCATGATGAATTCCAGTAGCTTTTGCCTGTTGCGCTGAGGTAGGAACGTAGTGCTTAGTTCCAAAATTGTGTCTCTTCTTTGTTTTGTCTGATTGAAAACCTAAAGCACAGCATGAATATATGTGAGTATCACCATGTCCAAGGAATCTCCTTTCTTTTGTGATTAAACCCTCATTTACAAGACTTTTTTTCTTTTTTTTCTTCCTTTCTTGAAGGCTTAGATGGCAATGCCTCTAGGTATCACTAGAAGTCACTCTATGCTGAAGCCCTTCAAGTGGCATGGAAGACGAGAAACTGAGAAATAAGCACAGTGTGCGATAAACAGTCAGCTCCTAACAGCGAGGCGTAAAACACGCACTCAAAAGGCATCTGAATTGATAGTGTAAGCACTTTGAAAACAAGAATTCAGATGTTAGATGCTCAGCAGATGCTATCTAGTTCCACTTCTCCAACAGCAGAATAAACTAGAATTAAACGATGGATTTAATATGTGCTTTCCTCATCGCTCTTACAGGCTACAGGAAGATATCTTTACTATAAATTTTACTATAGGCTAACTAGTGTTAGATTATTTAATACAGCAGGATCCAAGGACAAAGACTTCAAAATGCTTATATAGCAATACTTTGCCTAAATGCTGATGCTTTCAAAATTATAATGCTAAATGCCATCTGGCATTCAGGAAACCACGTCATTTTGATGAAAGAAACTCTTCATTTGCAAGATCTAGATAAGCAATTTAAAATTCAAAATGATAATGGTAAAGTGTGAAACTGATCTGTTATTTTAAAGATCTGTATCCTCATAGTGGACACTGGAGATCTATTAGGATGGTTCTGCTGGAGCATCAATCACTGCTAAGCCAAAATTCAGAAACTAATACTTTTTGAAAATTTAAGTGGTCCTTTAAACTTAGTTTTAGCTGTCACTAAGCACAGAGTGTGCTCTCAGCCTTCCAACATTGTCACTGATGTCTAATGAGGACATGGAGTAGCAGAGAAACTTCATTTGCTGTGAATAAAAATGCCTAGTCACCTACCCTCATCCAGACAGGTTTTCTCAGGGGCAAGAAGTTCTCTGCTCTGCAGTGTGTGCTATTCTCCTACAGCCCTGAGCTTTAAGGAAAGCAAAATGCTCAAAACCCACACTATGTTTGCAAGAGATACATTCACATATTTTAAACTGACACTGAACAAGTTCCATGAATTGTCAAAATTATGCCCATTATTCAAATGAAACTTAACAGCCTCCAAATCTGACCACCGAATACTCACCCCAATTTCCTTGAAGACTTTCACTGCGTTTTTCACATGGCTGTAGGTAGCACTCTCAGCTGCAAGAAAGAAAACCCAAGAGATAAACAAACCACAATTGAATTTGGGCTACCTTGTGCTAAGAGAAACACAATGAATCAAATACAGTTCCAAAACCAGCTTAACATACCATATACAGAAACATTCTTCTCCGTCCTGTTTATCAAGTGCCTGTGTAACTTTTGAAGGTATTCAGACTCTGAAACAGGACCACTAAAATTGTGCACGAAGATAACAGCAGAGCTATATGCCTCCAGTAAAGGTCCCAACAGCCTCTGCAGGAAAGTGATGTACTGCTGGTGCTCTTGAGACTGGCTCACCTAAGAAAGGGCAACAAGAGCTTAATTGACAGAGGCCAGCAGAAACAACAAACAACCTGCAACACAGTACACAGCAAAACGGCAGCCCAAATAATTCTTAGTACAAAAAGGAGTACAGGGCTCAACACAGCATGTTATGAAAACGTAGCAAAAAAGCAGTTTACCACAAGGGACAAAAAAGGCACTGCACATCACAGAGCAACGCTACTTTTTTCTCCCCCAGGATATTAATAGCTATTTTCCTAAGATAAAATTAAGGACATCATGCTGTTCTGCAGCCAACAGAAGGGTTGCCATACATTCATAGATATGGGCATAATTTTCCAAGTGTTAACAAGATATCCTATAGAGCGTTTGTGTCAGGTCTGTGAAAAAACTGGTAATATGTCTAAAATCAACATGATCAATCCATGAAGTGAAATCTAGGCTGAAAACAAATACCAGCACAATGTGCCACTTTTGTGCGTGCTGTCAGTAAAGAATTTAGATATTTAGACACCAAGATACTTGAGGCTTTATCAGTTTTCATGACACTAACCACTGCCCTTCTACCTCACTGTAAGATTATTTGATGTTTCTTTAGCTGTTTTCCCCACAGGAAGGAGAGAAAGGTGTTTTACTGAGTGTAGCAAAAGACAACAGACTAATACTGTGAGCCAGCCAGAAAAAAAAAAAGAAAAAGATATCATTACCCTTCCTGATCTAGTGAAGTACTTTGTATCTCTTTCAACAGGCTTCAGTGTTATTAGCCTTAAGATAATATTACCTTCAGGTAGCAATCTCTTTGCTCTTCTCCAAAATCACTGTCTTCATCTTCCTCGTCACTTCTCCAAGATAACGGCTCAGGGAGCTTTTTATCCCATTGCTGCTCTGTAAGACTGGGGCTAACGTCCTCCTGATCATCCTGCTTAAATTTGAAATACAAGGTGATAAATAAGTAAAAAACCCAAATCCAGGCAAACAATAGGTTTATTTTATAATCTCATCTGACTTAATCAGTCCATTCATTAACCAGTATTTAATGAAATCAGGTGAGACCCAGGCAGGGTTGAGATAAGCAGAGAGAAGAGACATTTGCTATAAAAGACTGTTTTTCTTTAGTTTGCCTGTCACATAACAAGGAAAATCTTTGCAAGCATTGCTGAATCTTCCAGAGGCCACACAGTAGCAGTTGTCAAGAAAGCATTTTCAGTTGTGTTAGGATAAAAAGTTGAGATGCAGAATGCCACAAGCTGCTATTTGGAAGTGGTAACTTACTGCCTCTAACGATGCAGTTCCTGTATTTGTTCCCAGGTGAGATATGGTTGGAATACAATGAGCCAGTTTTAATCACAAAGACCCCAAATTGTTTAAGCCTTGATTAAGTTGAGGCATTCAAGACTCCTCCACCTGTTTCATCACAGCAATTTCCTGCTAATTACCCTGACAAGCACCATCCAAATTTAGCCTACAAATGCCTGACAGTAATCCACTCTCAGAGCAAGACATGGATTTATACGTATACTTATTAGCAGGTAGGTGTCCTAGGTAAGTATACATTTCTTCAGGCTTTTGAGATGAGTGCATGACAGCAAGAATACCACTGGTGGAATTTCTTAACTTGAGTATTGTGAGGGAGAGTTTGCTGTTTGCTTTTCATCTACTCAGTAAAACCATCTTTTTTAGTAAAACTTTAGTAAAAAGTTCCCTTGCAAAGGCATAGTGAGGTAATCTGCCAGAGACAATAAGCAAAAGTGACAAATATATATATACTAGATGTAATCGAATAGTGATTTTATTCTGCTGTGCATATGCAGGTATGTCAGAAGTTCAGGAGTAACTGAGGTACAACAGAAATACCCCACCTGACTGATCAATGCCTGATGCAACATTCCATTTCAACTGTGCATCTTCAGAAATAAATTTTAGAGATAATAAACACACACTCAAATGAGTAAAGGAAGCCTTAGTGTCAAACATTCACCGTTACTTGGTTTGCTCAAAGCAGTTGAACAGAAATATTTTTTCGAAGGTCACCAGTGCTGAATCACTGAGGAAAGACCCCCCCTACAGTTATTCCATTTGGAAATGAGAATCGGGGAAGTTTAAAACCAAACAGATAACAGACACTTCACAAATGTGATTATTGTCATAATATTCACAAGAAAGAAAAAGGCCTCTGCAGCAAATGAAGAATGACATCCTTCCAATCTTACGCTCTGATCAAACATTTCACTTTGAACGAAGCAAAGGCCACAAAGTAAGTTTAAAAAAATACCAAAGAGATCACTATGTGTTAGGAATATTTCTTAGATTTTGAAGCAGACAACAGAATCACAGGAAAAGAATTTAAAAAAAAAAAAGCATGGATCAATCAAGCTTAATTTAATGGGAATTTTATCAATGTGTTAAAATAATCAATGTGTTCATTTCAGTAAACTGAAATAATCAGAAGGGGCAGAAGCTAACTACCTTTCTTAGAAAAGAGGTTGTAAAAACCCTGGGAACATTTCCAATCTGTCTGAACTCACAAAACAACTGTTGCTTAGTGTTTGCACTGCTTATGCAAATTCATTTTAAAAGAAGTAAGCAGGTACAGAGGTTTTCTAAGTTTAAAGAAATTTACTGATAGAATATATCTCCTTTTTAAGCATTCCAATGTTGCACTGGTGGTGTATATCAGACAACACAGGAAAATATTTATATGCTCTCTAATAGCTATCTATATCCCAGCTATAAACAGCAAAGTACCAGACTCAGCAACTGAAACTTATAGAAGAACCCTCAAGACAGGTTTCACGCTCGAGTAGACAGAGGTGCATATCTACTGCTGTCCACACTATTTTCCTTATCTGTCCCAAGGCATGGAACATACAGGTTTCTTCCCAACCCTCTGATTAGCATTCATTTTTGGATTTATCTAATAACGATTACAATCTAATGCATGACAACATATCAGTACTTCAGATAAAAAGCAAACAGTAGTAACTCCAAAGGAGGAGAATGTTTAATATCCAGCTACATAAACTAAACAGTAGCTATGGTTACATCCATTAAAAATGGAAGCTGGTTATCAAAAGGTACGGGGCAAGATTAGAGTGAGGCAGCGGCCATTAACAAGTATACCAGAAGCAGCTCTAGCCTCCTTTGAAAGTGGAGAGCTGCAAGAAGAAAGCAGCCAAATATGTAACTCTCTTCCATGTGCTCTCTAAATTTTTTTGCTTCCTCCTGGGCACCAAGGTTTGTTTGCTGGGCACAGAAAAAGTTTGGGAAGCAAAGGTATGCCGAGTCAGCTGCCCCCTGGTACCTGGGTTTCTTTACACTGCATGCCTCTGGCAGATTGCACCACGCAGACTCCAGTACATCCCTGAAACTGCCAACTGTGCTAGTAGAGGAGGTTTACAATAATTTCGAGATCGATGCAAAGGAATCAAAGAATGACAAAAGATCTGGACTACTGACTCCTGTAGAGTAGAAAGTAAACATCCATGTAGCTATGCTACAATTTGAAAGGGCTACAACAGTAAAATAAATCCCCATTTTACAAGACAGTATAAAATACGTGTCTTCCTTAGGTTTAATGGTACAATGAAATTACACACAGTGTCATTCATAGCATCACAGGACCCAAATATCTGACACTCATAAATGTAAGAATGAAGTAGTATCAGTCTTGGACTTAAGTTGTTACAAGCTTTCAGTAACAGCGTGTATTTAGGGCAAGACTCAAAACTAAGAAGCATGAACTACCTATGGCTGAAGTCAAGTACAAGAAACAAAGCTCATTTAGTATCTCTATCACCTTACCTCAGCCACCAGAAGAATACCATATTGTATCAGCCTTTCCACAGATTCATGGCAAACTTGATATATCACCTGGCACGGCTGCACAACAAAAGAAATGCACTGAAAAAGTCACATCCATTATGTCCATTATAGCAACACCAGTTCCCCGTTCAGTATGAATGTTTTAGATACAGGAGTATTATTCCTTTTAAGCAAGTTATTAAAACTTTTACCAGCATAACCCCAATGCACCACTCTTATGTTTATCTTGGCAGAGAGGCAGACATTAAAAAACTTAAAGTGAAATAGGGTATTTAAAATTTGTCCAAGTTTTTTGAAGAAATGCATTACCACACTAGTAGAAAACCACGTTAAATATTCACCTCTTTTAATCGTCTCTAATAAAATTTTAGTTTGTTAACAATTCTGGAATAATATCATCACAAAACTAAAGTCATTGAGATTCATATCAATGATTTATTTGGAATTTAAAGGAAAGTACACTTAAATTCCCTTATGTGTTTAGAAACTGAATAAACACCCAACCTCTTTTACTTTGTTCATAATCATGTAGGAAATATTTTCTAAGTTAAAAAAAAAAAAAACAACAAACCAACCAATTATTAACTCTGAAAGCAGAAGGATAACATTACTAAGGAACTCCACCATCTGAGCTACATTACTGCCCAAATAAAAATACTAAATTTGGCTTATGCTTCATTTAAAAATGCACGAGTCAGAAATATGTGTGCAAATTTAAGAACTAATTCAAGAATCTCTAGAATTCTAAGTAACTTCTACATATAAGAAAAAAAAAAATCTAGCACTTAGCAAGTATACAGAGTGTAAGTATACAGAGTACCTGAAAACCGAGATAACATCAGCTCTCTTCAGTGTTTTGTAAGACAACAAAAAGCAAAGTCAGGCCACGTTTAAAATTGCCAGTAAGTACTAGGTGCGGCACACTGTGACTATTGCACTCCTACGCAAATTAAGAATATCTTTAGAATCTGGAGCCTTAATTCCCAGTGTAATTTCAATCATCTATGCAAACTCATAGGAGCTGGGTACTCTCAAAGACTTGTATTTAAGTAGAAAAATATTTAAATAGTTTGGGCAGAATGCAAATATAGTTGTGATGGTCTAATGACATAAGCGACACGGAATCTGTTAGAAGGCATTAAGGAGCCGAACCTCAAGCTGTGGGAAGCTGACAGAGAGCGAGCGAGATGCTTTTCTTTCTCAGGAAAGGCCGAAAGCCAGCACAGCAGAAACGCTGCAGGCTCACCCCAGCATCACCCACTTAGCACCTGCATGAGCAGCAGGCATGCACTCAGCATCGACCCCCTAAAAGGGGCTGACTGATCTTGTCACACCTTTCCAAGGAAACAAGGTAGTGACAGGAGTGTGGCAAGTTAATTCACGTGTTATCTTAGGCCAAACATCTTCTGGATGAGCTGTTCTGATGGAACTACATTCATTCAAATGTTCAGACATTTCCTTGAAGGAAATGGCAACAACACTATCTTACTTCTCAAACAATGTTCAACCTTTCGATACCCATTATCATTTGACTGTACTTATGGTGAACGTATCAGAACTGTGACACTTGAAGAAAGTGTAGATTATATTTAAAGTAACAAAGGCAGTTACAAGCAGAAAAAACCCCTGATATATGGACAATTAATGCAACTACTTACTTACCAAAGATACAGTAAATTCATTAGAAAGCAAATAACACAAGCTGGCAGCTTTTCGGACCAGGTGTTCTTGACTAATCAAACTGGGAGAAGCACCACTGGTACCATTTCTGTACCTCCTACTCTGAACCGCATGAAGACTGCAGGCTAGAGCAGCAACAAACATAAGAAAGGTTTAGTTTTCCAAAGAGCTTTATAGCAAAGGAAACTTAAAACTTTTGGTTTGTGTATTTCTAGGCCTCAAAGCAGTTAAACATTACGCATGCAATTGAAGAATAAAGACATAATTTACCACTATTCTATTTGTGTCCAATTAATGTCTGACTGAAACAAAATCTCATTAAAATATTAGTGACCAAAGTACACATTTTGCCATGTTGGCTCAAAATTCTGATAGTGCCTTGCCTAAGGCAGTGACCCACAGATGAATACTTCCAAGAAAGATAAAGGATGATGAGAAAAATGAGTGAAACAGTCTACAAACTGAAACCAAGTATACTTCAAAATTGTTTTTGTTAGAGTAAACATGGGCTGAAGCAGAGAGGGAAGAAATATATCTAAGTAAATTACATTAAATTACATAGGGGGGGGGAGGGTTAAGCAGATACTTTGACTTCACGCGTCACAAGAAAGTCTTTCCTTGGTAAGCCCCAATACATACCAATAATGGCCTCTTTAATAAATACGTGAAGCACTCCATTGCTGTAGAAGTTGAGTTCAAAGACAGCAGGTATCGTTGTGCTGGGAGTGATGAAGAACTCATTGTTTCGGCTAGTGTTTGTGATATTTACACAGTTCCCCAACAAATGGATGGCATGCATGACAACATCATCTGAGTTCCCTGAAAATCCCAAGTCAAAGTCACGGGCTAAGACCTCCTCCTTCATGGAAAAGAAATCTTCTACCAACCTGGAAAGATCTGTTCCCTAGAAATAAAATCAGATCACAAAGTGAAACAATTTTTTTTGCACAGGAGTTTATCTGTAAACCACATAACCATGTATATAGAATCATAAAGTGTTTTGGGTTGGAAGGGACCCCCAGAGGTCATCTAGTCCAACCCCCCCTGCTGTGAGCAAAGAAATAAACAAGCCATTAATTTTCAAAAAGCCAAAGCACAACAGTAGTGTTAGAAAAGCTTGTTTTCACAGAGATATTGCTAAAATAGTCCACAGGTTTTGAATTATATGCAATTACACTTTAAAGCCATGCAGCTACTTGAGAATCAAAGTTTTTTGTTTGTTTCTTGGTTTATTTCACAACCTGCAGAGACCTGAGCTGTTCTTTAAGAACATGTTTGAGATATCATATTTCCATTCCCTATGCTATAAAATGAATGATCAATTATCTGGGAATACTGTAATTAGCACAACTTCTCTTCAATTGTTTGGGGACATGACGAAAACTTTTTCCTCAAGCACTTCCTTTCCTTGTTTTTTGTCAAGATGGCTTCAGATTACATTGTTAAATGCTTCTTTGATCCCATTATTTTAGGAAATTGGAAAGACTGGACTGACAGGAATAGTGATACTGTCCTCGACTAGGAAGATTACAAATCTGACCAATGTTTCTCAATTTGTTCTCAATTTATGTGCAATAAAAGTTCAGATTAGAGGCAGAAGGAATTTCAGAAAAAATGCTAAATAAGAATTTCTCCCACACCCCATGCAGAAGACTTCAGTTAAACATTAGTATCATTTTGCCACCATGGTATAATATTCTCATACCAAGGAACAGCAAAACTCATTTGAAAATCAACAGAAGAGTGCTAGCATATTCAATAGTAAATGTGTTTAAGATCTAAAAATCTATCTTAATACAATGAACCAAAACAATGTATTATTTTAAAAAAGCATAACTACATTTTGAATTACAGTTATCTTTTTCCACATGAGTATTTATTAACATCCCATCAATAATGGCTTACCTTCAAGCACCAACTACTAACTAAACTATTAGCACTCAGACTACCTGAAATCCATTTTAATTTAAATGCATCTTTCTTCTTTTATTAGTATCATAAAATAGTAAAATGCATACTATTTTTTTAATTAACAAGGCGAAAGTAATATTTGGCTATTTACGCAGTATGGAAGCCTTACCTGCCTGTGTCTGTACAGCAGCAAACAGGCAACAATGTGGGTAGACATCACAGCACAGGACTTGTTAGCAGCTAGACATAAACAAGAAACTCATTAAGCACCTGAGAAGTTCAGAACATCATTCCAAGTGAAAGAGTACCCTCTATTTAGGAAAAAAAAAAAAAAAAAAAAGTGATACTGGCACAGAGCTGTACCTTCTCAATGAAATACGAAGTGTATTATATGTCTATATTATAACAATATTGAATTAATCAAAGTAACTTGAACTGAGAAGGCTGAGTAAAGCTTAAATGCCTACTAAGCTAAGTACTGTTTTGTATGCATCTCTCATACCACAGATCTACTGAATGGAACATACACCACATAACCTATAAAATCTGGCAACACTGGTCCATGCACCTAGATGAGTTCACATTAGTACAGTCTTCAATAATGCCATTAAGACACTGCAATAACTTCTTACATGAAGAAATCAGCGTATTAATATGACAATCAAACACTTCCGAGTACAGCAAGTTCAGAATACTAGTCCAAGGAATAAAAAAGTTACAAAAATAAACTGAATAAAAAGCTTGTACTTAATCAGAGAGTTTATTAAACTTTGAAGAGGATGGAGGGAGGCAAAGGATGGAGAACTGTCAAGAGAGCATTTGATGAATGGAGGCAATTGGGAAGTACGGCATTACCAAACAGCAAGTTAGTTCATGCAATCAGCAAAACAGAACAGGTAGCTGACAGTGATACTGTAACACTTACTGAATAAAATATGCTCAGCCAAGTTGGATATCAGCTCTCTTCTGAAGGGTTCACTGGTGATATCCCTGGAGTTGGGCAGTGAAGCCTCTGTACCTTCATCCACAGTATCATTAGGTCTGAATACAGAATAAAAATTCACATGATGACATGCAGATTTTGATCAAAATGTAATATAACCAAGACTGATTTTTTTTTTTTTTTAATACGCTAACTGAACCACAGTGCAAAAACCCAATATGCAGTATGGTAAGAGCACAAAAATATTATATGTGATAAGCTCCACAAAAATGTTTGTATCTACCAACTTTTCCAGATTATTTCTTCACACTAAACAGCAATCCAAGATAAGACTACCAAAGGAAAAATTGCAATACAGAACATTTACCTTGTCCTATGGTTTTACCGTACCTATGGCTATTCCTGTCTTGACCATCACATCATTTGCACCCCACAACTCTTTTTCCCTTCAATGAATATGGACAACAGTAGATTAAGCAAATCTGCCTAAAAGGCAGTTTTCAGCCCAGCCTCTCTACGAACTAGAAATGGTCTTCTGTATGGACCTACAACTTTCTAAAGGTAAATGACTGGCTTTGTCTCTACTAGGACCACATAGGTTTGTGTAAGTCAAGATAAGACCTCAACTAAAATGTACATCTGTGTAACAAATGCAGATCTAGCCGTTGAGCACAATTTTGCATTTCTGAGTGACAGTCACCTCCTGAGCAAGGCTACTTACCCACAAGTCCTATTTGCTTTGGAATTACACCAAAACCCACCCGAAATGTTTCTGAGCTTTACAAACAAATCCTTCATTTTTCATTAAATGTGCCGTTTACCCAAAGGTATTCCATGAAATTTAAAACTAATGAAACAGAGGTCACTAAAATTAAAAAATAAAATAAAATAAAATAAAAAAAAAAAAAAACACAAAACAAAGCACCTCCTCGAGCTTATTTAAACCGAGCTCCCCAGAAAGAATGCAACACTCATAATAAATTGCACAGTTACAATTGTGTAAGTTTTTCTTCTTTCTATACACAATTAGATTGCCCTTGGGGAGTTCAAGCACCGCTTGGAATGTAATGCAGAACACTAAAAAGACAAACAAACTAACAAAAAACCCCCAACCTGCTCTCCCGCTCCCCAACACTCAAAAAATCTCTACCTTGATGGAAGTATAGCTGGTAGCAAAGCTTGTTCCAAAGAAAGAGGAGCAGGCACAGGTTTTTGGCTTTGGCTGTTTACATATTCCTGTTAAAAGAAGATTTGGTATTTTTTGTACTTTTTCCACCTTATTTTTGCATTCAGTTGATAATATTATATGAAAAAGGCAATTATTCAATTACGCAACTGTGATTAAAAACAGTTCACACTGAAAGAGCAATAATAAGGTCACAGAAATTAAAAGTTTGCAACATTTTATTCACTTTTGATTTTAATTTATGAAAAGGCAAACTTTCACAGCAAGGAATCCATATTTCATAAAAAACATTGTGACAAAAACAATACAGAACCCCTGTCAGCACCCTGCTGGGAACAACTCCTTTGAGACTAGCTTCTCCACGATTAAATTAATGAGAACTGCCTTCATTAACATGAATGAGAGCAAAGTCTAATACCCTTTCAGAACCAACACAGAGACTCTAATTATTGCTTGCTGCTGCTTTCCTCAAATGCCAGGATAGGGAACCTTCTCCACAGGTAAACACCAGCGTAGAAACTCCAGTTCAAGACCCCTTAGAGAGCCACAAACTAAAGCACCCGGGAAGCAGGCAGGGTACCACATGCCTGGAATTCTCGAATCCCAAATTTCTCAAAAGCCAAACAGCTCTCCTTACAGGTTAGCATTTACATTGCTCTGTTTTCAGGACACCGTGTTCCTTCAGTTTCTATCAAGACTGATCTTGGAAACTAAAGAGCCACTTAACCTGCTGGTCAGGAAAACAGTTCCCTCCCAGGAAAGCTGCTCAAAAGACTGTCACAGCCAGCTCACTCTCTTCTGCTTCTAAGCCTGTGCTCAGAGAACTGCAGATGTCCAAAATTAACCCCCAAAGCTCCTCACCTTTAGAAAAACCCACAGTGACGTAACTACATCAATTTAAAAATACAGCTATACTTCTGCAAATCTTCGTTAAGGCATACTTAAACAATTTCTGTCACTTATTACCTTTCTGGAGTACAAAAATGAATACGTATACAAATGAGACCCGACAGAGGCTGCCAGGAAGGGATAGAGTGATCAGTGTTTCACTAGATTAAGCAGACAGATAACCTTCTTTTCCTTGTACTGATCCAAGAACAACTGTTAACTCCCTACCAAGAACAGCCTGGAAGTGACCCAAGCCTTCTCCTTTGGAAGTGAATTCATGTCTTTCCCTTCTATGCTAATTATAATGCAGCACAGACGGTCACAATAATTTCATGCTGCGGTAATTGAACCCTTCAAAGCTCTCCAACCTACTGCTTTTCTGAGAGAAGTAGGGCAGAAAGAAGAACACCTAATTAATTTGAATAATGTTCTAGTAGGTTGTTGTTACAGTAGTTAATCTTATTAAAGTCACACTAAAAATAAGGTATACTGTAGCAGAACACAGGTTAGTGAAATGTAGATAAATTAAGTATAGTACTAGCAGATTCTGCAAAGAGATCGGGGAAAATTTAAAAAGTGAAGGCAGCTAGTACTGCACCACCCCATTCCCTGAGAAACTACACAACAGTATTTGGTGAACTAGTATAGGTAATAACTGTAAACTAATAATAAACTATGACATTCAAAGAATATGCAGATTTTTATGATACACAGTCCATGACACTGTTACAGCTACTAATTTGCTTAGCAGTTTTAAAAATCCAGTGAGATAAATGCCCTTCCTCAACAACAGTGTAAACCATTCAATTACTCAAACTGGAGAACCGTATTCAGTTTCCTTCAACTCCAAATGTCTTGACAACTTAAACATAGTAGAAGGATCATTTTAAATATTGTTGGTTAAAACAAAACAAACAAAGAACACCAGTGAGAATACCTACACCATTTCAAACCTAACACAACCCTTTATATCAACTCTGAGACTATTTCAGCTTAACACAAACATGTCTGAAGACTCATGCCTTCAGCAAAACAGGGATACTTTTGTCCCACTGGAATGGATTTCAGCAGATAATGCTAACGAATGATAACCCACAAAGAGAAAAATCAAAATAAATGCATCCCACTATTGAAACATCAAAAATGTCAAACCTTCAAAAGGATCTTCAAAATGTCAAACTTACTTTTAAGGAAAATGGTTGTGCAAAATCTACTCTGACACACCCATAATTCTTCCGCAGCATTCTGAAGACTCCTCTAGCTATACTCCACAGACTTTCATTCTTCTTAGGCTTGCCCTGGAAAACATGGGTGGTTGGTTGGGTTTTTTCCAATTTGCAATTAAAAGGTTATGTTTAAAATTAAAATGCACGCAACAGCAGACAAAGCAAGGCCGAATCTTTTGACACGCCTTGTAACTTCAAGTAAATCTAGAGAACTATTGTTGTCCATATATATGCACTTGAACATATTATTTGTTATGTCATGAATTTGCATTTAGAAATATGTCACCCGTACCTCAGCACTCCCTATCAGAGAGGCTTTGTGATTCATGGCTCTACCCTCTTCAGCACTAACAGCAAGTACATGTGACAGAGGACTACTAGCACGTAATTGAACTATGTAACACAACTTCCTGCACAAAACCAGAAAATCCCCTAGGCAAAACAAGTTGTTCAATTGCTCTTACCAGCTGTTCACTGTTATAGTGACCTTCAATTATGCGATCATAGGAAATTCCCACAGGTATAATTAGGACGTCAGGAGTAGCATTTGAGAAGAGAGCATCCACTACCACAGATAAAAGACCTGCTCTAGCTCCAGATGTCTTTCCACTTCGAGACCGTGTGCCTTCCAAGAATATTTCTAAAAACTGCTGCTGTCTCAATAATTCTTCTATGTGCTGAATACAAAAAGATTGGAAAAAGGAAAAAAAATAAGTAACTAATTATATTGGCAAATTCACATTTGGAATCTATTATCAGCAACCACTTCCTTTTAAAAACATTGGAAGATCATGAGTTGGCATGAATACTTGAGAAAAAACCAAAGGCAATAGTTAATGCTTGACACAAACCCAGACTAAACTGCAACTGAATTTGTGTGAATATACAAGCTGTATAATGCCATTTGTTCAAGAACAGCATCTCTAGCAACAGCTGATCAGCCGATTTGCATGCATCATTCCTTCTGGTTCCTCAGTACACCCCATCTTCCAAGATGCAAATACAGCTATTATACTGAATGGCACAAAGGATTACATCAACCCATCACAAACAGACTTCCTTCAGGTTAACAGAATCAGTGTAGATATGCCCCCGTACAACAGAAATCAGAGAAGCAAGACTTAAATTTAACATTAATTCAGAGCGTGTTAATTCCACTTCCTTTACTAAGGATTATGCAAGGCGAAAATCTGCTCATCCTCAAAGCTGCTGGGCATTCAAATCTTTTTTTATTCTATATATTCAAGATTTCATACAAAAATGTATCCCTTCTTTGTAGCATGAAACCTAAGACAAATCCAAAGCAGTAAAAAACATCCCCAGACTGATGGAACTCACTTTTTCACTTGCCACCTGACTGAAATGCTACCTACAGAAACAAAGACAAGAAATACGTACCACGTAGAGCAGAGCTCTGTAGAGGAAGTCCTTACGACCATCAGGACTCTGATCTAACTTTCGACGAATGAAAAATCCTCCTAGCTTGCGGATCAATGTGCTACAAAATAAAGAAGAATTATACTCATTGATTTTTGTTTGCAGAAAACTAATAAACATCCAGTACAAAATTCCTAGCATGCAACAGGAACTGAAATTACTGCAATTCTCAAAGACTAAAATGTATTACACTATTTACACGTGATGGGACCGCACAAGTATTACTCAACTTATGAAACAGGCTCCTCTACACCGTCTTGCTCCATTTCACTCCCTTGACAGACCACTTACCCTCTGCAGTGACCCCGACCAGGAGACTGTTGTACATTGAGATGTTGGTGACCCATTTAACAGTTAACCTGAGCTGGCCCAAGTCTGTGCTGTGCTGCACATACAGCATGGCCTTCATAACCGTGTTGTGCTGCACATACCCCTTGGCTGCAGCATCAGCTGAGACAGCTAATTTTAACAGAGCAGCTCCCACTTGGCACCAGCAATTATGCCACCTGCGTGGACTTGCCTTTATCTAACAGTGCAGCGAGAAGTTCTCATGAGAACATCCTTTCTGCTTGACAGAAGAAATGATGACTAGGCTTGTTTTCTTGTAAGAAAATCCTATACTAGCTCGAATGGCCAAAATGGGGTAACCCCTTCTGTGGGCAGGGTCCACATGGCGTGCTGCGCATGTATCAGAGGCCCTCTGGACGCTGCACAACTCTGCATTCCCAGCAACTAAAGGGACATTAGATTACCAATTCTAGTCACTCTTTCTTTATACTGCTAGCCCTAATAAATAGCACTTTAACTGATACTTCATAGAGTCTGAATGGCTTTCTTACTGGGATCATCACAGACCAGCACCTACCAGTGCAAAACACCCTCAAAGTCAAGGTTTCCCCCTTCCTTCCTCATAGTTTCCTGCAAGATCCAGTGGCTTTTCAGAAATCGGTTATCCCCAAATTCTGTCTCACTGGCAAAATACTACCTAGCAGACCTTCTTACGTTCTTCAACCACCAGAACTATAAACAGAGACCAAATTGGAGTACTTTCCCAGCAAGTATTATTCACTCAGTACGGTCACTGCATATTAGCCAGCTCATTAACCCTTCATGAAGAAGAGCTGACCATTCACAACACTTTTTCACATACTTATCTTTCCTTAATCACCTACCCACTTTTAGGCTCCCAGAAGGGAATATCCTTCCATACTACCCTACTTAAGTTATGACAGGATTTCTCAGAATTTTATGTTCTCTCTCTTGAGCATGTAATAGGAAGCAAGTTCTATATGATGGCCCAATAATACTCATATTATCTTACACTTGAACATAAGAACTACTGCACAATACATCACTTGATGATCCCTCCACCTCAGTCTTTTTCAAATAAGAAGAGGTTATTACCTGAAGATGGGGATGTTGAGATTGTTCCCTGCAGCAATGTAGGGTGCTTTGATGTTATGGCAGAAAAGAATGAATGTAAGGAGCAGGTAGTCAATGTGGGATTTGTGAACAGGCAAGAAAATAAGAGGCAAATTCATCTATGGCAGAGGGAGAAGGAAAAAAAGAGAAGACAGTTGGTAAGAACTCTGGAATATTACTCCTTTTCTAAAATCCATCACCGAGATCGCTAGCATCATATTATCAGAACTGATGGTATTTTTCGGTTACCATTTACCTCTGGTTTTCATTCAGCTGTGACAAGAAGAACATTTTAGTCAACTGTACTTCCTCACTTTCATGGACTGTAGTTTTTAGTTATATGCGTTTCAAGAAACAATGATTAATATTCCCAGATTTTTCAGACTCACAGTACTGAGACAACAATCAAACAATTAAAGGGATGTGGCCAAATCATCAGTGTCACCCAAGTACTGCTATTTCTTTCTATTAGATATCAGCAAGGATCTATGAATAGTGGGGTTCCCAAACACTGTACTCAAAATATAACAGAAAATAGTAGAAACCACTTTGTTTGTTTGTTTTATTTATCTAATCCATCTTTCTAAGCTAAACCCTGCAAAAATAATCAATCCCTTTGAGTGTAAGGAAAATTGTAGAATTTAGGAGTTATTTTGATCAATTACAGTAAGTATTGAAGGACTGGGAACAGATGGCTAGAAAGAAATAGGAAAAATTTATTTCTTCAAGATTTTTATTTCAAATTAAGGTAAGAGTGAAAAATCCTTAATAGACCTACTAATTTATTACTGGCTGCCTCAGCACAAAAAAAGAAATACTGCTGGATGCAGGTTATCCAAGATAATCATTCAGCTCGACAGTTAAAATTTGATCCTGAAACACAAGGTAAAACCAGAGTTCACATTGTATTTTAGGTTACACAACTCAAAGAGCATGATATTTAAAAACACTACTTCACAGAGATGAGACAGATCTATCTACAATCTGATATCATACAGACCTAGCAGAACTCTCTTAAAAAGAGAAAGTGTGCTGTCAACATTAATAGAAACTACATCAGAAATCTGCCTTACTAGATTCTTTGCTCCCCTCCCTTACCTCTGTTGCTGCTTTGACCATTTCTATTTGACCTCTGTGGATCTGAATATTCCAGAAAAAGCTGTTAAACAACTTCAGTAACACCCAGCCAGTCAACCTGAAGGAAGAACAAACACAACTCAAAAAGTTTCCTTTGTTGCTGCCTCTGTTTTATATTGCTTCTATACGACTAAAGGAAAAGCCATAAAATCTGATTACTTTATATTCGAACAAAATTACTATAAAATCCAACTGCTTAACAAGTTTTTGCCTATCAACTAAGCCATAGTTAGGAACCACACTTCATACTCCTGCAATTATGACACAAAACTTGTTATTGTCAGCCTCATTGAAGGCTGTTCAAAGGGCAGAGACCACTTTCCATATGGGGCAAATTAATGGAGGTCCTATGATCAATTATAATAACTAAGCTAGTTAGGTGACATGTTAGGTGATACTGTGTATCTCGTCTTGTGGGAAAATTTAACATAGTTACAAAAAATACAGGGTTTGCATCACTCAAGCTGGTGAAGGAATATGACAGAGTCAAACCCATCCTTAGTAAAGGCAGACACTACAGATTTTACCTAAGGTAAGACTCTCTCTGAGATATTTGTAACTACAGGTTATGATATTCAATGGGCTACAGGAAAAAAGATCCTTCATAGTCTAAGATGCTGCAGCTAGCTGCTTTTGCTTGTATCGTTCTGAAACAACAGAGGATACTAATAATGGTCTCAGCACTAGCACCATGCCCAATTTCAGGAGAAAAAAAAAAAAAAAAAAAAGTCTGTACTGAAAATGAAGAATAACTACCATTTCATTAGTTAACATTAGAAAAGGGATTTTTATGAATAATGTATTTTTGGAATAATTATTCATTATTTATGAATAATGTATTACAAGCTCTGCTGATATAATACAGAAAGAGCTTGGCTGTCCTTCTACCCATTGACAATACCAATTAGCCATTTGTCTTACCTGATTAAAGCAGGTGACACATTTGCTACCATTTCCTGGAGAATTTTCCTAGCTTTCTTCTTCACTTTGTTGATAGCTTTAGGATCCGTCTGAGCAAAACTACCTGGAGCACTTGGTTCAGAAGCTTCATCTACAATGGCCTTCTGGACTCTTAACATTAAAAAGTAAAACTTATGAGACAGTCACGCAACAGAAGAGTTCAAGACACAGACAACAACTGCTGGGAATGAGCCATGTATTACTATATGAGTAACTTGCAGGCATAAAAGAACACACAGAGTGAAGTACTGTGTATTCCAGATGCATTAAACTGAGTTCAATAGTTTTCTAAGCTCTGATTAAATAGGTGGATGATGGATGACCGCGCTCAGAGTTGACCCATATAAAACAGTATGTATGCGGTTCACAGGTACTGATGTTAAGTGATTGCTAATTTTCAGAAATGGTTAATAAGGTTAAAAATGCAGAAAGAACAGTTGAAATCTCCTTTTTGTTAACATTTTCTTTTTCCTGCCATAGCAGTTTCACTTACCTCATTAGACAGCTTTATGCAGTTGCTATTTTGCACTGCTACAGTATCTTCCCCCTTGAATTCTCAGTTTCACAAAGTGTAGCTAAATTTTATAAGGGCTATTTTCCCCATATAAAACATATCTAAGAGAGATTAAGTGGTTTAACACACCACAACTGTGGCACAACGTGGTCTGCTTTACTTTTCAAAAGCAACACTATCATCTTCAGATGGGACTCCAACATTAAAAATTCAGGAGACTTAGGAACCTTAATATACACAGTGTATGGCCTCTGACAAAAGTAGACTCAAGGAGTGGGCATGTGGTTGAATTTCTTTGTGTCCAGGGAAAACTGATACCTTAACAGCTATTCAGGGGCTCAACATGCCACTTAAAATGCAGTATATGAAACAGAAAACAAGCTCCACAAAATAAAGGGTGGGTATTTCGTTCCATAGCCTTTTCCCAGTTTTGCCTCATGCTCCTGGTGTACACTCAGGGTACTCTGAAATGCTGCTTTCCTATTATTTCTGAACACTGACAATTTCTGATGACTACAGTATGAGTTTAGTGGTAACGATTTGCATGAATTAGATAAATAAATGTTTGGAGAGTTCCCATGTAGCAACTTTATTTTTCTGTGTACTGTCTACTGCGCACCGCTATGCACCATTCATTTGGAGATTTATAAATCTCAATCTCCCCTCTTTTATTATTCAAACAGAAATTGCAAGCTACAGTCCTGAAGGGCTGTGCTGAAGATACTGGATCTTCTAATATTTTAAATAGTCTGACTTTCAAAACATGCTGTTTCCAAATTCTTCAATCATATCATAATGTATCAGTCATACAAAAACCAGTTTATTTTGCATTATCTTACCTGCTGTTATTCAGCACATTTTCTGTCAGATTCTTGGCAAACATACCCTTATGAACATCCCTTTCTTGCACAAAAAGGACATAACAAAGGCGTCTTGCAAGCCACCCTCTGTACCTACAAAAATGAAAGGTATTTGAGTGTGACCCTCAAAATATTTCACTGCCAAAAAAATGAATTTTAAAAATACCTAAAAGTAAAATGAAGAAGCAAAAGTAAGTAAAGTTTTATGAAGGGCTGCCTAAAAGCTTCCGTATCTTCTAGTAGACTGTCAGTATGTTAATGTTGCAGATGAAATAACTGAGCGTAGAACAAAATATCTGAGACAACTGAGGTCTGCATTACTTCAATTCAGGGTGATGCTGGCCTTAAAACATCCATAGTATCACAGGAAAGTAGCTACAAACCAGTGTATACATTTTGTCTGTCAGCTGGAACTGACTCCCCAGCTCAGCAAGGACAAAAGAAGATGTAGTGCCCATTTCTGATTCAGTGACTTTCCACCAAGGAATGTAAGTGCCTAGCTAAGAGATTTGTCAACTTACTCAACAAACACTGAGACCTCTTGGGAAAGCTGCACACATCGTATGCACAGGGTAAACTCTCACAGGCACTTCTGAAAATACGCCTGCATTAGCTGCTGACACTAAAACCACTCTTTTGGTAATCTTTTTTTCCTTTCCAGTGTTTTTAAACACCCATTCCTATGTGCCTCCTACGTACCTTCTCCTTGCAAAGTTTTAACAGAAGTAGAACCACTAAATAAACAGTAAATCTCTCTGCCACTCAAGGATTTGAGTAAGGGAACTTGGCTTATGTGACCAGTCTCTGCCTTTTAAATTAACCCTGTCCTCTAGTCTCTGGATCATATAAGCATGTTATTTTGGACAGTTTTCCTAACATCACAGAAGATGCATGTGACATGGGATGGGATAAAATCCAGACACCAGCACTGAACATTCATTACTATTTTCTCTCCTCACTGTTCCCTACCTCACTCACCAGGCAAGGATGGCACAAGCCACCACTCATGCGGGTCACTCCACAAACCAAACAGAGCTGGGACCCTCAAACAGCAGAGCTGATGCGATGGGGCAAAACTAACAGTTGGAAGAAGAAATTAAACTCTGGCCATTCCTAAGACTGGAGCACTCAGTATTATGCAAAATCCCTGTCCTAAGGACTGCCAGTGCAATGCATCGCTGATGCTCCAGCGAGTGTCCCAAACTGAACTGTGGGTGGCAATACTCACGTTGGTTCCCATGCTGGAGTGCTGCCAAGGTCTCACTCCTTGTCGTCACCTGAGTCACTGATCTTGGCTGTTAAACCTCCCTACCACATTTCAGTAAATTTATACATGTGTTAAAAGCAGCTTGGAAAGATGAGAAGGAACTTTTATACTGTAAAAGTAAAGTTTACCACCTGAGTGCACAGGCCAGTCGCACTACAATTAAGATGACCGCACATGCACATGCCACCAGCACAGTCTGACATGTAATGGTTATACAAATATTCAGACCATCTCAAAGGATAAATAATTTTGCTATTCATGCTGTCAGGGAAGTAGACTGGTGACTCTATTTTAATTGCTTTTCCATTTTTCCCCTTCCCATTGCAGTTTAAGAGCCTTACTGATTTTTCTAAAAAGCAAAGTCAAGGATATGCTTCTTTCTGACAACAGTTTTGGTAACTACGATCATTACAACCACGTACAGCTAATGCAGGGATCTGTCAAGGTATAAAGGCTTCTACATTCATTTTACAGCTTAGATACAATGTAGTAGAATTCGAAAAATCTGTTTTCTAATCATGTAGCAATGATAGAAGACAAAACACATACAGAATAGACCCAGTCAAGATATATCACAAAACTGGCATATTCACACCTCAGAAAAAGGCTGTGGTAACGTCTCAATACAAGTACAGTACGCTAGCAGTTAAAGAGAATCTTTCTTGCTACATAACCTCACGGGACCTCAGAACTTCATTAAAACTGTCAATTTTCAGACTAAAGTGACATTCTGAGCTAAAGGCATCTTATTTCAGAATAATTCATTAACCTGTATTTTGTTGCCCTTATATTTCTAATTTAAGTAACTTTTGACCATTCAAAACCATTCAAGCGTTAGACTTTTGAAACTAATTAAAAAACATTAAAATTAAACACTATTTCTGTTATTTTCCTGTATTCTAAACTACAAGCTCAACTCTTAAAAAACATAATTAATTCAAATTGAAGAAAGAACAGCCTCTAACATTAGCTTCCTCCCTCTCAAGCACAGCACAATGCTGCCTTTCTTCTCCTCGGACACTTTGGCTCATTGCTTTCAGGCTGCTGGCCTCTCTTTGTTTGCTATGACTCTACAACAAACACTGCAGGATCTGCTTATGCTAATGATTACTCTAAAAACCTTAGCAAGCATTATTAACTTTCCAAAGAACAGAATAAAGGTTTTTGTGTATTTTCAGTGTCTTCATCCCAGAACATAAGGTATGTTTCCAATAGCACAAAGACACATCATAATTTTTAGGTCATATACACCATCCTTCAGAAGCTGTAACCTGCCACCGAGGCAGAGGAGAGACAGTCTAGCAAGACATAGTCAGATTTAATTGTCATTAGTGATAGTAGTCAACACCTAAATTGAGAGCCAGATCTGCTCAGTACATTAAAATGCAGCCTGAAGTCATTCTTAAGCATGGGAATAAAACAGCTCTTCTTAGCATTATGCTATGGATGCTGCCAATCACACTAAAGGAGAAAGGATTTAAACATGCTCTGTTTTTTGTGAAACAGGTTTGACCCTTACACTCCTTGCCTATAACCCCAAAGGATTTTGCCCAGCTCCCAGATACACACAGCCAGATTTAACAAGTACATTGCTTTTCTGAAGTCAGCATCGATTCCTGCATTTGAGGACAGCAATATATACTCACTCAGTCTAGACTATCCTAGAAATTTCCCTGCCGTAAGATCAGAACATATTGAATTTTAGAAGCAGAAGAAAGACTTGCTACATTACCTTGTATGTGTTTCATTGATATATATGACATTACGTAGACCCAAAGAAGGAATACTAGCATTGAAGAAGTTATCCTGTAAAACCAAGAAAAACAGAGATTGGTGAACTATTTCATTACATAAGAATAGTTGTGTCTTTACATTCATCACAACGTTTAAGATAATCAAATGTTTTTCACCTCTGTTATAGACAAAAGCCAAAGCAGAGAAGCGCTGAACTTGCTTATAAAGTACACACAAACTGCTCTGAAATGAAAATTAAATTCAGAAAGTCACTATTCCCAACTCCAATACTTTCAAAGTATTCTCTAGGCTTTACTGCATACAGAAATGGTTGGTTTGGTTCTATTCTTCAAGCCAGAATATTTTATCATACTCTGATACAATACAAAACAGGACTTGTCATAATACAGAACTAGTCTTTGAGACAGGACTTTATTAAGCCACATTCAGTATCAGTATAATCATAAGCCTTTTGACGCTCAGTCTGTGACATCCAGTTTGCCATCAGACCAGGCAGCCCAAGGGCCAGGATACCCACCCATGGTTAGGTGGCAAACCTCCACATCCCTGCTCTGCCTGAACAACAAACTCATTCAGCCTTCTGCATCCCTGGTACAGACTTTACATGCCAGGCTATTAACTGTTCTGGGATGAGTTTGAGAGCAGTTCCACTTTGGATAAACAAATATTCCCTGATAGGAAGACCTAAACTTTAGTCTTCCATATTCCAAGTAAGTACCCTTGACTGAGAGGCTGGTTTCTTTTGCACAAATAATACTTAATTATAAAACTGGTACCACACCAACAGTGAATTACAGCTAAAACCACTGGGACTGTGCATGTCAAGGAAGGCAAAAACAGGATAGTGAAGAAGAAAGATGGTTACCAGCAACAGCGTAGCCGCAGAACTGCCTCACTACCAATTTTGCAATGGGAGTCAGATAAGAGTCTCATTTGTTTAGGGCACACCATTTGCCACAAATTAAAATCTATGAGTGTCCTATGTCATTTGCAAATCAGGTAGAAATTACATGCTACAGTGGGAGCACACACTCTTTTGCCCCATGTCAAAGCATAACTGCGTAGTACATAAAATCAACAAATTGTTGCTCTAGGCTCTTAAGAGGAAACTGCAAGGTAATACTAATCTTTGACTATCCACTGGTAATTTTTTGTGGATCTTAAAGCTAGATGAAATGTTCTAGCTAAGAGAAATGAAATGACTTGTTGTTGGTCTCCCAAAAAATCAGCAACAAAGTTAAGTACCACCAAATGCCCACGTCCACTCCAGTGCTCTAACTTTTAGGTTATAACCTCACCCTGTGAAATTCATCCTCCAGCTGTAATGCCACACATTAGCTTTTCCTTACTTAAGTTTTCCCCGACGCTATGTCAAGATGTGATTCTGTGAGACCAAGCAAGCTGATACAGCATCTCCCTGCCGCCAGGAGAGAGAAGCCCAGCTCCCACCACCACATTCTACCCTTTCCCACTAAACACTATCCCCCACCTCCTAACTTACACCATCTCTAGCATTCATCGCACCCCTTAATGAGCCAACTTCATTCAGGCAAGGTAGAAAACTAAGACAGCCAGACTAAATGAATAAATAAAGTAGGCAGTTTTCTGCTTGGTTAGCGAACTTGACCAGCCCCCAGGAAAGCAGGAAGGAACAGAAAAGAGAGAAGCAAGATTCCCATTCCCTGTACCAGCGAGGTGTTAGTTTGGCCAACACACTTAAGGAATTCTGCCTCACTCATCCATCCCTTTTCCTTAAGAAAATTAACAGAAGAGGCAGCTCAAAAAAAGTGAAGTATCTAGAGTTGAAGGAGAGGATCTGGTTTGTTATCATCTGCTGCACGGATGGTATTTTCTTCTTGTGACAGAAAGCAATAAAGGGCTTAATCAGGTCATGCCCCTTTCCTAAGTGGGATCACAGGACAGATAATTAGATCCTTATTAAATGGACAAAATATAGAACAAGATTTTTCTTCCTAAAGCGTAATTCCCAATTTGAGAGGAACAGCCTAATTACTAACAGACTAATTACTAAAGGCCTAAATTGAGGATTCTTACACACCTTTTTACAAGTCAAAACACGTGTCTGCTAGAAGTAGTCTCAGTTTATCTAACTGCTTGTCTTTTTGCCTGTATCATAAGTAGCCTTCACAGCACATTTGGATTTCTATCCCAAGTTCGTATGTCATTGCTACAATTTTCTACTCTGGCATAGGAACAGAGTGAAATAAGAACTTTTCCTTAGTAAAAGAAACAAGCAAATTTTCACTCTAGTCCAGACATCGGGCTCGCTGCAGGTGTAACTGAGGGCAATTTAAAGCCCGCGGTGTACACGTAGTCAAATTACATGATGAACTGGTTGCAAACTACATTATGCCATTTATCAGCACTTTGCATCTTCAGCTAACAGAAAGCCTGCCCAATGCAGTTCAATAAAGTTCACATTTTAAATCAGCTTGTGCAACCCCCCTAGAGCCACCATCTTGACACTGTTCTCAGCAGACAAATATCCCCACTATCCTAACTGGCATTCCTTGTTTCCAGGCTGGGCTAAGAAGCCAGGAATCAGGTGCAGAAAAACAACCTGTCTTCTCAAGCACAGGACTGATCTCTTCAATTCCTGGGCTAAGAAGCCAGGAATCAGGTGCAGAAAACCAACCTCAAGCACAGGACTGATCTCTTCAATTTTGAAGGGAAGCATATTGCTTACTTTCAAAACTGTATTTATTCTGCGGATAGAGAATTAAGTGTCCTAAAAGTAAGCCTTAACATTTTCATATGCACCAAATTCCCATTACTGATCTAGCAGAGCGGGGGGGGGGGTGTTTCATACAATTTCCTAGTGCTAATTCTGAAGAGCTGGAGAGTTTTGTGCAGGAATAAGGCCGCACCGAAAAGCAGGAGACAAAGTATCGCTATAGGTCTGTGTCATCCATTAATTCCATGACAAAGAAAATATAACCACAAACAGAGGTGAAAAACTATATTCTTTTCTGAAGTAAGAACATTGTGACCTTAATTCTGAAAGTAAGAAAACTACTGAAACTTCATTACGCTGCAACTCTAGATTATTGTCAAACACAATCCAGCCCATAATCTTCTTACCCGGCTCTGGGGAGTGCATACGTAGCAACATCGTCCCACAAACGGCCTTTTTCTGCTCAACAGAGTCTCTTTCCATTTTAAAGTGGCAGTTTTAGTGGGCCTAGAATTACACTCTCTCTGCAGAACAAAAGATCACTGTGTAAATATCCAGAAATACATGTTTTACTGGGGATGTGAAAACTTTGAGTAAGAAGAGTTGCCACACACCAAAAAAAAATTACCCTTCCAACATTACATAAAACTAACATAAATTCTTACAAGATTGTTCTAAAATAAATTATCTCCAGATTATGTGATTGTAAAGAATAAAAGCAAAATCAGAGTGTTGTACTTACGTATTTTAAGCACTGCAGCATTTGCTGACACACAAAATTTTAAAATAAATAGTAACTCTAACAATAAACAGCAAGGAAACTGACAGCTGAGAAAAGTGGAAGAAATTAACAGTAAATTACACTCAATAATGTAAAGGTGCTTGTAATATCAGCAATGTATTTTAAGCTTTAACCGGACATCACCCTATAAAATTGCAAGAAGACTGAATGTACACAAAATATTAACTCCATTGACTCTGCAGACTCTTCTTCAGCAGTTTCATGCACAGTGACATGAAAGAGGAACCACTATGCCTTCTCCAATGTCACGCTGTCTTTCTGAAGATTACAGAACCAAAAAATCCAAAATAACTGCATTCATAGAACACGTTCTTTACGGTAGGACATAATGAAAATAACTACAGTTTTTACAAAGACATCGATTGTTCCCATGAAAGTCTACTGAATTACTGCTTGCCTGAGAACGAGCACTGGAATGCCATTTTCTGAGCCATATATTCTAAGTTTTTAATAACAGGAAAGTTACAGAAGCAAACCAAAACAAACCAAAAACATTGTTTCAAATAGCACATTTAAGTGGAAGAGAAGCGGGGTAGAACCAGTACCTTAAACCAGCATAAGGGTTGGAAAACACAAATACAGATCATCACGTACTCAGCTAGGAAACCAGCCCAGTGAGAAACAATGAGAAAGTCAAAAGTAATGCTGAAGATGCCTAAAAACTAAAATGTGCATACATCACATTTGGCAAGCAGTATGAATTGGCAATTTTTCCTTGGCTAAGTCTTCCATCTGAAATAAACAAGCATCAAGAGGCTAAGCCTGGCCCAAACCCTCCTCTATCACTTTCCATAATGCTAACTCCAAAATTAACCAACTATGTAACAATACTGTCTTCCTTCTCCTCGCCTCCAAGCCCTGAGTGAACTCACCACCACTCTCTTACAAAACCTCCTTTCCATCTGTTCTGTCTCACCTGCCTTTCACCCACACTCTCACGGATCTCTCAGTTACCACAGCTTGGTGTCTGATGTAACTTACATCTAGGTCTATAGGAAAGTCAGCTGCCAGGACATCTGTCCTTTCCCTCAACTCTGACCATGTCTCCAACTCTTCTTCTGTATCAAGTTACAACTCCTCCTCTCCAGAGCCACGTTTAATTCTTCCTGACCTACGATTCTAAACCAACCAGTACCAGCCCAGTCCACATGTGGCTCTTTTTGCTCCACCCATCCCTCTCTGCTCGTTGTCGCCTTTGTCTCCTCCAAATCCCAGACTCACTCAACAGAGGACACAGACTTTTAATAGGCTCCTTATTTATACCCATCAAATTTTCTCTGCCTCCTGTATTGCATGAAAAGCTCCAGCTACAACAGCTACATGACCATGCATCTTTAGCTCCATGCTCCTTTTCACTTGTGCATTTCAAACTAAATCCTTCAGAACAGCAACGAGTTTTCTGTTCGACTTTCTGTTTGATCTCGGTCTACTCCAGAACAAAATTCTGCACATTTACCGCTATGTAAAATTATCAGCAACATCACCACAGAAGACTGTAAGACTATCAGTCGGGTTTGATAGGGTTTTTCTTTTCTAGCAACGTTAGTCTTTGGCACAGCACTGAACTGCTGGCTCCTCCTCACATTTCAAGTTAAATTAAAACCGAACTGTAGCATGCATGAGAGAGATGATCTTATCTTCATTCTTCATAATAATAAAAAAAGTCCACTTTTGACTTAAAGAAAAAATAAGATAAAACCGGCTGGTAACGTTCACAGTTTTTACTTACCCATTCTTCACTGGAATGCTTACATCTACCGATACTGCACTCTGCTGAGGTGGACAAATAGGAAACATCTATTGTTCCGAGGGACAAAGCAGTTTCATCCATGACACTGGAGTTGAACTAAAGATCAGAAGCTGCAAAATAATAACATACATACAAATATGTATATATATCCCCACACACATACATGGAAACAGATACACACGTGCATAATTTCAGTGATGGATATCTAGCAATAAATTAGCAAACTTGTATTTCTGCACCCTTCAGTAAAACTTAGGTTCTGAAGAAGTTTCACTGCAGTCACAAATCAGTATGATTTTGCTACGATAAAAAACCCAGCACAGTTGATTTCCATAAACACAGCACACTGATCAGCTACCTGCGTGTTTTTCTCTCCCTGCTCTTCTTCCCATTACAGGTCAGTACACTCCCTTTATGCTGTTCCACTGTTCCTCACTGCATGGTTTGAACCATTCAGCCACAAGGATACACAGTTCAGCCACTTTCAAAAGTTTACTATTCTCTTGCACTCCACGACCTCGCTCTTTCATCATTTGCTTCTCAAGGACACCTACTATCTACAAAAAATTTCATTAATGTTCTCTCCCAATCCTACCTCACGGTATATTTTATGTGTCTGATCCAGCTGTAGTCAAAGCAGTTTGCAAACTCCTGGGAGGAAGGAGCGCTCTACACAAATGCACACCTCTAGATCCGAACGTGCTGCTGACCTAGGTGACATTAGGGGCTTGTGGGATTAAAAAGCAGTGAAGAAGTCTAATCTTGCACTATTATTTTAAAATGGAAGTTATATAGTCAATATAATGAGCACGGTAAATAATTCTTCCCCAGCCAAAGAAAAAGGAAAGCAGGCCAAACACAGCAAAACAACTTAAGTGTTGTATTGCATATCTGCAAAAGACAACAAATTAAACCGCTTTGTTAGGGAGAGCCATCAGAGTAGGAATCCCGAATCCCAGCATTTTCCTCTAGAGAAACTGTAAAGTGGTCATACCGCCTCTTCCAGCTGCCACCACAAAGAAACTTAGATTACAGCCAAGCTACAAGCCATCAGGAATGAGACTGCTCCCACCCTGTACGCTCACATTTGCAAAAGCAAGGCCTAAAACTTCAGTCCAGCATTTTGTCTTCCTCCCCAAGCAGACACAAACCTCTCCTGTAACACCTCCACGTACAGGGTTCCCAGTGCAAACTGGAGTTTGAGCTAGTGGATCCACGCACGTACTTACCTTTAAACAGCCTAAGTACCTAAGCTATTCTTTTCCCTATTGCTGGCTCTTATGCTCAATTTGCCTTTTTTTTTTTTTTTTATTATTAGTGCTCAGGCAAATTAATATCTAAACCACCCAATAAATACAACAAAAAAAGGCTCACGAACATCCAAACGGTGAAAGCAAACCGCGTCCTCCAACTGCGCTCAAGGTGACCTTGGCTGCACCGGCATACATAAAAGACGAACTTTAAAAAAAAAAAAAATCGCAATTCAAAGCCTGCTTGAGCAGGAGCGGCTTCAGGCGTACCTCTGACAGAACCTGCCCTCCCGAGGGCCCGCTCCCGGCCGCGGCGCGC
>NW_009260407.1:850911-855149 GCF_000687185.1 Egretta garzetta | reverse complement strand
TGCCGCCGCCTGCAGCCACCGCAGGGGCACCGCCACGCAGCCGTTCCCACCACCAAACCGCCCCCCCCGCCCCCTCCTTCTGGCCATGGGAGCGACTGGCCGTTACTCTGCTCTCCTATCAGAGCTGCTAGAAAGAAAAACGCCGGAAAAGTTATGTGAAATCGTGTTTATATGGGTTTACAGCGGCTCTGAGCTGCAGCTGCGTTGCTGTGGAAAATGCACAATTGCAGAAAATTCGGGAGAGGTATCGATCTGCCTACCTGGCCTTGCAGCAGTGCCAGTTTGCCTTTTACTGAGTGCAAAAGCAAATGTTGATTGAGATTGCTGCATATAAACAAACATGGGCTGAGAGTATTTTTTGGCTTTGGCAGTCTTGTGCTATTTAAAGATAGTCTTTCTGTGGCTTAAGTTGAGTTGCAGACCTACGGAAAGGCTAGCGCCTACATTCCTTCTCTGAGTGCCCGACTTGTCGTGGTTATCCAAAAGAGTGCAACACAGGAATAAAGTGACAAAATACAAGATATCCTTTTACGCTAACGCAAATATTCTGCTTACAGATTGAAGTAACCCAAGGAGATATTCTCCCGCTAGAGGTCTTGCTCCTAGATGTCATTTTGAATTTACTAGATATGAGAGTTGTTAAGTGAGATTTACAAATGCTTTTCACATAGAAAAGAAAAGGCATGAGATCTGATAGACAAAACCCAAACTGCTGCACGCGTGTGTGAGTTGCCCTACTCGCCACAGCCGAGTGCCTCCCCGGGAACATCACTGGGGTCGTAGACCTGATACTTTACAAAGAGCGTTCTGCAGTTTATGGGTCAGAAGAGATTTTGGATCTGAATTTTGCTCCGTTTAGCAAGAAAAGGTACTCTGTTTTGCTGCATGGTGGACTTTGGAATATAAGACATCTACTTTTCAAATCACAAAAATAGAGTAAGATATGATCTAGTGAAATGTACAGCTCATATAAAAGTTTGCATTTCTGCACAATACACAGTGCAGCACTTGAGCCCGGTGTCTAGCAAAGCATCATTTTCCAGGGCATTGTATTTTGTAGAGAGAAAGGACAATGTCTAATTGTATTCCTTACAACACATTCACATACTAAAGTTTTCTCCCAGTTTTCTCATCGTCCGGGCCAAAAATTTCAGATTTGATTAGCAGTTCTGTGTGTCAGTTCTCATGAAGGAGAGTTGGTTGAAATAGCGCCAAACACCCACTTTCAAGTTTTATTCTTGAAAAGCAACATTAGCCAGAATCTTTGGCCACTTCTGAACTACAAGCCTGTAACTGTCCGGCTTTATAACAAAGCTTTTGACTTAACATCAACTTTTTCTTGAATTGATTTACTGAAGGTCAGCTGGGAAAGAGGGGGCAGAGTCTGATTTCATCTGGGTCTACTGCAGCGGAGTGGACTTGCAACTGCTTTGCTCATCAGAGCGTGGCCCAGGAAGCCATCTATATGGGAAGAAAATACATTAAGGGTTTCCCTGACAGGGAGCCACAGTGCTACTGTCAGATTTGTGTGATCTCAGCTATTACATCCTCACCTCAGCTTCGCTTGCGTAACGAGCACCTCATTGACTTGGCGGAGTTGCGGGGGCCGGAGACGGCTCTCTCTCATCCTGTGGCCCAGCCGGTCAGCAGGGCCGCATCCCGTGCTCAGGATCGCATGGAGTTGCATGGGAAGGGGAAACTCTGAACTCCACCCAGAAAAGTGAAATCCAGTGCTACGTCATGTATTTTTGTAACTCTTTTTGCGTAAAGAGCAGATCACAGAAGTAGTCAAAATCCCGGTACAATGCTGCAGCCCACATCCTGATCATTGCTCCCAGGGCGGGTCAGTCTGGGTATGACCATGTGCAATGGGGGAAGCCAGAGCTGTGACTGAAGTGGCAGAATTATCCCAGAAATCACACTGGAGGAGATGATTCGACAACTGGATTACATGACAACTGAATATAACGGACACGGCAATGGATGGTTACGCTTAGAGCCTAAGAAAGCGCATGAAATGAAAGGCAGTTAAAATTCCTATTAGTGTTGTCTAATAATTTCATTGCTCTGCTGCATTTCTGTTGTTACTTGGGAACTTCCCAATAGTTACTTTACATGATGAAGGACCATCGATATTGCTTACACACAACTTCACCTTCTCTAGGCATGGAATCGCTTTGATTTTTTTCCCCTTCCATGCATCAGTTCAGTGGATCAAGCGGTGTGCTCCATTGCAGTGTGCTATAAGGTAACTCGGAGCAAACTCTCAGCCACTGAGTGTGAAGCCAGCTTGTCTGCTTTGCTTCCCTCTATGGAAGATGAACTGTAGTATATTCAGAATCTAATGGGGATCTTTTGGCATGTTTTTCCCTTGCGCACTTTTACACTGGTATCTCTTTCAGGTTGCAAAATAGTTATTTCTGCGATAGAAATAATACAGAAATCAGAATAAAAGCCTCAGTGGCTTTAATGTCGTTTTATGCAGTCTCTAGAGTCTGATTTTAGTACAATTTGAGAAAAAACTGCTTAGGTTATTCTCTAGACTGTTTTGAAAAGAATAATAAATGGATACAGTGTTTTACTCAAACATAGTGATTCTGTGTCATCAAAAAAAAAAGTTGTTTCTGCTATGATTGTAAAGCAGTCTTTTCAGTTTTCTAACCTCAGAAAATTCTTGGCTTAGAATAAAATTATTTATAAAATCAGAGATAATTTTGTCGCTCATCTGAAAAGGACGCAGCATTAGTCCAATGGCAACTGCAGCTCTTTTTACAGGATACATTTGTTTAAGTCCTCAAGCTTAGTAGTTGAATCTCATTTCAGTACTGAGAGCTTGGTGGTGATGTTGTGTTGCCGTGGAATCAAGCAAATGGGAAAAAATTTGGAATGCCCTAAAGGAACAGACTTTCAGAGCTGCATGTGCTCCAAAAAGCTCAAATACCGCTGGGTCTCGCTTCCAGAAAAGAGAGACTCTGTCCTGCTTCCATTGAAGTCAATGGGAGGCTTGCCACTGATCTCAGTAGGAGCGGGAGCATGCCTAAGTTTTGCAATCCATCTTTTTAAACCTCTTAAACCGAGGTGTTCACCATGCCAGCGAGTCCAGGGAGGTAATTTGCATATGATGGCAAATGAGCAGAACCCTGGCTTGGCGTGAATAAGCTGCTGACCGCATCGTGCGTAGCAGCCTGCAAATGAGAAAGAGCTGGCAGGACTCATTTGGGGTTTTTTTAACAACGACTAGTTCTTCCTATGTTTAAATTCCTCATGATGCTTCCAACAGAGTGTAACAAAGTACCTGTTTGCTAGACAACGCTGTGGGGAGGAGAGGGAGAAAGGACGAGGGGGACTTCTTTTTACATCCCCTCTACCCCAGGTCTGTGCTCCCAGCTCGCTCCCAGCGATTCCCATGATGTCACTTTTAGTAATGGAGACATGTTTACAAAAGAGTACACAGCATCCTCTTTAGAAAGAAACTTCCAACCCGAGGAGCGCCGCAAAAGTTAGGAAACCAAAAACTGCGCGAGGAGGGAGTAAAGATCCAGACAAAGGTTCTTTGTTTGCAGTGACCGAACGCGACCTCGCATGCCTACGAACAATCATAAATATGCAATTTGGCAGTTGCAGAACTCAATGTCAGCAGTCTTGCCTTTGGTATACAATGTATTAAGAGCATCTGAGAGTGGCAAGTGGCCATGAAACGGACTGATAAGATTGTACATAAAAATGGTTTGGGTGCACTTTATATCTGCTTTCAAGACAAACAATTTCTTCTATTTCATCTCCCTTATCTTGAGAACAATGCAAAATTCATGACGAGTACAGTGACTCTCTCCTATATAATATAGCACATTGTGCTTCTGTAATTTCTTCTCATTCAAATACCGTATTTATTACTGTAATTTTGAAAAGATAAGGGCATTTCAGCCCAAGCTGCTCCTAGCTTTCCCCTTGAACTTGTTACATCAGTACAAAAAAGGCTTTTGTTCTAACAAAGCACTACTGGGTTAAAACCAGTATAAGTAACTTTTACACTTGCAAACTTAGCACCATTTATCTATCAAGCAATTACACACATATTTGTGTTATGTACAAATCCGAAAATCTTAACTGTCCAAAGGAATTTGCCAGGACTTTTAATTTAGGAACACTGACTGACAGAAGTCGGAACAAGATTCTCCCATACTCAGCCCTTAAGCTGCTGCAACAACGCAAGCCCCCCCGCGCCTGCTGTGAATAAG
>NW_009260407.1:788307-850864 GCF_000687185.1 Egretta garzetta | reverse complement strand
GTTCAGTGTATTTGCAAAGCTGACATTTTATCTAAGAGTTGATTTTGTCTGAAAAAGAACACAGATGAAACAACTAGTTTACTGTATATAGGCCCTAAATACTGTTGGATACCTCAAAAATATTATCCACCTGTAAGTCATTAGAAATCAGTATGTGTGGGGGACACTGGTTACATAAAGGATAAATCCAGTTTTGTGTTTGGAGATATTTCAGGTTTCACTAATGGCTTCATTTTACATCAGGCCCCATGGACTTCTCCATCATGTTGCCAAGTCCCCCGCAGAGGACAGATAGAAGATGGGTTTCTTCTCATCTGGTCCCCTCTCCAGGAATGCAGAGCTGCTTTCTATCCCCCTGAAGAAACAACCGAGGAATAGAAATAAAGAAATCTGAGAGCTGAGGACACTAAGGACTATTTTGAAAAAACAGCATATCACAAAATAAATAAACAAATTTTAAAAAATCACAAAATTGTGATCTTACTAAATTTGCTGTGACTCATCCTTGAGGGACTGCAAATTGTTCTAGAATAACACAACCCCTAATTATGATGAGGCGCTAGGCAAGTCATTCATCAGGATCTCAAAAGGAGGTGGTTTTCACTGCTCAGGTTCGCTCTATTGTGCGGTTGTTGGCGGTAGAAGGACTTGTCAGAGCTTAGAATTGAAAGCGCTGTAGATATTGGAAGGTGGGATCACAGCTCTTTCAACCACTGGTGCACGAGAATCTTGCAACAGATTATGTGACCCAGGTGTTGAATCACATGATATCCCACCCCTCCCCACATTTTCAGGTATTTGGGACCTGAATCAAGGTGCTGCTGTGTGGGCCACTGTGGAAGAGTCTTAATGCCCTTCACATGGAAGACATAAGACCTGTAGGTCGGGAAATTTTCTCAGAATTTTAGGGACATCTTTTGCAAACACCCTGGGAGGGTTAGGAGAATGTCGGGGTATCTGTTCCGATCTGATGCGATGATCCAGATGGAGATTGCCATACATTCCAGCGAAGGCTTTACAACCCCAGTATTTTCCAATCTCCTCTTTGATTATCTCTTCTGCAGATAAACAGAGAGCCACCTCCAAAGGGCAACACCCCCCACCCCAATTTACCCAGGTAAACAAAATGGATTTGCTAATTTGGGTTTTGCAAAAAGTAAACAGGAACTAAAACTTCCCATAGATGCCTAGATATATTTCTGGGGTTTTGTAAGTCGGTCTCACTAAAAATACAAGGTCTCCACGCTTTAGTTTATCATATATATATATATATATATATATAAAATTAACTTTAGGTAGCTGAAATTTCATCTGTGAAAAAAATCAACAAAAAGTAAACTATAAATTTTTTTCAGCACTAGAAAATTAACTGCGAACCCTGACAAAAGTGATTTTTTTGTCTTTCGCCTTCTCTTTGCACTAGTCTGGCTACACCAGTTGTTATATTCCAGTTGTGACATTCAAATCATGTTGAGCAATTTTCCCACAGTGCGTTTCCCAAACAAAAGCATTTTTTCCCACTCCCACTTATGTGTGTCCTGGATCTGGGAACTGCAGAAAAATATCCTTGTTTAAATCCTAAGACCCAGCCAAGAACTGTATTGCAGTGCTAGATTTCACAAACTATCAGTGATCATTTGACCAAAACGATACCAACTGACCCGGCAAAAGCATACCTTTCAGTTACTAAATAACAGATATTCAACTCACAGCATAAAAGCCTACTTAGTTTGTTATTTTTTTTAACTGTTTGAAGCATAACTTAATACTTTCCCAAGCACCTTATACCATTGTGAGAGCAAAAATATTTTTACGTGTATACTCTAAACTATTAAATTGCTTAATTATTCCAGGATATTCACCCGGAATGGCAGAGGTCTTGAAAAGGATATCATCTCTTGCTAAGAGATGGTGTTTTTACAGCTCTGGCCTTTCCCCTTTATAAAAGAACAGTGCGTATTACTAGCTTGGTATTTCACACGTGACCAACCATTGCTTCAGGAAAATTAGATGGGGCATGGCATGACAGGCTGGTTTCAGGAAGCTGTTTGTGGGCTTAGGACTGAGTCACTCCACAGCTCTTTCAGATTTAGGATAGCACAGGATCATGTATGCCTCGTTTATTCTTACTGCACTTTCCCCTTCCGTTCTCTCCATAGGAGGAGTAAAGCAACAGCGGTTTCTGGAGGGTTCTTGTTTGGTTTACATTTACCTGCGGTGAGAGGGAGACTGCACGCTCCCTGCAGCAAAGAACCCTCGGCTGTAGGACAGAGGTGTTTTGAGCCAGGTCTTTTGGGGACGAGAAATGATTGATGCCTTTCATTAGGACCCAAACAACTTAACCTGAGGTACAAGTGAAGGTTATATTGGCCTTTGCCTTTAAACCACCTGTCTTTCAGAGACATGAAGTTACAAAAACCCCATGTCATCACGCATAAAAAATTGGGAAAAGCTGAGCACTTATCCATCATCATGATTTACTGAAAATGTTACAGTAGTGCAGGTAAAATAAAATTGGCATAACGGGTGATAGAATGGCAAGATGAGGAGCCTCTTCAAGCAACAGTGTCTTATTCCTTCCATGGAGCTGGAAAAAAACCTTGTTAACTATAGATACCACTTCTGCATTTTGTGATTGAAGTTTTTAATTTTCAAAGTTACGGATTGATTACACTGGTCTGACTTTATGAAATATAAAAAGTAATGAACAGGCCAGTGCACTTAGAGTGTGCATTAAGAAATCTGCTTTAGTGGTCAGAATATCCAGGGCATGCATCTGCCTCAGGACTTTCCTTGCAAAAAGTTTTCTTCTCGTTTTCTCTCTGTGCTACTGCAGTGTCTCCAAGATCAAACCAAACTCCACCGCTCAAGTTGAGCGCTGTTTCCCCACCAGCTTTTTTTATGAAAGAACATTATGTACATTTTCACCTGTGGCTTTTTTCATAGTTGAACTTTCTGTGCATTCTCACCAGTGACATTTCACGGACACGTTTTTGTGGATAGTCAGTATTTAGTATTTCTTATATGACACACGTCTAGAATGTGAATTAGTTAAGTTAATGAATAAAAAAACCACTTGGGAAGCACTGGCCAGACTGGAAACTGGAGAAAGCTCTTATGCAGTTAAGAAGTAATTTCTAGAACAGCCTTCCAAGAGGATTATGGGGCAAATATCAGCCTCCTGACATTTTTGGCCATTCCCCATTCAGTTCCAGCTCCTCTGGTAGATCATTAGTGCTTATGGGCCAGGAGGTACCATCAGTAATCCTAGTATGATGAAAGATGGAGCAAAATTTCATAGTTTGCTTGAACTAGGAACACTTGTTGCTAAAAATGTCTTAGTTACTATATTTTAACTAATATTTCAAGCATTAGCATAGATATGTTATCTGTTCCTGATCAGCCCTCAAAGTGAGAGCCAATATATTTTGAAACACCATTTCAAATCTAGCCCTTCTAATCTCATATTTTCTAGTCTAGGCCTTCTTAAATCTTATAAAACCTGGGTCAGGCAGATCTGGAGAAAAAGTCATCCACATCTCTGAACCCGCAAAATTTGGAAGCAGAGCAATGCACAATCAAAGAGCCCGAATGCCATTTTGCAACTCTGTGGTCAGTAGCATGTTCCACTTTCTCTGCTTCTCTGTTCTATCTATTCCTCTGGTAAATCTATATAAGATGGTTTCTGACCATAGATGCGCCACGTCTCTCATTTCTGTGGTCAGATGATATCTGGAACTGAAAAAGGCTCCATACAAAGCAAGGTGTGCTTTTTTAGAGGATCACACCAGAAAATATATGCTGATGGAGCACTCCAGTGAAGAAATGCCTTAAATCTAACTTGTGGGGTTTGCTGTGGGGATTCAAATTAAACATTTAGAAAGCTGTTCCATTAGAGTTAGAGAAGGAAAGGTGGTAAGTGTTATTATGGCAAATTGCAACTCTGTCTGTAGTTTAGATTTAGATTTAAATACTTGTTTAATTTTTTGCTAAACTAAGATTCCCCCCTACTCTCCAGTACTCTTCAATTTCTTCCATTCCAGGCTAAACTCTGTATTTAGTGCAACGTCCAAGACATCTTTAAACTGTCTTTCCCCAGTGCAGATCCTGACTTAACCTAATTAAAATTAGGTTAAATACAAGAAAAATGGCTATCACATTAGATGTAACTTGTGACTGTTGACTAAGTCTTCTTCTGATTTCTTCTCTCTCTGTATGTTATTATGTTTTAGCTGATACAGCCTGAGACCCGCGGGGTAAAATCACAGCATTGTAAAAGTCAGTGGTGAAACTGCTGCCTAGAACAGGAAAGCTGCATCACACTGGTATGTGGTATGAATATCACATAACTCACATACTGTATTACAAGACAGCCACAGCTACATATTTTCTGAGCCCTATTTGAACTGATACCATACACTTCTGTATTAATCAAGTATTTGGCTTATGTAGGGAGGATTTTAATTAATGTAAAATTAATTCAACCGGGAATAACCTTTGAAACCAGGCTTATATTATCAGTTGTGATTTGTGCAGGATACCTCATGGAGCTGCAATCTATGCATCCTTACGTAACAGGCATTAAGAAGCAGTTACACAACTTAATGCAAACACCACAGACAGATGAAAATCCATGGCACAGAGAGGATCTTGCATAATCATCAAAGCAGTGCCAGAAAGCAAATTCTACCTGCAGAAAACTTTTTTTGCATGCTAAATGCATTTCATGAGATGCTCTGCATTTCAGTTGCCGGGAGGCAGATAGTATTTTTGCAAGCCTTAATACAGAGTCTGCCACAAAGTGCCTTTTTATTGTAAACTTTTTATCCTTCAAAACCTCTTGATACAAACTTTGACCAACACTGCCACAAAGTGTGTGTGCAATTCAACTCATATCTTTACTGACTGCAATAATAAACTTTTGGTCTAAAACAAACAGGTCATTAGCAAACAGATACTTTTGTGCACTGCGGTTACTTGGGCCTCTCTCCTCCCGTCACCCTGTTTCTCACTCACTGTTCGCATGCTGAGAGTTTGAAGTCTGAGTGGGTCTTCATGATGCCAGGGCCTTGCAGCTTTCTCAAATTTAGTACGGGTGAAGAACATACTCCATTTCTGTGTGCACAAAGTTTATTAGTGTCCCTTAATTATAACCGTTAATTCAGGAAATACTTTTATCTCGGGTGTTAACTTAGGTCACAGGGTATGTCTAAATTCAGGCAGCAATGCCCATAGACACATATATTGTAACTTCAAGAAATTATATCCAATTATCTTTATACTATCTTCAGGATGTTTTTTTAAAGTTGATGCAATTTCTTGGTAAATAAATTTCATTTTGTAAAAAGGAGCATTCCAAGACCCCTTTTAGATACTTTATATTGCAGAAGTTGGAGGTGCTATACAAACTATTTTATGGGACAGGTTCTGGTCACTTTTACATCAGTAGAAATTGGGAGGACTCCAAATTCCTACTGGTATAACGAAACCAGACATAAAAAAGACTCGCGTGCATGGCAAGACTGTGTGGTCAGAAATGCTTTTTGCAAGATGTGTAGTTTATCACAGTTTAACTACATTACATCTTTAGAAAACACTCAAGTATTTTAAACACCATCAGGCCTGGGAGAAGACACTTACAGGGCGGTTTTTTTTTTTAATCTGTGGCGTTGCCTGCTTCCTTGACTGAGGTGTCCACAATGGTTTAAGAGGTAATGTGTTTGAACCAAATATATTCAAAGAGCAGTAAAATAGCAGTACCGGCTGACTAAGGCACACAGAATTGGGCTGTGTTCATGGGGACAGGAATGCTGAAAGAAGGGAACATTTATTTTTTACATTTTTCACAGCCTGATAAGAATCCACCCATCTGACTATTTCTCACCCACTAGTCTAAGGAGTCATTTTATTTCCCCTGTTGAGTCTCCTGGTTTTAGGCTTCCATCTCTCCAAACACAATCACTTGAAAACACTTAAATACATCCACTCAGTCACTGAAAAGCCTACCCAACAAAGCCCAAAGACCAGATTTAAGAATCACCTGAAAACCCGAACCCTCCTGATTCACCTTTTCCATTGTTTTTCACTCCTCTCTCAACAGAAAGAAAATACACCATTCCTTTGGGGTTTTTTTGGTTAAAACTCACTAAGGACAAAATATATCCCTCAGCTGGGAGGTGTGCAGTGGGCTGGATGGGGGAAAGGATCCACCTGAAAAATAAGTTGTCATCAAAACCATCACACTGGCCCAACCGTAGAGGCGGTGGGAGGGTGGGAGGAATAACTGAGGGAGGGGCAGGAGCTGTGCGGAGTGGCAGGGCCATTAAAAGATGTGCATGCGGAGTCGGGCTCAGAGGCATATCCTACTGCATGTGAGGAGCAGGACTGTATCCTGCTGGTGACTGAGAACGTAAGCGGGGGGGAGGGAGAGCCCCAGGAGAAAAACAGACTTCATGGAAAATGAGGTCAAATCTCAGCTTTAAAAAGTACATTCTTTACATGATTATCCAGGTTAAGGCTTAGTTTTATTTTCTGGGGGTGAAAAAAAGGAAAATAAATACTCATAACATGCGCTTTCCCTCATTTAAATTCCCAGTTAAAAAAGAAAAGATAAATTATTCATTTTTGCTTGTAATGCCGGCAGTTCAATCTACCAGAATATGTGTGTATTCATTCCCTAATTAAAACTAAATTTCATTTGCCAAAGCACTTAAGAGCACAGCGACATCAATGGGATTAATCACCAAAGCGTGTTTTTCTTGAGCAAGGTGTTTTCCTCAATGCTTTTCTACAAGTTACATCCAATTCAGCCATGCTTGAAAACACTATAATTATGTTGGTCAGGAACATAATTTTTTTCTTAATGAAATAGGTTTCCTAAGTAGTTTCTTCCACTTACACTTTGGAAACCAGTATACTATAATTCTATACTGTCGTATAGGCTACTTTCTTTCCTTGCCTACTATTGGTGAACAGCCATTCTATCTCTATAGGCATGGTTAAAACCTCTGGATACAAACTGAAGAATCTGGGAAATGTGATGAAGTGTTTATTTACTATCTTTGATATCACATTTACCTTCATCTCTTAATTATTTTTTTAACCAAGTTTCTTTGTACTGATTATTCCTGAATTGTCTTGTCATCTACAACATCCTAATTGTATTGCATTAACCAACAGATAAGTACAAACCATCATTCCACAGACTTATATTTAATTGTGGATTTCTCTTCTTTGATTAAAAAATAGTGCTAAAGGAACACATAAAAAGACAACTGTAAAGCAGGCAGTGATTCTAAAAGAAATTAAGCTGCTCTACCCCAAATAATTCAGTTTGCTTTGCCCACTGTAAGACACCTGAGAACCATTTATTTCCCACCCTTCCCTCTGCCTGCAAGTATTCTGAGAATTGTATGGGCACCTCTAGCTGTATTTTCCCTTCCTTTTATGCAAAAAAATAATGACAAAATAACCAGTGCCTTACCACATCCAGCCAATGCTGCCAAATGTGTGGTCATGAACAAGGACATAAATAAAATCTGCCTGGGTGAAGCATGATTCGTATTTGGAGGGGAGGTACGCAGGAGACCTGCCAGGGCTGATCTCTGTCCCCTGCTATTTTATCTGTCTTGCTCAGGCATTTACACAGCTCCCATTACTATGATGCCAGAATATATAGGGACATACGGCTATTCTTACAACACTCAAATAGGGTGGACAGGGTTATCCCAGGTCAGAAGTTTATCGTCATTACACAAGCTCTTGATCAGTAGAAGGTGTTTATCAACCATTTCTAACCCCATTCCCAAAGTATCCAAGTGTTTCTCAAGCGTTTATGCTAAAATAGTCAAGAAGCCCCACCTTGGAGGTTTTCTTGGACATGAACCAATGGCTGAAAGGAACTGATGTTTGACTTACAGCAGCTTCCTTTGTGCACATCAAGTGCTCTTCAGCTATGGCTGTCAAGATAAACATGTTTCGTAACAAGACTTCTAAATTTCTATTTTAGTCCATCATTTTAATCACAAAGTGCCTAGTAAGACGACATTTCCCCCATTGCTCATGTGGTCATAAAAATGAGTTCATTTCTATTAGATGAAGATGTCACTAACCCACTCGTGCCTTTAGGTTTTCAAAATTAGACTATCAGAATATGCTTTAAGGCAGTGTTATACCTGAAACAGATTTGAAGCAAAGTATACCTGTTTATATGCATCAAGAAGTTGCATGTGTCAGGAAGCTCCCCCCCCCAGGACAAAGGGAAATGGCCTCAAGTTGGGCCAGGACAGGTTTAGATTGGACATTAGGAAAAATTTTTTCACTGAAAGGGTTGTCAAGCACTGGAATGGGCTGCCCAGGCAAGTGATCAAGTCCCCATCCCTGCAGGTATTCAAAAGACGGGCAGATGAGGTACTTAGGGACATGGTTTAGTGGTGGACTTGGTAGTGATAGGTTAATGGTTGGACTTGATGATCTTAAAGGTCTTTTCCAACCTAAAGGATTCTATGTTTTTAAGTTATCCCCAAGATAAAAATACATACAATATGATCTTGTTAATTTACTGAAGCCAGCAGTGAGATTTCAGATGTGTTAGTATCTACTGCGAGTGATGTAAGTTCAGGCTGATGGTTGAATGTCAGCCGGTAGCTTCTCCTGTAGAGGTACCCAATGCTGGCTGGCTGAGTAACAAATTGTTCCTTAGTCCATAAACTCTATGCAGCTTCTTTGGCACAAATGGAGGAATAATGCCCTTTATACAATCCCTTATGATTCCCATATGACACCATACATCCAGAAAGTATTAAAATGTTTATAGTTATTGTTATCTGTAAAATGGCAAAATACTTAGCAACCTAGTAGGAAGTTGGGAAAGATATTTAACTACTATTTGGAGAAACTCTTAAGACCACTGAATGCTAAGTCCTGCAAGAGAGAGAAATACGTGAGCCACCGGCACTTGGTTAACACAGCCCCACGTCATCACCCCTGCAGCCTTTACCGAGGCTTCACGGGCCTTGGTAGCCAAAAGAAATAAGCAAGGCTGGATTGCCCAAAATTGATGGGTTTGGACAACACTTGGCAATGAAAAGTAATGTGTTCAGTATGTTGCCATCTTTTCCCTTAAAACATCTGCCATTCCAGTTTAATCTAAATGTTCTTCATCTAGTACAATCCTTCTAACTCAATGCATTACTCTATCTCCCATCATTTTGCTGATGCCAATATGTGTTCTTGCTCAATAAGCTTAGTCACCAGTAATTTGCTTCAGAGTTCATTATGAAAATGGGTTTTTAAACCATTTTATTTTCTAATCCAACTTCTATTTTTTATTCTTCTTTGTAAAGTCAGAAGGATATGCTGTAGATACCCAGACAAAATCCTCATACAGAAAACCTGTGACAATAAAGGTACTGAAGGAAAAGCATACAAGAAGAAAATGTCAGGAAATTCCACTTTCTGCAGCAGCACCATTGCAGCAATGTGATGAAGGATGTTTGCAGCATGTATTTAATAAATTTCTACTTTCAGTGGTGACAATTTGAGCTTAGTAAACATCAGAAGGGTTGAACTGGAACTGATGGACAATGCCAGAGAGTTTCACACAACGCATCCAATTCAAATGACTTTGGGAAGTTAAGGGCTCCACCTTTCATATCTTCATGCTGAAATATCATTGTGGCTGTTTCAGCTGTAACAAATGCAAGCTTTAACATTAATTTAATACATTAACCTTAATAGGGTATAGAACCAAGCAACTCTCAAATTTTCTTAACGGGTTTGGATAATGCCTTGCACTAGAGCTGGTAGGACATTTTTGCGTGGAGGAATGGATGGCAAGAATATAAAGTGAGTCATTATAGGAATTTTTGCTGTGGTTCAGCTCTCATTTAATCCCAAAATGTCAGTAATTTTGACCAAATCACTTGCTGAAAAATGAAGCTGTTAGCTCAGAAGTACTGCAACACTGCCTTATGGAGATGGAGGACAGTTTAATAGTGTGTCATCAAGGACGTCACTGCGTTTCAGGAGGGGTGTAGTTTAAACACTTCCTGCCTCCATTCTCCTCTGTTTTGGGATCCTTGGCTAGGTTATATGTTCTGCAACATCTGTCCTGGCATAGTGCATCTGGAGAGATTTTGTCCGAGATGGAAGTTCATGCACTGAAATGCATCTCTCCAGGTCTCCGCAGCGATATTTCTGAAAAGGCAAACATTTCAGTTTTCTCTCTCAGAAACCTTTAGACAAATCTGTGAACACAGACTAACTTCTCTCTGTTCTCTCTACAGAGACAGCATTGCACATACTCATGACAATATTTCTATTCAGGGCAGTTTGCAGCAGAAAAGCATTAATAAATAATATAGATATAAATTCAGATCCTGGCCATCGAACATTTGTTCAGCTGAACGGTCCTCTCTCAGGAGGGGGATCTCCATGATGCTGAAGAGGCCTGTGACATAGGTATTACTCACAGGAACCATGGTGCAAGACTAGAAATTCACTTCCAATTCATTATGCATGTATGGTTTCAGTTCTCTTAATGGCAGGCTTATATAGACACGTACATTTTAACTATACAGCACTGGGAGGAATAAAAATCTACAAGCGTTCAACGTAAGCGTAGCAGCAATCCACCATGGTAGGTGTGTATCTGCAGACAGCTCTCCACAGCAACTGGGATGAGCTGGTAGCTACTGCTGTGCCATCCTTCGATCCAGCACTTTCCACGGAGAGGAAATAGGGCAGAATGAAGGCTATGAGGAGTACTCACATTTTTACACCAGCATGTTTACATGTTCGTAACAGGCCTTCAAATTTTCCATTTCAACTCCTGGATATGCACATTGGAAAGAATAAGATTCAAGATGCAAGGACCATAAAAGGCAATAAGAAAGAAATTGTGCATGAATAAGAGGAAGGAAAAAGTAGGTTCACTCTTCAGTGGAGGTGGAAATGCACTGATGAATGATGCTGAGAAGGTTGAAGTGTGTTGTGACTTTTCATTTTCCACAGCTACCATGGAGAACTAATAATTCAATGACTGCTTTTTGCAATTCCTCAAATGTCCTTGGGCATTTTTTTCAGGCTCTGGTTCTCTCTATATAGATGCTTTAAAATATTCTTTAAACGATATTTTCTGTTTCTGAGTTAAGCTCCTACCACAGAGTTAGAATTTTGCTAAACTTCTGGACACAACTGCCTTTCAGTTTGAAAGCTCTGAATAATTTAATTTTCTTGTCATCTGCTATTTGATCTCTTTCCAAGTTGAGTAGTAAATTTCTGACTTGCCTTTGTCTTTCCTTTACATTTTCATTACCGAATCTTTAGTTCTTGCTTTTTATATACCCTCCCAAATATGCCTCAATTTAGCCTTCCTGACTTTATTCCTGTATTCTTGACCTTCATTCTCATCTTCAGCTATGTCTCCTTGCTTCTACTTTTTATGCACATTTAATTTTGATTTTCAAGTCATGAAAGGGATCCTGATTCAGCTTTGTCATTTATGGGGGGAGGGCGTAGACACAGCTCACTCCAAATCAGAACATTCAGGTTTTAGTCTTTTTAAATATATCCCTACCAGAAATTAGATTATTAGATATCAATAACCAGGAAAATCCAGTGGCTGATATGATAAGGTATAATAGGACTAGTAGATATTCAGATGAGTGAAAACAGATTTGGTGCTAATTGGGTGGGCAAGTCTGAAATAGCAACACCATTGTGGGTTCTTAATCCAGAGGAGTTAACCATCTGGGAAAACATTGCATGTATCTTGACCCCAACGTTGTAACCCCAGCTCTAGCCCAAGCGGAGCTGTGATTCTGTCTCCCTGGCCATGTGCTAAACCTGCAAGGTCTACAAGGTAGCAGGCGTTTCTCTAGTACACTCAGAGGGGATGGTAATTTGGAGTTTTTTTGAAAAAGCATTAATAACACGCAACACAGGTCCAAACAAGTTATAGAAATGATTTGCCACACCCTGCTTTTCTGTCTGCTTTCTCTGTGCCTCCTACAACAGAGAAAAATCATGCCAAGTCCTGCTTAGCCTTGCTAATACTGAGAGATTACTGAGAGGCTAAGGAAAAGCTGAATTGGACTGAAGGACAGATGTACTGGTTGAGTTTCATCCAGCTAATCTTAGACGTCTATACCTGTATCTCACTCTGAGAAGAAACATTCATTTCTAGAGCACAGTCCATCTGATCCCAGATGATCAGATGATGCCTCAAACATGCAGATGCATTACTTGTAACAGGCTCTGAAGGACCCTGCTTCTCCGCACTGAATAAAAAACTAGTTTAAGGTCACTTGTCCAGATATAGACAAACCACTGACTTCTAGTGGTGGGCAGAGTTAACTCCATCCCAGCTGCCAAGCCTCGATGGTATGGTACAAAGCAAATAGATGAAGACATGCACAGAACTGACATGAGCCCTCAGATATTTGTAGTTACCCACTGGAACAGCTCAAGGAAGTCAAAGCCTGGACTTCAAAATATGAAACTATAAACAACTTCAGACTGATCATCAAAGGCTTTAACCAGCTCAAATCTATTCCAGTGGTACTTTGCAGCTGGGCTCCCATCTTCCTCACAGGGTTGCTTCAGTCCTTGGAGTAGACATTATCCTCCCACTGAAGATCTCCAAGGATCTAGCTGTGGTGGAGCTAATTATAGGTAATCTGCTGACGCAGGATTAAATATGCTCGCCAGCGCAATTTGCAGGTTGCATGGTATGCTCTGCTGTGCCAGGCAAAAGGATCTGACATTGAACAGGAATAAATACTGGCTCAAACTGTGAGGGATTAGTGATTTGAAGCACCTGTTGTGTGACAAAGACGTCCAAGCCGGGATGCCAGTTCAAACAAATTCCCTTGAACGAGGATGCCTTGTCATATACGTGTTAGAAAATACAACTATTCCTTAATCACAATTAAGAAATAATTTTTAAATATTTACTTTTTACTACAGACCAGAGAAGGAGTGGACAGAACTGCTAATCCACCCACTGTGCTAGATGTGCTACAGATATAGTAAGAAGGGACAATTCTTCCACTGAGGGGACTGGAAGCTAAAAATACAAGGCAGAGGCTGAAGGGCAGCCAAAGGGACAGGGTGACACTCCGTGCCTGTGCTCACATGGCGGCTCTGCGCCCAAGGTCTGTCCTCTGTCCCCACAGCACTGCTTAAATACAGCCCAGAGAGGGATGGTGGAAATGAGAAAAGCCTCTAGAGATTGTAGAAAAAAGGGTTGCATGGAATGATGTTCTTTCACGCCATCTTTAACATGAAGCCAAAGATCTCAATCAGTGCAAGACCACACGGTTGCTGGCTACTTCTCTGTAAAATGGATGGCAGAATCTGCTTCTAAATGACTGACGCTACCAGTGCTGTCTGAGGACTGATGAAACCAGTAGTGGGATTTGATTATGAGCAGTCTCAAACTGGGTCAGAAAGTTGTTTTACAGAAACCATTGTGCAAATCACCGAGTGAGCCTTAGGAGAGGTCCAAGGCACTGCAGAAATCCCTTCTGAACTGGACACACAGGCCTGGAAAGGGGGTCTGTACTACACCAAAGTTATCAGAATTTTTTCACCAAAAGCCTCCGGTCTGAACATGAAGCTGCAAGAAACAGGAATATGCTCTACATAATAACACAGAGTGATTCTTCACACCTAACAAAACATAACCAATAAAAAAAACCAAACCCATACCTTAACTGCTGAATCCTGGTGGGAAAGTCGAGGGGGAATTATGCCAGCCCAAATGTTTATGGCACTGTCAAAGACACCCAGAGCTCAAAAATACACAAGAGACCCTCAGCGAGCATGGCGAGTTTCAGAACAAAGTCCAAAATTTTCTGTTCAAGTCATTTCTCTGAAGTTGCCATCAAAAATGATGCAGCCAAATGAAAAAAACTGCATCGAAGTACTAGTAACAGAGTATGAAAAATCCAAAGAAACTGCACGAGACTTCTGATTCCGCGTGCCAGCGCTAGCATGTAGCATGTACGTACTGGAACATAACAGGATATATTCCTATCCATGCAGTACTCAATGTATTTATGTTTGGAGCTGATCTCTTGCACAATGCAATGAATAACACAGTAATAACAGTGAATAAAGCAGATTCCTTGACACCAGGTTCTGGATAGTAACAACCCACAAATAACAGATGACTCATTGGCAAGTCCCTTTCGTATGCCAGTTTAAAGGGAACAATATTGAAGTTCAGGAAAATATGCCCATACAGTCAGCTATATCCAGTTTATATAGGTGCTGGCACTGAGGTATTTTGTCCAGTAACCAGGGTCCTGAGCAAAAGATTATTAACCAAAAGCAGTTACAAAAGGATGATGAACATAAGTAAAGTGGTATCTATTACATCTGTGACAAAACAACTGCTTTCATGTAAAAGCAGAGCATAATCTATAAGTGGATTAACAGCTACCTATTTTACAGGCGGGAGAGAATTAGGTTTTTTCCAAAAAGAAGGTGGCAGGAAATTTGCTTTGGAAACAATCAATGCGTTCAATATTAAGATCATAAAACTTAAGCCACCACCATGGGTTGTTCCTACAAGAACAGCAGAAGACATGCCACCACGTCACAGGAGAAGTCCTGGCCTCCTTGACATTCCATCAAGAAATGTCTCAGTTCTGAGCCTTGGTTTTTACTCCTGTTTGGGTCTGTAAGAACACAGGGAACAGAAATTCAGCACAGGGGAGGCAGGCGGTGAACAGAACACACTTCCAAACACTGCACAGTTAATTACAGCCCTGGAATCACACTCAATCGATAGTGTGGGCCAAAGACATTCTGGGGATTTTTTTAATTGCTTGGTTGCTTTTATAGTGATTAGAAAAGATGTGACTCAGAAGTGAGCCACCACAGGAATGACAAACATTTCAAACTGGAAAGAAATGCACTGGTCTTTCCTGATGCAGATCCACCAGGTGGTAAGGCAGTGAAAATTAAAGGGAATCTTACAGCAGATAGAATAGTGTACTTAGCCCATGAATGTTATTAAATACCTATTAGACATGAGTAGCACAGAGTCTTGTGGGCAACAAAATTGATGAAGTCAGGTCCACCATGCAAGTGGTTCAGAAAAACCAGGCCCTTCTAGAGCTGAGAACCCCAGTGAGCAAACCTTCGCTGTTGCTGCATGTTGATTCACGTATCCACAGGTGGGTGCTTAACTAATGGGTGTACTTACACCCACAGCTGAACACACGCACACCGGCAGGCACGCACCTCTGCCCTTATTCAGGTTAACGTATCTATGCGGCATCATGCACACGCTGAAGAAGAGCCCATGCCCCTCCGTGGTAATTTTCTGGTCTGTGCTAAGAGCATACCCCCCACTGCTTTGTGCTAATTTGGCTTCCCATCTTATTTCTTTTTCCTCATTCACTTACCTGCTTGCATTTCTTTTGCTTTTTGATGTTTTTTTCAAAAACAAATGAATGCAAAAGCTATGTTATTGCAATGTTTACCCAGCAAGGTCAGGAAGATGGCAAAAGCTATCTGACACACAGAGATGGGGGAGAAATGCAAACAAGAGCGGCCATGCCAGACACTTTCAGAAGTGTAGCCAAAGGCAGGGTCAGGGAGACCAGAACAGTTAAAATCAGCCAAAATGTCCTATCCTGAGCACTGCAGTAAGACTCAAGGGATACTTATACAAATCATCACCAATCTCAAGAGACTAAAAATACATTTACATTTTCCCTTGTGCTGTGTAAAAAAAAAAGTTTTCACATCAGAAGAAACTATTTCCTAGTAGAAGACTTTTGACCACAAAACATTGTCTAGATCTCCTAAAGGTATCGCTCATATTAGGGCAGAAATAAAAGCAGGATGCGGAGGCTGACTATTCTTCCGCTCCCTGCCAGCTGCTTGTTGGCTATTTAGAAACTCTTTAACTTACTCAAGAGACCTTGGCCCTAATTAGTGCCTGGACTGATCAGCCTGCCCCTTTCTCCTTCACCTCTGCCTCTCAGAGCCTTCCACAATGATTACAGGAAAGCATACTCCTTTTGTACCATTTTAAAACCAGAATTTCTTGAACTATCAGGATCTGCACGCAACTTGAATTCAGTTCTGCCTCTACCTGACCACTCCAGAGTTACCCAGCTTGCTTTGACACCCTAAGTCTTCATGCATACTCATACCACACTTAAATCCTTCTCTAACCCAGGTTCTGTAATCTCCTTTCCTTTGCCTTTCATACAACGAATCTGTTTTAACTGCGACTGAAGTGTCATCAGGGTCATCCAGCCACCTGTAACGTTGATGCCAATCCTGCAGTCTTTTCAACACCATCAATAAGAGGGAAGTAAGCAAAAAATGGATTAATTCCATCTTCCAAAATTATAATGTGTTTTGTATGTAGATATGTACCCATACGCTCCATAATGGTGACAAAAAGAATTCTACCAATATAATAGAAAAACAAGAGGACTCCTCACTTTAATTTCTGTCTAAGTGGATGCAGTTAACAATGTTAAGTTCAAAAAGTATGTGAACTGAAAGATAAACAAAATGTGGAAAGAAAAATGAGAAGAGTTATGATTGCAGAACACAAGCACAGTCTTACTCAGGCACCTACACAGTTCAATGCATGTGGCCAGCTTATGCAAAATGTTTTTTATTTCTTGACTTTCTTCCAATTTCTCAGAAATATGTTTCACATTCAGCATGTCTGCACAAGAAAATAAATGGATGACATGGGTGCCACTGCTGCACAGCCACAGGGGCACTCATCGTCCAGCTAAAGCCACCCTCTTCCCAGGTAGCTGCGATAGACCTTATTCACCAAAAAAAAAAAAATAGTCAGTCCAAGGGCTATAAAGTAGTAATACTACCCTAACGCCTCTCTAATTAATGTAATTACTGTAAATGCCACCTAAAGACCCTTATCTTATTTTGGTTGTGCGTACAGATCTTCCATTGGCATTACAGGAAGGCAAACCGAAGCCATCATAATTCATTATCATAATTATATATTAATGATAAACCTAGATTTAATTTTTTTTCCAAAACGTTTGAAAAACATCATCACTACAATGACAGAAATCCCCGCAGGAGTGAGGATAGTAACCTCCTGAAGGGTATGCTACCTGTAGCAATTAAATGAAACTGTAATCAACAGTTTTCTCAGCTCAAAGACAGCCTGGTGAAAATAATAAAATATTTTAACAAAAAATGATGCCGCAACACCTAAGGAATTTTTTAACATTATATCTAAGAGAGGCATGAGACTACAAAACCCATTTCAAATAACAGTCAGTAACCTGTTAAAAATGTTCCTGCTCTGGCATCCTTACCTTGAGTAGTCACTTATTTACCAAGCCTGAGCTGCAGGTATGGTCAACCCACTGATTAAATATTTCCTGAATTCTATCCCTGTTTTCCTTAGGATTCCAAATATGCTTGTACCCAAGCCACAATTGCCTATTTTCTGCTTTATCACATTCTCAAACACAAATTTCCGATTCTGTGTTAACTGTCCTTTGTATTCAAACACAATTTCCCTCACACTCTCAGGCCTTTTCAATTTCTTAAAGACCTGTCTTTAAACAGAAACATACTGAATAAGTAGACTTTTCCCTCCACCCTTCCTAAGTAAACATTTCAGTTTATACAATTCCTGGGAGAAAACAGCTCTGCCTCAGAGAATTCTGGGGACAGAAAACTTTCCCAAACAAGAAGTGCTTCCAGCTTTACAATCACAACTGATCAAAATTCAGAATTTCCATCCTGAAGAACATTGCAATATTTCCACATTCATTCTCTGCAGAATTTGGATGAAAAGTTGAAATAATGAACTCTACGGAAGTGTTGATATATCCTACAGCCATATTCTCCTGGTGGAATGGAGCATTATCTCCTTAACAGTGCTTGGTTTTAAATAACTTGAAGGCAACAGATCACCTTCAGAGTGAACACTGCTTTTCTGAATGGCCCTCTCTGCCAGTGTTCTCAGGGCAATGAGTCTAAATTGTACTCAGAAATGATGGAGGCTCCCTGTACCTGCAGGATGAAGACCAATCTGAAAAATGCATGGTGGCCTCAACAGCCTCGCTGTAAAGTAGACTCACTGCAGGCAAAGTAGCTTCATTGCAAAAGGTACTTTGTGAAAGATAGGTGTTATTTTTAAAAAAGCTGGTCTGCGTGAAACTCAAAGTGCAATAGATTTGGCAAACATAGACAGAGAACCTTCCAGTGCTGAATAATAATGGCAAAAGGACCATCAGTTTTGCAATCCTGAAAATCACTAGATTTGGACTCCCAAATAACTTCTTTTGAGAATATGAATTAGCCATCTGAATTACTTAGATCAAATTTTTTAAAGGTATTTACGTGCCAGGTCTCCCTAGAGTTAAGATATTTGCCCATAAGTAGGAAGTTTTGAACAGAAGAGCTATGTAATTTCAAAAACCATTTCAAAATTAGAGCATACTGGCCAAGCAGAAAGAGCTGTTACCATTACAATAGTCAACCACATAAATAAATCATCGGCATGATTGATCTCAATGGCCTTTAATCCCGATGGCTCTTTTCCCAGGCCATCTAGGACACTTTGTCCAGTATGTTAAATCTAAAAGATAATAACTGTTGTAGATAACACGGCTATATACAGCATTTAGATACAAATAGTCCCTGCGCAAGAACTATATTGTCCACTAGTTCAGGATGCCCCCAACTTTGCATGGACAGACAAATAAAAGATATGAGGATGAGAGGAGCTGCCCCTTCTTGTGTGATCTGGGCAAAATGAGAGGCAAGGACAGTCCATGCGTCGGGGAAGGCTGGGGCAGGTCCCCTTGCACACCAAGCTGTGGAAAACTCCCTGAAGAAGGCAGAGCAATGAAATATCAAGGTACAGTTTCCCTCTTTCTCCTTTGAGCTTCTGGGGCCTCTTGAGCAGCAAAGCTCAGGCTGTCTCTGGCTATGACTGCACAGTAACACAGGCAGCACAAGACGCTTGATTTCCTTCTCTTGGATGGTAAATGATTAAAATAGCTGATAAAGCGCAAAACCACGCGTGAATAACTTGGGTCATAGCAACAGCCAGGTGCCAAGGAACCATGTTAGCTGACCACCATCGACTACCCAACACCAATGCCTGTCTATCCCTGCCCGCAGAGCCTTTCCTGGCTGATGGCAGACTCCTGGTGAGAGGAGCAGGGCAGAAGAGCAAGGAGGAAACCACCACCGAAACCCTGAACAAAGTGATGGAGCGTGGGAAGGAATGATTTACAAACAAAATCTCACGCGCAAGCATATTTAAGTAGCACAGGCAAAGTCATGAAGGGAAGGAGACTGTACGAGCATCGGTGTTTGCTGAGCTCAATGAAAGTGGTAACTGAACAGAAGGGTGGTGGGAGAGGAAACATTAAAGGAGGTGTGAAGATGAGAAGCCAGCTCACAGTGCCGGAAGGTGGCATTACATAGTAACAACTGCAGATGTTGTGGGTTTAGCGGCATATTGGGCAGACTGTAAGGATTGCAACTTCAGGAGGAAAATGAAGACTAGAAAGTGGAGAAATGAGCTGGCGTAAGGATTAACGAAGCTGATAGAGAAGGAGACTGAAAGGTTTGATGTCTCTCTGCAACTCGGGATCTCAGCTGAGTTGGGTCCTGACAGGAGCTGATGGAGGAAGGGAACGTGTGGCATTTGTTGTCTTGAAAGGGAACATCTTACCAAACTAGTTACTAGCCTCAGGATTAAGGCTTGCAAGAGAAGTCAAAAATGTCTGGATGACTGAAGGTATTTCACTCAGAAAGAGCAGAAGTGAGTGATGTAGGCTTTGATCTATTATATTTTAAATTGCCTGATAATAAATTATCTACATTATTAGTTAATTAATATATCCCCGAAAGAATTCTTTCAATGAAACTATGTTTGCCATTATATCATTGCTTGCTGAAACATCAACACTGAATAAAAATTATTATGGATAATGCAAATAATCAGAATAGGCCAATGAAAAGTCCACAAGATGGGGCAGCACTCAGAGGAGGGGGAGATGTCTTCACCAGATTTCATATGAGTGAGTCACTTTGCTTTTCCGTGTCCCGTGTGGTCTGTTTACAGTACACCACTAACACCATCTCCTGGCTACTCGGTGCCTGGAGTCAAGTCTTTATAAAGGTTTGTAAGAGCCTGGAATGAAAGGTAGTGCAAACCAAGAAAATGTTACAATCTTTGCTGTATTCATTGACTTTACATATGCCAAAATAATGCCAAAAGAAATGCCACAGAATTAGATGTAGGGTGTAGGCATTTTAACTGCAGTTGGTTTTTTTTTTTTCCAAAGGGTTTCCAGCAAGGTGTATCAGAATAGCCTGAAATCAGCTTACATTTTCAGAACTGACTAGTGATTTGGGTATACTTTGTTTTGGGGCCTGCTGAGAAAACCCAAACTGAAATTAAGGAGAAGCCTGTGAAAACCGACCCTTTTTCAGTGTTTCAAGTTCAGCACTTTAAACTTTACATGCTTTCTGAAACATCACTAATGTATCTTCACCACCTATTGCTATCAAAGATTCAGGATTTCCTGTTCTTTTTACTCGTTTTTTAGATATCAAGACCATCCAGAGATGCAAAGAATAACTCTTCAACTTTATGTACTTTTGGTACCGCCAAACATTCAAAAGACCAAGGTCTGTCCAGTTAACACTTATTGAATTTATCCATCTGTTTTCAAGCATTTAAGACAAGGCTTTGGCATCTTCTTGACCTTTCAAAATCTTAAATATCTGTAGATGTCCAACACAGCATGTTAAGGAGTTACCCTGGAAATTGCTCAGGGGTTATTGTTCGTATATATCAATTGGCCCAGACACCTTTCATTTCAAAATCATTTAAGAACTGACTCACAACTCAAGGAAAACACCTTCTTAGCTTTGGCTTCAGAGACTGTATTTCCACAAAAATAAACAGAATCAGTAACTTGTATTTTTGCCTTTAAATTAATACAGGAACATAGGGTCAACTTCTAATTTTAGCTTATCCCAGAATAAACAAACAGCAGCAGATCCTCCTGCGTCATTAACAGCATAATCAATCTAGAGTCTTCAGCACAGTCTGTGCTAGAGAATGCAGTACTTGGAGCTACAGCAGGTTTCCGAGGAGAGCAACCCTATGAATCCCTTGGAAGGTAATCAGGTTATTTTACTCCTGAGGGATTTTCATAGAAGAGAACTGCAGTGTCATACTTTCTGGAATAGCTTGTAGGAAATATTATATTAACATCTCTGGTGTATTATAATTGCAAATATTTTGCAAATGACCACAATGCTCTGTTCAGCAATCTTGGACTGAAATGATCACTTTCTGCAGAGTGCATGCTTCATCCAATTACATTCCTGTGAGCCACACTAGAAGACAGAAACAGTAATTTTAAAAGTTGGCAAATAGTGCTTATGATCATCATACAAGATGGTCAATTCGATTTTGAGTGAATCAATGCAACGCCAGCTACAGCCCAGCAGAAGAAATAGAAAAGGTGTCAACTTTCTGAAACCTGGCTATCAGAGGAAGCTTATGAAAATCTCTAAAGAGATGTATATGGGCAGTAACAGGGCCATCTTTTGCATTTGGTGTTCCAGTGGTTCTCCAAGAAATCCTATCTTCAAACAGCCCGTTAAAAAAGGAAGATCTGTTTTTTATTTGCAGTTAGTTGAGTCAGAAAGGAACAGGTATATGAATACCCAGCTGAGTGCCTGAAGCCTCTAGACTGGATTTCTCTGCTTCATCCCACTACATGGATCTCTACTACTATAAAACACGGTGAATGGAAAGAACCACCTCAATGTATATCATCCATCATTAGTGTGTAGATGCAATTTGAAAAAAACCTGTATCCTTTAACTGATCTGAAATTTGGTCTGTTATCTACGGGAAGTCTCAGAAAGTGACCTTTATGGAGGCTGAACGTGCACTAATGGCTATGTCTTGGCAAAGTGGTAAGAAAAACTTTGTTTATAGCATCAGAAGAGGAAAATCCACCGAGTCACTCAACTGGTGACGGATTGTCAGTCATCAAGTCATTGCTAATAAGCCGTAAGGGCCAGTGTGAATGGTAAACGGACAAGCAGGGTGAGTTCGGTACTTTAGGTGGTAAAATAGCCTCTGAGATAAAGGAGAGTCTTCTGTTCTGGAAGACATGGCCTGAGAGTCCAGGCAATCATCCTGCAGCTTCCCAGAAAGCTTTTCTTATTCAGAGGACAGACCCATCCAAAGTTTGCTTGGATAGCTTCTCCTCCAAGCTGCTTACTGTTTCAGTGACACAGGGAAAATAAGAGCAGAATGGGCAGCTCAAAGAGCCCTGCAATGGGCTTTGCCTTTCTGCGGCTCAGTTCCATTATCTGCAAAACAGAGATAATGGTACTAAGATTGTGATAAGCATTGTTATGATCACTTAACTGTATTAATTAGCTTGTGCTGTGCTTGTAAAGTTTGATACATGTAGCTCTCAAAGCCACGTAATTCTTTATAACAAGCAGATCCTTTTCACAGTGAGTGAGACTGTCTCCAAGCATGACGCTGTCAGACTGCTGAAAAATCACAAACTTTTAAAAATGGGGACAACACTAGTATAATGGATACAGTGTGCTAAGAAAAGTCGGTCTAAGAATGAACTAGTGGGATTATGTAGCTCGGGAAAGCAGAACTGTGATTCTAATCAGCAGCTGCTATTGATAGAAGTGCAGAAGTTTGTGTTTGATTTGAGAGGGCAGCACTACAGATACTGAAAGATTATTTCATAGGGAAAATGGATGGATCTCAACTCTTCAAAGGATAAGAATTATGGTGAGCATTTCTAGAACCCCATTTTTAGCAGTCCTTCATGTATGCAATCCTCCCCAGATCCCAAAAAGCAGGTTTATAATTCAGCTGGCTCAGACCACCGGGTCATGGGGAAGTTGGAGACAAGCTCTGTGGTTAAGAGTAGAGGCGTTTCCGAGGGAGCAGGAGCACTCCAGGCAATACAGATTGCAAATCTGAGGAAAGGTTTCTAGGCTTGGGAATGCAAATGGATTGAGGCACTTCCAAGCTAGGTGGCAATCAAGTCCTTTATTGCATTCCTCCTGCTTCTGAAATTTCTTTATCAGTTTGCCTCTGCATTTTTCTTTGCTTTGTTTTTTCTTACTTAACCATATTTTTAAAATAAGCAGCATACATTTAGGGTCAGTTCCTCGGTGGTCAATGGAACTGCCACTGAGGGACACCAGAAAAGAAATTTGCCTTCAATACATTTTTAATGCCTCACTGCACTCCTTTTTTTTTTTTTTGGTCGGCTTTTCTATAGCAAAGCATGTAGGCTGGGTGAGCAGCATTATTTAGGGCCAACACATCATGGCCAGGAATCAGGCAGAAGATCAGACAGCTGCTACAAACTCTTTCAAAGTTGTAGTGACATACCCCAACCCAAGCTGAGAAACATTATATTGCTGCAACCTTCCCAGCACTAGTGGGATAACATCCAGAAAAGAGAGCCACGGTTACCGTGTCAGAGCCGGCTGTCAACCTGAGAAGATTAAACTAATGAATGACACAAAGAGTCCATTCTACCTTCTTTCTCACCTTCCTCTTCAAATCCTCCCCCCCACCCCTGCCCCACACTGCCAAGAGATCAAGACCTGTTGTCAAGATAACAACAACTAAAAGGCTTACAAGGTGTCACACAGGGCGGCATGGTTGAGATCCAAAAAAGCACTTAAGCACCTCAGAAGCCATTTAGGCCACATTCAGGTGATTCCAGAATGCTGTTCAACAGCAACGTCATTCCACTACAAACCACTTAATCCATACGTTCTCAGCAGCAAATGCCTGCAGTCCTGCTACGGCACATACCAAGTGGGACAGCAACACTGAACACAGCTGAGCCCAGCAGCCACAGCCATGCTGGAGCAGACAGGCCTGGTGGTCAGAGCCCTTGCCTAGGACTATGGGAAATACAGATGCAATTCTCCTCACCTGTAGAGTTCAAAGCTATCCTTCCCCAGAAGTGCTCTAACTTCTACCTAGAAGCTAGTCTTGGGCGCTCAACAAACAATTGGAGGGCGCTGTGCCGACTGGAGCGGGCTCAGGCACATGTGCTGCAGAGCATGCAGGGGTGCTTAGACTTCCAAGGCAAACAAAAAAATGAGTACCAAGCCAACCAGACCAGTGGCCTGGTTGGTCTCAATTCAGATGCCCACCCACAGACATCCGGTCCAATTTAAGATGTCCTTGAGTATCCTGCCTGGCTGCTGGATCCCACTCCAAGAGCACATGAGTCTCCTAGAGGTCCTGTGTCACAGCTGTGGATGAGATCTTGGCCACCTTACAGCACCTGTTAATGCAATACATGCCCACTTTAGGCAAATGCATCAAGTGCCTGGCAAGTTTAGGCATCTCCAAAAGGTGGCAGCCCAAGGACGGTTGTGGTCTCACGTGACCAGTATAAGTCATCAGTTCTGGTCTCGCATGACCTGTTTTACGTGTCTTGTGCCTTTATTAAATCAAGCCCCATGCCTTTATTAAATCAAGCCCCAAATCCTTATCCTGCATAACTAGCTAGCTCCAAGACAGCCCATAATAGAAATACACCAAATAAAACACTTACCCACACAAAGGCTTCAAGGAAACTCAGCTGGAAACTGATTTTTTGTTCCAACAGTAGTGAATTGCAGGCAGAACTTTGCTGGAGAAGCTTCCGAGGAATGATGCTCTGAATATGCTGACAAAGCTAAACAGCAATGGGATGAAGCATTCAAACGAACATGAAAAATGTTTATTTACTTCAGTCACAATTCTATGCTCGGTGAGATTTGGTGTTGTAAACGTCTCTGTGAATGTCTTGGACAGCAGAAAAGTCAAGGGAACGCTTCTTCAGCTGAGCGTCAGTGCTCACCCACACCCCAGGGAGTGCATGTACCAACAGCAGCACTGTCTCGCCAAGCACATGGCTGCAGGTCATTGCTGGAAAATTATGATTCAGCGTTGCGTAGTTACGCAGACTGACAGGTGATGCGTAAGGAAGTTCAGAGCAGAAGACTGTGTCTTCTGGTGGACCGAACCTCCATCTCCGATTTTTATGTGACTACTTCTTCCACAAACACAATTTCCTCTAATTTCCCCTGCTTCTGATTTGTTTTGTGCAGTTATTGAAGAATGTCAGCCACCTGAGGATTGGGGTGCAGGGTATCCGTGGGTCCCAAGTGCTCTGTTACTCACCTGCACAGTTCTATCATCCGCTCACAAGGCTACAACATCATGGAATAGAATCACAGAATCGTTTAGGTTGGAAAAGACCTTTAAGATCGAGTCCAACCATAAACCTAACACTGCCAAGTCCATCACTAAACAATGTCCCTAAGTGCCACATCTACACATCTTTGAAATACCTCCGGGGTGGTGACTCAATCACGTGCTGAACTAAGTGACCAACCACGTGCCACAAGTAACTATTGGAAAGGTATTTATTCCATAAAAGGCAAAGCAATGCTGATATCCATAAGGTATTTATGACTCGAGGCAATGAGTGTACACAGCACAGCTCACTGTAGACTTAGGATCCAGGACAAGTTTGACCGGACCACCACAGTGCTGCATTTCCAGCAGGACCCATTAACTCAGATCAGGCCCAATATAAATGCAGTTACCATGCTTCCAGACCCATCACAGACATCTCCATGCCTGTGGGATGAATACACTCCTTATCTCAGACAAAACTGAGCACGCCAGCTTTTGGTGTGTGGTTGGCAACACCATCATCAACACATTGCAGCCTCTAGGTGAGCATACCCAGATCTCACTCCTCCTGGAATCAGCTAGCTCTCTCCATTGATCCTCCTTACCCCATAAAGTCTTTCCATATAGCTAAGGGGCTCTTCAGGTTTATTGTCTTATCCAAAACAATGAAAACTGGATGTCACAATATCCCTTGCAGATTCAAACAGCAGAACCTCATTTTCTTCCTATAAGAACCAGACAGCAGACATTCGCACAGCTTTCCCTCACGATGCAAGGAACAAGGCCGGAGATACAAGCTGCCCTTGTAGGTGGAATTCACAATAAGGCCTTCATTTGCTCTTTGTCGAAATCTTTACAGATACTTAGATTGCCAAGATTATTCAATGGGCTTCGAAAGAATCAAGGAAATACAACAAACCTCAATGGTCTGCTTTGCAATTTAATGGCTTTCCCTTTTCTGCGTATGCAATTACCGAGCGAAACCTAACCTTTCCCCAAGCCTTCACCTTTGATCAGAGCAGGTATCAAATGCTGTTTGGCTTAGGTACATTTTGTGCTTGTTTCTTATGCAAATGCATACCACTATACACCAGCTGGCACCTTTGCCAATCTTGTTTCATGGATTTCATTGTTTTCTACCTTTCACCTAAAAGGGGTATTATGTACACAGAGATTAGTTTTCTGTGAGAAGATAGTGAGAGATTTATTTTCTTTCAAAAATTATGGGACTAGATCCATGTGGAGTAATTTCACTGAAACCTGTAGCCTTACACCAATGATTATTTAATTACATTATTTGCTAAAAATCATCAGAACAAAGCCAATCTGTGTTTCAAGTGCTTTGTTAATGTTATGGTGGGGTTGACCACTTACCTCATTTTTAGCAAAGGCATTTACCCTATGCCTAATCAAGGTTACCCAAGCATGCTCCAAATCAGCCCTGTGTGGGCAGACCTGAGAGACAGAGTCCAACCCCAGGGCTGAATCTGATCCTTTGAGTTTGAAGAAATGGTTTGTACAAGGCTGTGAGGCCTTTCTCATGCCCAAAGTCACAAGCTTTCTCCTGCAAACCCTCCCCTTCTTTCTGGGCTGTATATACTTGACACCACGGTGGCTCATAACGTCTCACCAGTCCCCGGGTTCAGGTTCCAGACCAAATACACACACACAGAAAGTCAAAAATAAGTGAATGTTTACACAGTCTCTATTCAGTCAGAATTGGACTTTGGAAATCAAATTTGGGCCTCAGTGCCTGCAGAAGGATTTGGGGTGAGGATATAACCTGGAGTTAAATCTTCCTTATTTTAGGATTTCTGATGAGGATAATCCCTAGTTAGGTCACACCAAATCATTTATGAGCTTTGGTTCTTGTTCAGTGGATTATTCTTTAATTCAATTAAGATAACAAACCCCGACCAACTGATTTTATCCACGTGTACATCTTTAAGTAATCTCATTTAAACCAGAATGTGATGGCTTGTAGGATTTGGCTCACAAGAATAGTGGGAGCAGCCTATTTAACATTATGTGCTCTGAATCGCAATCCTTACAAAGCTTCAAGTCTAGCTTCAGGCTTATTACTTAAACTAAACACAGAATTTGATAGGCTTTTTAACCTTTCTTTGGAGCTTTGGATCAGTTTGCAAGAAGCAGAAGTCACCCTAATTATTTATAAACATTTTCAAATCATTGTAGATTCACCCTCACACCACTGTCGCTGGGCGAGTGCTAGCATCCCTTACAACGCACGATGTAGTCATGGCCATGCTTCACTAATGCCATCTGGCTTGAGACACTCCTTGTAGTCTGGATTTAGAACACTGAAGGTGGGCCCATAAATCTCACCCACAGGAGTACCCACAGGAGAGCTGCAAACTCATTGCCCAGCATCTCAGGTTAAGGTCAGGGCCACTGTGCTCCTCCAACCCACTCCCTCCTCCCTCAAAAACTCCAGACTATCGACAACTGGAACAGCTTTACTACTGCATAACCCCATATGCCAAAAGTTGCTTGAGAGAGGGCAGACCTGCACCATATCCCTGCCATGAATGGGGCAGAATGAGGCTCTGTCCCGTTGGGATGACTCCATAGAAGGAGACACCAAAGTCATCTCTGAGGAACCCCACAGGACTGGGTCCCACAGGCAAGGCCGGTGAGGTCCTCTGTGTTTTGTGACTTGAGCCAGAGATCAGAGCATATGTAACTCAGCAGCACTCGGATCTGGGTGGATACACATGTGCCCAAAGCTGAGGTCATGCCAGCTTACATGGCAAGACTGTTTATGGCCTACATTTTTTTATGCCGGCATGTAAAATAGCAGTAGCGTACCCAGGTCCTTTTTCTGGGCCTATCACTAGAAGCGAACACAAACAGGATGTAATAGGTCACCAGAAAGTTTTGCCAGCTGACCAAGACTGTCATACGGCCACCACATGACTGATGGTCACACAAAGAGCAAATCTGTTTCAATTTTCTGTGCAATGGTCAACTTTATACATTCTATAGTGTAATATTTAGTGTATATTACATAATTTTACTTACACATACCATTATGCATTATAATGACATAGCATGAGACTTAGGTTTATGGAAGATCCTGCCTAAACTCAGATTACATGCCTGTGAACTTTTGGAAAAAATAAGTAAATAGAGCAACCCCAAAGGTGGTTTCATCTGTGGAAATTACTTCTGTCCACTTGACATTGTCAAGAAGCCATTCAAGACAGGCATCTAATTCCTATAAATACATTTTCAAAGGCAGCATTTCAAAAAGCAGCTGTTGTGTCACCTCTGCAGAAATCCTACATTTTCCTAATTAACTTGTAAAACAAAAATTTTGTGCCAGTTATATACCTGCAGCAGGTCTCTGTTCAATTATTTTCAAGATCTGTAAAAAGCTGCCATAGAAAGACTTCAAAAAAAAAAAAAATAGCAATACAGTCCCATCTAGGGGAAGAGAACTGCTTTTCTATAACTCTTTTTTTTTTCCTCCCACACTGGACAATACTGGCGGGCTGAGATTTAACCAGAGATGGGCTCCTTTTACAAGATTGCTTATATAAAGCGAAGATAACGCCAGCAGGGTTCATTTGAAAGAGGACATCTTGGGAAGAACCGACAGCGCAGCTATTGGAATAAGACCGGAATGAAAATCTGAAATACTTAGCCTCTTCCTGTCTCGTAGGTATTATACTTAATTTCTTGTAGAATGCATAGGATTATAATTAGAAGGAATTGTCACTGAAATGTACTGTATGAGCATTTATAAATATATATTTTTGAATAGAGGCTGAGTGAAAATTTTGGAATGAATTCTTTTCGTTGGAAATACTTAATCAGGAAGATTTTTTTTTTCTTTACCTAAATGATATTTGTTACTCCTGACAGTCTGCTCAGTGCTGTGTATATGAGGGCAGACACTGAAGAGACCCTACAAAGGGAAAATATGAGAACTCCAGTCCCAATCCCACAGGCTGTACATGCTTCTCCCTGTGGGAAACAGCTTGCAGGTTTGAGGCCTGAAGTGGAAATGTAAATTACTGCTATTTATGTTTTCCTGAAAACTCATCATTTAGCGGTAAAGGAGAAAATGCGTTAATTTACCATACCTGAGCTACATGAAGTTAAGATTATATACGTGAGGACAGCCATCACCACAGAGAACAGTTTCAGCATTACATTTATAAGCACAATATGTATGTTATTGCATCGTATTTCTTCTGGTGGTTTCTATTCTCTTTTTGCAGATCCTATTGTTGCAGTTTCATTTGCTTATACTAACACTTTAGGTTTAGACTCTTTACAACAAGAAAGAACTAGAATAATTCAAAGCCGCCACTAAACTGAAATAGTAAAATTGTCACAATAGTGACCCAGTGATAATAATGGTCTTGGAAATATTGATCATGTCGATGTAATTAAGTTGGGCAACAGAGTATCAGTAATGTTATTTGTTTCTCTCTGCAAGAAGAGCGGGTTTAACAGTAGCTATAGTTTTGGTTCTGCAGCCAATGCATTTTTTTTTAACTTCTGATTTTAAAGACAATTTCAGCTTTTATTCCCTGTGTCCTCAGATCATTGCAAGAAATGGTGACTCTTACTATTTATCTGCTGGTCGTCTTGGCTCAAGCTTTTGCGGGGCCTTGCAATCCAAATAAAGCAGGTAAAATAATTTAAGTCTCCTGTGATGTTCTCTTGTAATTAAGCTGCCGAAGGGGTTGGGGTTTTTTCTATTTAAAATTGGAAAGTTTTTTCTTCAGAAACTTAAACTGTGGATTCTGGAGAGCTAATCCTTACATTTCTTTTATTGATCTGCTTTCAGCTAGCACAGTAAAGCAAGCGCCGCTGAAGTCCTAGCCCCACAGAGAGTTAGGCATACACTTAACTCTGTGGAATAATCCTAGTGCAATAAAGTTAAGCACAAGCAGAATTCAGGGATAAATGGCAAAGAAACCAACAACGATTAGATATTATCCGCAACAGCACAGGCTAGATGCAGCAGATCTTTGCTGCCCAAGCTGGGCTTTGGTCCCACTGACTGCAATCAGATGGCTTGTGGTGAATGAATGCGCTGGGCTCAACTCCTGAACCATGCTGCTATATTAAACAAGAAAAACCAAAAATCATTGAAGCTAAAGCCCTAATTGCACACTGATTTCTGCCTAGAGACTCAAATCATCTGGTGCCAGACAGGCCTGTAATGTAGAATTCACGACAATTAAGAAAGTCTTTGCTTGGTACGTGCGTGACTGCTGTCAGACTACTGCCAGTCACTTCATGGCATATCTTAAGTATTTGGCCCACTAGCCATTTATTTCAGTACCTTTGTTTGCATGAGCAGTTTCTCAGGTATTTTCACAGCTGTAAAGCTGCCAGAGTTACAAGTCTGACCGTCCAACATGAGCCGAATCAGCCTGCATGTGCTGAAGGCTGGTTGACCAGAAAGGAGCGAGCTGTTAAGGTCCCTATTTGACTTTCCCTGAGTAATCCCTAACCCTCTGCAGACCTGGAAGGGCTGCAAATTCAGGCTTTTATCATAAAAATGAGTGTGTCAAGGGCTTTAAAAGAAATAACTGAATAATTCCAGGTAAGGTGTCTTTTTTCTGACTGTAGTAATTGGAAGTCTTTCTCAATTTTCAGGTCACTAATGGTTAGTCAATATTTGCCCTTTAAGTTCCCATCAGACATTCAAATTCGCACTGCCTGATTCTCTTTGAAAAATGTCCAATTCTGCTATCATGAAGCAATCAGCCTGTAAGTTTTGATGTTCTGTATTCGTGGTTGTATTAACCACCACCACATTTGGAAACATATTGCACTGCTATTACCAGTCACCGTTAACAAGGCAAGGATTTTGGTTCATTTACTCTTGCTATTAACAGGGCTAGGCTTTTCAGTTCATTTATTATTGCCATTAATAGTTCTAGGCTTTTAGGTTCATTTTCAGATCTCAGCTTTTAACCTGAGAATTCTAAAAATTCAGTTTGCGCTGGCACTGCAATGCCAGTGCAAGGAGAGAAAGGGCAGAGTACGTATCGTGGCCTAGATCTAACACCGCTGCAGAAAGGTGCACATCCACTGAAGCCTGACAAAAAAACTTCCCCCATATTATTCTTACAGAGTCAGTGGTTTTACAGAAGCCAGCTCTTGCAGCATAATCTGCCAGATTTCAGTGCAGCAATTTTTCACTTCAGGTTTCTCAGCAGTGTCTCTGCTCCTCAATCAACTGTTCCAGAAAGAAAAAAATTTTTATATGAAGTTCTGCATTGATTAGAAGGCAAAGGCCAAACTCTTCCACAGAGGACAGAATTTAACAACCCAAAGGTCAGTTTTGTGTAGCAAAAGCTGCTCACATTAGGGGACCTTCCAGCACACACCCCTGCTCACAGAAGTTTAATCCCAATGGAAAGTAGGTGTGCAGACCTGCCTCTTTGAAAGAAAACCACCACTGAATATCACTCTAGATGTATTCTTTTCCTTTCAGATGTAATTCTGGTGTACTGCTATCCTAAAACCATCATCACCAAAATTCCGGAGTGTCCTTACGGATGGGAGGTTAATCAGCTGGCACTTGGAGGCATTTGCTACAATGGGATCCACGATTCAGGATATTACCAATTCACAATTCCCGACTTGTCACCTAAAAACAAATCATACTGTGGGACACAGTCAGAGGTAAGACTGCCAAGGTCACCATTGCTGAGCTGGACTCACTTGAGAGAGTCCCGTTTGCTTCAGCTTGGAGTCGGATTTAAGCATTGATGGGAAGAGGAGGCAAACTCCAGTGTTGGGGAGAAGGAAGAATCAAATAGAAGCAAAATACTCGCAGGCCTAGTGATATCAGTCTGTGTGTTAGTTGCCCGTTTGCACCTGTATTACACAGAACATATATATAGTAAGGCACATACATAGGCAGCACAGCATATAAAGGGCTACAAAGCCATGTTTCCTTGGGGATGGTGTTTTGTCACCAGATAGACTCTTCATGTTTCAAAGTATGAAGTTATTCTTGATGTCTCAAAGCCTCAGCGCCGCCGACATTTCTTTGTCTTGCCACCCACAGTTTAAGAACCCCATTTATCATTTCTACAACTCCATCGTCTCCAATGACTCCTCGGTAATCGTGAAGAGCCAGCCTGTGAATTACTCATTCGCCTGCACGTACAATGCCAACTACCTGGTGAACCAGGCTGCCTTTGACCAAAGGTACGTCCTCTTCTGGGAGTGCACCTCACCCCGTTTTCAGCACCACATCTCACTCATACAGAAACTTTGTTATGTCCCCAGGGTGGCCACCATCCATGTGAAGAATGGAAGCTCCGGCTCATTTGAAAGTCAGTTGTCCCTCAACTTCTACTCTGTAAGTGCTCTTTGCCACCCACCTTTTCACCTTCCACAGGATTCCAGCCTAAGAGCTGGAAAAAAAGGGCTGCTCCTCCTGACTTCAAGTGTCACGGAGCACATTACTAGCCCGGAACAGACAATTACAGGGGGGGGTTTGCAGGGGTCCTTGTTTCTGCTGATTAACAGAGCCAGCACATGCCAACTCTTCTTTTAATCTTTCCAAATCAGGCAGATTTTTCTGCCGAGAGGTGAATTTCTAATGTGCTGACAGGTTCAATAAGAAAAAGCAAAACTTGTTTGCAGTCCCACTCAAAGAGCAATATGCATCTGCAGGCGCTGCTGCTATAACGTAGTCGCTGTAGATACAGCAAAGCTCCATGCGTTTCTCTGGCCGTTTGCTTCCTGATCCTCTCACCCAACAGGTATTTCATGTTCCCCAGTGATCTTTAGGTCATGCTGGAATTTTGTTTCCAACAAAACATCACCCCTGTACATCAGGCCAATCTCTTGAAATATGCCTCTCCTCCCCACAGCTCCGCTGCGCTGCTGGAGCAGCCAGCTCCTGATCCTGCTGTCTTTTTTTCCACCAAAGCACAGTCAAAAGCACGAAAGCTGCCTCTCTATTTTAGCAGAGCTAGAAAAAACACAACTAATAACATACTACGTTACATTTATAGGCCAGGTAGAGGGAGCATTTAGCACAAGGTATCCGATGTAAATCTCTCCCCTCACACTCTGCATTTTGGGTACCAATTGATCGCTAAACATTTTGGCAGCCTTGGGATTCCAATTGAAAACCCACGTGGTCTTTTTTTCTGATATATGGCACACTGGTAGTATACACTGGCAAGGTCCCAGGAGGTACCACACTGCTCCTGTCAACTCCTGACAGAACGGCTGCAAAAACAAATGATGGACGGTGAGCAATGGAGCTCTGGTACCTTTTTTTAATTTTTTTTTCTCCCTCAAAATGACTCTTTTGTTCTCATGGCCGTGGGGCTCCCGGGAGTCAAGGAGAGAGCGGCTGAACTGATACCAATACATGTTCCCACTGAGCACAAGTACAGAACAAGCTCAGAAAGCTAATAGACCAGTCCTTTGCTATTTTGCTCACATTTTCACTAGGGAGAAAAGGTTAATTTCAATGAAATGGTTTTTATTGTGGTTTTTTATTTTTTCCTGGCAAAATGGAAAGAAAAGATTTATTTTGCCTTGCTACTCATCTCTGCTGCTGCCTGGCACAGCCCCCTGCCCCCAGTGCTGCATGCGCCCGTGTCCTGGCCCAGACGTAGCACCCAAGCTGCAGTGTCACCCAGCGGAACCCCTTCAGTCCCACCTGCCCTTTGGCCCATGACACACGATTAACAGCAAAGGACAGCGATGCAGCATGAGGGGTTGGAGCCTGAATGGAAATCAGGCCTTCAACACTGAAACCTGCTGTGAAAAAAAAAGCGTGATAGTACCCTAAAACAGTGTAGAGCAATAGAGTTTGGAAAAAGCAGCACTATGCCAGGTTCAACTCATTTTAGCACAAGGACTGATAAGGGTTTTGTAACAGTACTTCTGCCAGTTCCCTCCTTCAGGAGAAATCTTTGGTTAAATGAGAATTTCTCGGGGCACTTAACAGCCATGGATCACTAATCTAAACACAGCCTAGGGCCTTAACTTCAGTGCCTCCAATCTACCAGGTGTTGCAGTGGGAATACCATAGTGCCCCAGAGCCACCTCACCATTTAGGTGAGAAAAGGTACAGAAGAAAATCAGTACCAGGGAACTGAGCAAACACATCAGGGAAAGATAGTCCAACAGCTCCAGAACTATCTATACCTGAATCCTGCTGTGTAGATTTAAGTAAACCAATGCTATGACTAAACATGTTACTCTCTATATAGTTCTGGTGCTAGCTTCGTTATGATCTTATGCAATAAAAAGCAGTGGGGTTTAAGGCAAGTACTTCAGAGTATTTCTAACCAAACATTTTCACCTCAGCACCACACACTGCACTGCTTTGAGCAGGCTGGCTTTTTAGTGGATGAATGACCAGAACTGGTAGAGCTCTTTCTGCACACTCGTGCCCTCTCAGCTCCCACCACGCTGGCCACCACAAATATAAATCATGAAGCACTGAACCTTTGCGTATGGGCACATGACTTCTGCTTGTCTTCATTTCCTTTCCTCCGTGCATGGCCATTTCCCAATCCCATTCCCATTCCATACCGTCCAGTCTCTCACTCCCACCAGCTTCCCCCATCACCTCTTGTGTACCAGAAGCAGCAGCAAGCTTGCTTCCTACCCGTGCTAACATACCTAACACATACCACAACCCAAATAGCATCAAATTCTGGCACTTACTGTTATTATAAACCAAACATTAACAAAAAGATTTTTAAACACCATCTGGGCTTGCAATAGTCCTGGTACTAGGTATAGAGTTTGGAGCTTGCAGGTATGAAGAACCCAGACTTTTGCAGTCCATCTCCAGTGCTGCCTTTGCTTTGCATGTTACTAGTAACGTACGATGTCTTTCTCTTTGCCTTTCAAAGAATGCCAAGTTTTCAAGTATAAAAGAAGCCCCTTTCATCGTTGAAACATCAGAAATTGGGTCTGACATATTTGCTGGAGTGGAAGCTAAAGGCTTAAGTGACAGGTAGGCAAGGGAAGGAGTAATAATTAATAAATTGGCAATCGGGACATTCCTTGCCAATCTTGGGTTTGTGTCTTCCCAGGTTCAAAGTTGTTCTCAACAACTGCTGGGCAACTCCCTCCTCAGAGTACTTCTACCAGATCCACTGGCCTCTGATCACCAAGGGGTAGGTGCTGGTGGGACACAGAGAACCTCTGCCCAGACCAGCCCCAAGGATGACAGAAAGGTGGGGGCTGAGGCGATGAAAGGGCAAAAGAGAAGCTGGCCCACAGCAGGGCAAATGCATCCATCAGACTGTGACCTCAGGAGATGTTTCACTGAAGCCATGTAGGCTCTGACACTGCTTCTCCATGCACAACGCAGGTGTGCCACGGACAACTCCATCCTTGTGCATGAGAATGGGAAAACGAGCCGGGCAACGTTCCAGTTCAATGCTTTCCGCTTCCGTAACATCCCCAAGCTGTCCAAGGTCTGGCTGCACTGCGAGACACACGTCTGTGACAGCGAGAAGTTCTCCTGCCCGGTGGTAAGGCCTCCCTCCCAGAGAAACATACAGTGCTAAGTTCAGACAGAGGATGTCAAGACCTTCCTGAGGGCACGTCGGGTGCAGAGCCAGCGCCAGAGCTTTCAGTAGATGGAGACACCGCCATGCGTGAGCCTGAGTGGCCAGCTGTGCACCCCGACCCCTGTCAGGCCACAGGGGCTGTATGCAACATTGGGCAACTTATTTAAATGTATTGAGAAATAACGTAGCACTTGAAAAACTCAGTTCTTGTCAATAGCCCAGACTGCAGTCCTGTCTGACAAACAGCTACAGTTAAACACAAGCCTGGAAAAAAGGAGAAAGTAGAGCTTTTTCCATTTTACCAAATATCTTGGTGCTGAGGGTGCCCTGGGGGCAGCGGGAGAACCTGGCTCAAAGTTCACCACTAGTCAAATGAAACCTCTTCCAGGGAAGTCCTCTCTGCTGTCCTGCAGTAAGTTACTGCTCTTGCAGCCATCCTGTTCTGCATGAAATGCATAAATCGTCACTGGAGCAGGAACTGAGGTTGAAGAGGTTTCTGTGACCGTAGGTGGGAATGAGGTCAGTGTCCTATCCAGGCATGTTATTTAGCATGGGGAGGTGCATGCTGCTTGCACCAACTGATGCAAGGGTGAGGGTCCCTAAAGTGTCTTTCTTTAAAGACTTCTCTCTCCCTCTTTCACTGAGTCAGAGCTTCGCTGTTTTTTCTCTCATGCAATTAATTTGTCATTGCTATGAAATGAAGCAGAATTTTATTTAACCTGAAATGAAAGCCCAAAATACTCCTTGGCCAACATTACTGATGTTTCAGCAACACATATTTCTTGCTGAAGAAGAGAAAGCATCACTCCTGGTGAAACCAACTTTTCTTTCTAAACCCTTTCTCAGTCCAGGAGCCAAATTAAGACCGTAGTTTATTACCCAGCCTCAGCAACAAGCAGGGGTCACTGATTTCTGCAAAACTTGCAGGTTTGACAAAAATGCATTATTAGAAACTCTAAGTTTCAAAGACAAAAGAGAAAACTCTGGGCTTAGAGTTTGTTGTCTGTTTTTAAAGACTTCTTCAACTTTTTATCCAGCCACAGACAAGGATTAAAGAAAACACAAGCCCAGTTCTCTATCTACCTTTCTGACAGTACTGCCAAACATCTACATCATCTTTCAGGCACAGGGTGGAATTCCCTCCTCACCCTCCAGCATAGGGTAATTGCTTGATCAGGCTCACACATCCCTCGAGTCCACTTCCAACCCAGAAAGGCAGCTGGTGGTCTGCTGCAATTAAGGTTGAACCAAGCTGGGGGTCTATGCTTACAAGCAACTCATAAACAGAATTACCACACCCTGGGTTTGTAAAAAAAAAAAATAAAAAAAAAAAAAAAATGCAGCCCACAGCTGGGGATCTGCAAAGGTCAGAGGACGGACAAGGACCTTTAATCTGTAGAGCACTGCCTCCAACGCAGTCCTTGTAAGCTGTGACAGGCATCATTAGTGCTGGACATGAGATGATCTCTATGGAAGGGATTTGTGCTTCCTCTTTCTACCCAATGGGCAGCAATTATAATTAGCAATAACCAACAACAGAAGCCTTCACAGAGGTCAGGGGGCAAATAGATGGAGCTCAGCTCCCCCCTTCCTTCTGACAGGAGTTTTGTTTAAGGCAGGGTGGAAAGGGCAGCCCACGAGGACCTGTGATTAGCAAGTGGACACCTATCTGGGCTGCTGCCATCTCACAACTGAAAAGAGCACTTACACTGACAGTCACTGGAAGGGCTGTGGCACACCAAAATCCTCAGAAAATGCATTGTAAAGACTCTCCTTGAGTCTCTCCTACACCAAACTCCCCCAATAATTACAGAAAAAAAAAACCCACCCTAGAAAATATGCAGCAATATTGACACAAATTTCATTTCCTTGCTTGGAAACATGAGAAGTGGGGTTGGATTTTTTAATACTTTTTATTTTTTTTGGTGTACCTGGCTTTCTCTCTGCTCTCTTCAGACATGCGACAAACGAAAACAGCGGATGGAACAAACCGGAGGTGTTTTGGTGGCGGAGATCGCTGTACGCAGTAAGTCACTGGGTTTCTGGGGTGCATCTCCCTACGGGAAGCAATGAAGTTGGGAGCCCTCCATGGCTTGCAGCACAGGAGGGAGCGGAGGGAGCAGAAGCCCTCCGGCAGAGCCCTATCCCCCATGGCAGTGGGAGCCTTGAACAGAAGCTGGTCCCCTCCAGGCTCGGGGCTCTGGCAGAAGGGCTCAGTGAAACTCTCCTCATTTACAAAGTGTGTAAGGGCACACATTTGGCATTAACAATAAATGGCCAAGCCACTTACACACCAAGTTAGCAGTGTAAACCCTGCTCACCTGCATCTGACCTCAGCAACAGCCCAGACAAGCTCTGATAGATCGCAGATGCGTGGGAGAGGCGTCAGGCTTAAGAGCAGCAGGAAAGCTTTTCTTTACACTGTGGGTTGGTACTTCAGCATACCCTAACTTCTGTAGGTTAACCCTTCGTGCCTGTCCTTCCTGATACACAAATGGAACTGCCATCAGGTTTCCCCACTATAAAACAATCCCTGTCTCCTCTAACCCCTGCCTCCCGGAGCACTGGGAGTTCTTCCCTGAGCTGTTTTAATTCTGCCGATCCAGTGCATCTTTTGAAACAGGTCCTTGGAACAAGGTATGGCCTAAATCATGTTTTCACTAGAGTCCTTCATACTAATTTATCAACTACATCCACACCAACCTGAAAGCCAATTTAAAACAACAAACACATGTAGAGCAGCGTTATTACAACTTAGTATGTTGCACCAGTAAAACCTGATCAGTTTTAGAAGGTAAAAGAACTGAGGATCCTTTTATAACTTCAGACAGTAAAGCCAAGAGGAAGAAATACCCAGAATTTCAAAATGTGGCACACATTATCTGTTCTGTTTTTACAAAGCATGCTGGTGTACTTTACCCTATTTTAAACATGCCATCCCAACGTTATCCTTTTTTCTCTTATTTTATACAGGCAAAGGTTTATCCAGATTTTACACACTCTCAGGTAAATAGCAAAGCATGACAATGGAAATATCAATCCCAAAGATGGATTTTGAGTGACTCTGTCAACATAAAACCAATAGTTCAAAGAGTGAGCTCAAAAATCTAGTAAATTTGACAGAAAGGGAAATATTTGAAAATCAAATTCCGTTGCTCAACATTATAGACTTTCTTTTCCTCCTTTTTGACACATCTCTCACTCTAGACAGTAAAATCATACCAATAACTCCCAATACTGAACATTACTTTCTCTTATTTTTGCACCCTCTTCCCAAAAAGGGTTTCGCTGCATTAACAGAGATGCCTGAAAGCATTTCTATTTGGAGAGGGTTTGAAAAAGGCCTTTCAAAGCGTATTTGTTAAAATTTGACATGGTGACAGAGCCACATTAGGGGCACGCAGTTGAGTTGAAGGGGATGGGAAGAGAAAACGGAAAGGAGCTGACAGGGAAGTACTCACATTTAATCTGTTTCTCTCGCAGATATCATCTTCCACCTATTCTTTGTGATTGGATTTTGTGCTGTTTTATTATAAAACACAGCCCAGCTGTGTTTCTCAACTTTTCCCAATCCTGTTTGGACCTGGACTTCTTTACTAAAGATGTTTATTTTACAGAGGAAAAATGAAACTCACAGAAAAATTCTTGTGCACCATTTTACCAGATAAATAAAACATTCCACAAGCTTTGTGCCTCAAATACTGGAGAATCCCAAATCAAATTTGCATCTCCCCAGTCTCTGCAGGTGTTTTAAACTAGTGAAAACCCAAGGGTTATGTATTTTACCGATGCCTCCTTTTAAAGAGCTGTGATGCCAACAGTACTTGTTTCTATAAGGAACATAGGGATATGCAAAGTCAGCATTTTTCAATGCCAAATTTACCTTCAGGGTCCCCTTTCCTTGTTAGTCTCAAAGTACCAAAGAGTACCAAACTCCCCTCCAGGCCTGGTCTTGCAAGGTCCTAGCTTGATCTGTGAAGCCTTTGAACAAGACAAAAACTAATCTAACATGTCAAGGATGGGAGAAAAGGATGCTTTTTATGTAGCAATAGTTAAAAGGTCCTCAGAAATAATTACCTGATGTTTCTTTCCTGCACCTCGGCATTGTCAGTATGGATTGGTTAGGTTGGGTAGAGTAGGACACGTGCTGCAGTAGGTACAGTGCTGTCAGGAGTAGGACATCTTACTGACTAGGCAGGCTGAGAGCTAGATAGCTGAGTGGTGTGGATCCAAATTAAGCACATCTGGGGCTGGAAAACAAGCTAACGAGCTTTACCCTTCCCTGAGGACACAGCTGATGTCAGATACACAGGGTCTGGGTGTTAGCTCTGTACCTGAGTAACAGCAGTTCTTAAACAGCAAGAAGAAATCACTAGAAAGGGAAACCATGATTTCCAAATAGCAGGAAATATCAGGACATGAAACAATTTCCCAGCGAGAGTGATGGTAGGTTCCTTACTTCCAGTAATTACTAAAACAATATTGAACAAAACTCTTGAAAGTGTAAGAGACATTCCTAGACCTTCTCCATGAAACTCCCAGGATCCTAAATGTGAAAGAGAGAAGAATGACTACAGCTGTTACGCTTCCCATTAATGAACACATGTGGGTGTACACAAAAATTGAATTTTTGCTATTGTTTGTGCAGGGGAAACGTCCTGAATAATTCTGTTAAATTAAGGATTTTAATCTCCCTGTTATTTGTGAAACCTCATTGTTATGAAGATTAATGCATGGCTAGAACATGCATACATTACGGCCAGTTTTCAAATATACACAGATCCTCCTGACCTATTTGCTCTATTTCCTCCTCTAGGTGTAATCTCAGTCCATACGTATTTATAAGTCAGTGAGTAAAGTAGAGCTGCTTAGAAGACGAAATCACAGCAGATAGCATCCAGCCTGACAGCCAGCAGAAAAAGGGTCCGTTGCAATGGCATGCATTTAGCCACGACACACAACAGAGGGCACTCCTTGACAGAATTGTCTGATTTACCAGAGTTACAATCTCGGTCCCTTCAAAGTATTTCTTAGCGGTACAAGTTTCTGAAGCAGAGCAGAGCTATTGGATGGTTCGTGCGCCACAGGCCATTTTGATCAGAGATAATGACCCTCTGCAGCTTTTTCTCCTCCATTTGCTGTTTTGCCTCCCTTTCCCCTTCCCGCCTCCCACTAACACCCCAAGTTTCAACACCTGCCAAGTGGCTTTACCTCTTCAAATCCTTGTCCTTGCCAGATGAGATTAACATACCAGCTTCTTCTCCAAAGCCTGTTTCTTTTGCCTTGCCTTTGCAACAGCCACCGCTCTCCTATCATGGCTATTTTGTGCAGAAAGCCTTGAACTGAGTTTCCTTGGAAGGTTGATTAATTTTCTTCCTAATTATGCAATAAGTGTTGCTTTGGAACAAATCTTGCAGGGTTGCAGCAGCTGTGAAGTGTGCCTGCAAATTCCCAGGCCACCTCCCTGCCCGCCGTGGGATGGAGCCCCTGGGCCCACATATCTCCTGCGTGCCTTGCTGTACTGAGCGGGGCTCAAGCAGCCAGCGAGCCGTGGCTGCAGGATGGGCAAAACCCTGCTACCAGTCCAAGTCTGGATCATGACCTCCCTACAGTCCAGAAACAGTTTACTGCTGAAAACAAACAAAAACCCCACAACTGGGCTACAAAAATGGTCCGAAGGCTGGAGCACCTCTCCTATGAGGCCAGGCTGAGAGAGTTGAGGTTGTTCAGCCTGGAGAAGAGAAGGTTGTGGGGAGACCTGACTGCGGCCTTTCTGTACCTAAAGGGGGCCTATAGGAAAGATGGGGACAATCTTTTTAGCAGGGCTGGTTGTGACAGGACAAGGGGTAATGGTTTTAAACTAAAACAGGGTAGATTTATACCAGATATAAGGAAGAAATTCTTTACAATGAGGGTGGTGAAACACTGGAACAGGTTGCCCAGGGATGTAGTGGAGGCCCCATCCCTGGAAACATTCAAGGCCAGGTTGGACGGGGCTGTGAGCAACCTGATCTAGTTAGCGGTGTCCCTGCTCACTGCAGGGGGGTTGGGCTAGATGACCTCTAAAGGTCCCTTCCAACCCAAAGCATTCTATGATTCTATGATTGTAACTGAAAAACAGCTCCTGGAGGTGACTGTGAAAATGTCTATCTGCCAGAGAAGGCAGCAACGTATGAACAGGTTTCAGCTCCAGAATTACTGTTCCTTAAGAAAGCACAAGTTGCCCACCCTAAACAGTAGCTTGCATAAAAACATATGGACTATAATTCACCTTAATTTTTCCTAATCTGAATATGGCTGATCACTATTTATTCTACTAAATACTATTTATGTTGCCAGTATCAGAAAATGCAGTGATTGCAAAAGCTTTTAACACAAGCTGAAGCTTGGTAGACTTCATTTTGGATGCACTATAAAGATGAGCCTTTTTCAGCTGGTGGGGCATGAAGATGCTCGCCTTGATCTCTGCAGCTGAAAGTCCAACTCAAGGCTGGTCATGGAAACAGAGGGAAAGGAAGGTTAGGTACAGGGGACACAGTTCTGTTTGGAACCCCAAATTTGTTTTCCCAAAGGTTACAGTTCGTTTTGTCCCAATTCTTCCTCCTATTTGGATGAACCCTAGCGAGGCATGAGTTTTTACATGCTTTCCTTCTCATGGTTTGGCATGGCAATGCTGAAGCACAAGGCCACTGAGGTCATGGCAAGAAGCAGGAGAGAAATGAACACACACAGGTGCCGAGACGATAACAACACTGGTTGCAGCACAGTATCACTAGTGCAGTGACACACATTTACACAATGTTTTGTTCATTAAATATAGGTCACTTCTCACTTGCAAATGGTAAACACCATAAACCTGTGTGGCCTTTGTTTGACAATCACTGCAGATGCAAACAGTGATTAAAAAGGGGCAACAGAAACTTCTAACAAAAGAGTGAGTCAGACCTAACACAAAATCCTCAGAAGTACAAACCAGCAAGCATGCCACCTATGCAAGCTGGTACTTTCCACGCTTGATGCTCTGTATTTAGTGTCCCCAAACAAGCAGTGCTGTGGCAGTGTGATTCCTTCCGCCCCTGCCACCCCAGGTCCAACAGTGAAAAAGAAGGAGCAGGCTCCCAAGTCAGACAGAATTATAGTCAAGCATTATGCCTTATATCCTGTGCTGGGATCCCACAATTTCAAATCCGAAGTTGAGAATGTGTCCTCAGTAGCTGGTTATCAGAGGACACGCAACTGATTCTGCCGCAGAGATATCAGACTAGGTCTGATCCGATATGCCCACCTAGTGCTAGCTCAGCCCTGGAAAGAGGGAAGCCACACCAGGGCCGCAAGCCTTTCTGTAGGGGGAAGCTCAGCTCAGTAGCACGCTGAGGTAAACATTGGATATGCTGCCAGAATTGGCAATATATTACACAATATCAACACAGGCAACGTCTCAGATCCAGGGAGCACGTATAGAAACTCCCCATCTTAATCCTAATTTAAGCACCAGCTTCATCTCTTTATTCCATAATTCCATGACATTTTGTTTAAATGTCCCAGTCAGGGACAAGGAAAAACCCTGCTTATCTCAGAATAGTATCGTAAGAGCCATGACTCGATACATACAAAACACATCATAGAAGTACATAGCCTGTCTTAGGAGTGAACCTCCTTGCTCTGTTCGGAAGATCAAATCTTTCCAAGTTATCTCCATCCAAAGGGCAGCTGTCACTCACAGGTGCAGAGGAAAAAATAGCTATTGATTGATTGGACCCCACAGCCCTTTCATGTAGCGTACCAGTGTGGCCCCGCAAAGGTCATGTCCAGGGGCTTCAGAGAAATAAATAATTCTTGCGGCCAGGCACTCAGGCAGACACCAGTGTCCTGAGCTCTGTCAGGAGCTGCAGAGCACCCTGACACACAAACACCAGCCTGCTTTCCAGTAGATTTTCTTTATTTTGTTGTTACAAGGAAAACCTAGTGCCCACCTGATAGCTTAGCCTGCTTTTTAAAAGCAATTACATTAGACATGTTCCAGTTCTAAATTCTAAGAGAGATGCTGTTAGAATCCCCTGTGCGAAGCCCACCTGCAAGGCAAACAGCTGCTCTGCGGTGCAACCAGTCTCCAGCCTTCCCCCACGGAGCAGCCTGTGCCTCTTCTCATGCTAAATTTTCCCTGCCCGTGGTTCCATCCACATTAACACCCTCCTCCCACAGACTGGGGGTCTCTGGGCATTTACACGCTGAGCCAAAGCATCACTGGGAGGGATCCCACCCCGGTGCAAGGCAGTCTGCCTTGCTGCTTACACTCACTTGCTCTAATTGGAAAATAAAATCAGCATTTTTCTGCTGGGAGCAAACACAGCAACATACATCAACACACCTAAGACACCGACATTCATGATGCATATCATATTGACCTTATTTTAAACAGAAAATTAGGCCACAACAGGTAGCACAGACTTGTCAGTAACATGGCCCTGAAATATGTTTTGAGAAGATCTCGCAGGTTTAAATTGCATTCTGCTTTTCCATAAGCACATTCAGCCCAACTGATGCAGTGCTGCACAACGGGAAGTGGAGCATGTAGATCCCATTCCTTGGTGAGCACTAAAGCTGAGGTCTAACGCTAAAGCAGAGGTCTTATCGCTGTGAAATGTTTGCACAGCACTATAAATTTACACAGTGATTAATAAGCCCCGATAAGAGCATTCTGAGCACTTCTCATTGTCTTCGTGCCCAGCAGTTCTGTGCTAGCACCTTTTAGTGAATACCTCAAAGTACTCTAAAACCAGTAACTGATTAATCTGGAAGACTTCCTCTTCCCTTTACAAACTGAGAAAAACTGAGGCAGAAAGAATGACATGAGCAGGTCACAGTAGGGGGGCACATCAGTTTGGAACTCATTCCAGTAGAGGGGAGTGTTACTGGAGCAACAGGAATAGTCATCAAGGAAAAATATGTAGCTTGATTTTATAATTCTGAGGATGAATTACGAATTGAGAAAACTCGCAAATTTTGCATTTATATTATCTGTGTTGGAAAAAGAAATTCCATATATAAGGAAAACCATGACAACAAATTTAAGGGTCCTCATACCCGATTTATTATGTACCTGCTGACCCACAATAACAAATCACAAGCACCCACAGCAAACATAAGTTAAAACTCAAAGGTTGATTGCCTGGAAGGAAGTTTACACCAACAGGTTTTACCTTAGACTGGTGATAGGTGTGCCACCATGCCTCAGTGGGTGGCAACCCTTACCCTCTGAGGTACCTGGCCCTCCACCCCCAGCTCACAACCAGCCAGACTTGGGCTGTTTACCTGTGTGAAAGCCAATAATGCAGTTTCAGCTTCTCTCTGGGTATATCGAAAGCCTATCTCAAAAGAAATCACAGCACTCAGGAGTTTCACAGACATAATAGCTATTTCTTCGGTGTGGTTGATCCCACTGGGGACAGGTAGGCTGCTCACCACCATATAAGCTTCACCAGTGGTTACTATCTTTAGCAACAAAAAGAGCGCAACCATTCTTATTGCATATCCTAAATGTGGGGTGCAGGGTGCAAATAAATCTGAACCTTCAATCCTGCAGTGACTATTTGCCAAAATGTAAAGAAAAGTGAGAGGAAAAAAACCCAAAAATGTTTTGAAGTTCCTTTATTAATGGTCCTTCACTGGGCTAAATTGAAATTTTATTCAAATTAAAAAAACCCCTTTTTTCCTGGGAGAGATCTTCAACCACTTCACAACTTCCTTTGGCAGATGGGGAAACAAGTTTCCTCCTCACATCCATTAATAGATTATGAAAACACATTTGCTACTAACCTGCTTACTGCAGAGGTCTCTCTCCAAGGCCAGCAAGAAGAGTCACGATGAAAGCTTTTCCATTTGCTCAATAGTCAGAAAGTGCCAAACGCCATGTGTTTTAAGGATGTTATAGAAGAGGCTGTACAGATCACTCAGGAGCCTGACCACTTGAAGAGCATGCTCAGAGAACACAAGTTGCAGCGCCATCAAGCAAAGAGCCACCCTCTCCAGTAAAGCTAGAAAGAAGGAAAAGGGATCATTTCTTTTGTGTCTCTGTTTCTTGTTCTCCTTTTCCTTCATTTACCCTGATTTGTTTTGGAAATAGGCAGAAGTTACTGAAAGCATTTCCAAAACTTCAGTAGGAATCAAGGAAAGTGATGCATGGACATCACTGCCCATCATGCTGACCAGTATTGCCTTCGTATTTCTTCCCCTGCTTCTGATATTCTTTTGCATCCTCCATTGGCTTTTGTTTCTTCATTTCAAGCACGTTAGAGCGACACTTTGGTTAGCAACACATTTGTACAGAGTGTCAGTTAAAAACCCCAGACAACGTTGATGACAAGGGCTCATCTATTTTCCTTTTCTCTGACACCAGCTGCACTAGTCCTTCCAAACGATCAACATATTTTTCCAGTTTGCTCACCATGTTGTCTAAGATCCTAATGTGCCTATTGGGGCATGTACAACGAGGTCACCTTTGTTTATCATCTAGTGCCAAGCAACACAGCGCATTGTATATAGTTTCCAGTAGTTTCCTCCTGGTGGCTGGATTTCATGGCAGGGGGGGAGGGAGAGACTTGTCTGTTCGATAGTCCAGGCCTTTTCATGATAATGTGCCATAGTTTGATCGTGCCTGGGTCCTCCCACAACACGTCTCTGCAGAATCTACATACACTGCTAATTATGTAGATATTTTTTTGCACTAGTTAAAAGGGGTAGTTTGCTGAGGGAAGAAATAATGTTGAAAGAAAATAATTTTCCCATCTGGCATAAATTTAACACTGGCCTCACTGGAGCAGAGTACAGATCCATCGAATTCAAAAGCCTCTCTCTGACAGTAAGCACCAGCAGCTGCTTTACAGAAAGTGCAAAAGCAGCAGAACACGTAGACAGTGAATCTCGGTGTCTCCTATAACAACAACTGTAACCTACAGCTATCTTGCAAGACACAAAGCTGTAGGCTTGCATCCTAGCCAAATTCTACCATAGATCATTATATAATAAAATACTGAAATATTGAAAGGAATAAAATGCAACTACCTGAAAGAAGGGTTTGCAGGGAAGGGAGATCGGGGGCATCTACTTTTTAGCAAGCACAACTGCAGAGGATGAGGCACTTTTATATATTTTATATTTTTACCTTATTTTGAGGCCTTTTACATGTAGCAAGATTAATGCGACCTATTTTGCTTCAAGAAGAGACTACAGCAATGTTTGAAGTGCGTAGGGAGAGTATTGGCCACAGATACAGAAAACTAAACAGGAGGCACTCCATCGCCCGTGACGCCTGAGGCAACCACAGGCTGTATTAAAAAAAAAAGGGGACTAGCTTACTATTTGCCTAATTAACATGACATCTGGTAATCACCTTCATTTCCTGCTCTAAACCACCGAACATTGTTGTTGTGGGCTGTTCAGTAGCTATGAGTTCCCTTCTCTACAGCAGCTGCATTTGAGTGGTGAAGAAGCAACTCCTGCACATTTCACACGGTTTACAAAACACTTTTGATACCTGCCAGGTGAAAGGCACAACCTATTTGTGGTAATAAGCCTTTCACAGGTGAGCAAAACTCACCCTTCATGGCTTGCTTCTCTTGACCACCTCTTCACAGAGAAGAAAATTAGTCTTGGCTCTGTATTTTCATCCCAACAAGCTCTTAACGTGGTGGTGATCCTGTGACTGCACTTCACACACAGTGGGATGGCTGTAGGGGTGAGTCCTTGATTCCGCTGATAAACTCTGAACACAGCAAGCATGATTCATCATGATCCCAGGTCCCCATATGGCTATTCTCATTTTAGTATTACCCATACTTGATTGAAAATGTGTATAACAAGAAAAGGGATGTATCCTTCCTATAAAGGGTTCTAGCTCTCCACTTGGGAAAGCTCCCAGGCTGAGGACTGCATACTACCAGGGAACCAGAAGAAATCAGTTCCAGAACTTACACAAAGAATATCAAACAAGGGGAAATTGTCTTTCAAATGTGCAATGGACAAGAAGATATCATGTGAGTGCTTTAGATACGCTGGAGAGAAAGAGTGGTTGCTGAAACAGATAGAAAACTGACAAGGAATTTTGCTGAGCTGCTTAAAATTTTGGGCATAGTGGAAGTGAAGGGGGCTTGGAAGGGTTCATGTGGTTAGTTTTTTTGGTAACAGAGTTTGCAGTCAGTGATAGGAACTCTATCTAGCATTAGAAATCCAATAAAGGAATTACTAGTAAGCCTAAATAAATTCTATAATCTTGTAGATTATTTATCAAAAGGTCAAAATCCATACAAGCCTTCAAAGATGAAAGCTGACATCTTTAGTTAGCAGATAGATACATTACCCTGCCTATACTCATCTCAGGCATTCTAGGTTTCAATGCAAATACAGTAAATATAGCTCCTTCAGGGTGTAAATATGCACTTCCAAAAAGGATTGTATGAAAAGATAGTCCAGAACAAGCAATATAACAATCTGGCAACACTGGCTTTAGAAATCCTTGCTAGCTCTCTTCTCCTTCCCGCAAACTTTCCCTCCTGGAGGGGATCCTGTTTCCCTCCAGCCTACACAATATCATGGTTCTGCTATAGCTGCATGGCATTGCCCTGTCTACCTTCAGACACCTGCCGGCAGCTCAGGCCACAGGCTGATCTCAGTGCCGATGCCTAAATCCAACCAAGTGGCTCCTAAGAACAGGCCCAGACCCAGCTCACAGACCCAGAACTGATCTGGCTGTAGAAAGAGAATAAAAAGAACAAGTAGGAAACTCAAATGCTAGGAAGGATAGAGCTGTGCCAACAGACCACTGTAGAAGTTTGCCTTAGGAATAAGTTTAAAGTCCTTTAGCCTAAGATAGATCAAAAAAAGATAGGAGAGGGAAAAATGGAGCAGTCATAAGGAGAGGCTCTACAAAAAGTGAATGTTACACCCCAACAACCAGAACTGACCCCAAAACAAGAGCAAACTGGTTCAGGTAACTACAGGGGAACAACCAGGTTAGACATTATGTCTGTTCAGTGTCAGGATGACAATTCTCTTGCTATAATTCTGCCGTTGCAGCTCTCTATTTATGGTCAGATATTAAAAGCAACACAATGCCCCAGGGCACTGTAACTCAGGCACTGAGCATATATCCATGCCCAGGTTTCCATCCCAAGAGTGAAATAAGATCCCCATTCCTAATTGTCACCTGAAGGTTGGGGGTAACTTACCAAGAAGCTGCCCAGTTGTTGGCATTTCTTAACACCTTACAGTTTATAAAAATACCAGAATTAAGATTTTCTTTTGTCAATTATTTCCAGGTACAGGGAAGTGGAGCAAGGCATTGTCACAGCATAACACGGCTAGCGCAGCCGCACACTGGCCAGCTGGCTTTGCTATCATGTAATCTTTGGCAGCACCTCAGCACCATTCTGGCAGCAGAGAGCAACCGTGAAACTGGTTTGATCAGTGCTCAGGGAGCCTGCAAGGGGTGGTGTTACCTGGGCTCGGCCGGCACTGCCGTCCTTGGTCCTTAGCCTGCCTTTCCCAGGGAGGGTTTCAGCGGAGGGGCTTAAAACCTCTGGAAATCAGCCTGAAGGATTGCCTGACGCTGATTGTGGAACTGGACCAGAGGACATCTTTGACAAGATTGGTGTAACTCTTGACTAATTTTAAACTTGCTCACAAATCTCCATGTCCTGATTTTCAGGGCTGATTAATCAAGCAGGGTTCAGCTTTATTTTGGTGACCAACTCTGGAAGACACTAACTTTAACTTAAGGCTTAATCCTTCTAAGCCTTAGTTCCCACCTCACATCCACCCACCCACCCCCTTTTTTCTTAATGTGACTGTGCACCCCACAAATTTCCCCTAGTTAACATATATGAAAAGTCACTGTCATCTTTGAAAAGAGCAATGCCTTCCTCACTCCCCAAAGAACCTGACAATTCAGTTCTTCGTACTCTCAACCATACTCACTTGTAACTGAAGTTCGGCAATATCCATGAGTAAGTCCACAAAGTGGCCTGTCTTTAGGAGGAAAGCCATCTAGGCAGCTGAGGGAAGCAATTTATTGTGTTGGACTGGAGGCAGATGCAGACAGCTATTGAAGAATCCATTTCTGCTATCTTTTTTTCTTTCATTTTTACTTTATTGTATGAGCTGGGTGAGGGACACGCACCAAACTGCTCTGTCATCTAAAGCTCAACACCACAAGTTGTTAAAAATGGAATGTTCTCTTCCCCACAGAAATTTCAGAAAGTGGGAGATAAGCTACAAATAAAAGAAAGTATTTTGGAGGGGAAAAAAAAGAATATATAAAAACTTGTTAAAATATAGTTCCTTCATGGAAAATCATCTTCATTTGAGTGAAGAATATTGATAGTGGAAACTTTCCAGCCACCTATAAAGTATGTTTTTCTAAAACATGCTCCTCTCTCCCAATTCATCAACGTACACTGAGCCAGCAATCCGTAGAAAAACATGACATTTAACATATTAAAGTTGAGGATTAGAGAAATGCAGTCAGTCTCAGCTCCTCTCTGCCTTTGCTGCATGTTGAGTTGGACGTTCCCCCATTAATTTCTCCCATTCTCCTTCTAGAAATTAATCAAAACTGCAGAGCAAGAGGACTCCAAGCCGCACATTTTATCCTCCTTAGATTGTTCAGGTGCAATAAGAGTAACCTGCTAATTACAGACACCCAAAGGACTCATACTTTGCTGCAAGTTTTTTTATATGAATATATGACGGTAATAGCCCTGCTCATATCGAAACCAACAGAACCCAAGGCTGCCTGGGGAAGAGCTGCTGCTGAGTGAGTTCAGGCTCCAGTTACACCAAAGCCCTTCCACAAGCTATTGCATAGACGACAGAGCTACTTTCATGACTTAGTATCTCAAAGTTAGCACTTTCCAGGCTGGTGAAGAAGTGGCCATACTTCTTTCTTCATCAGCTGCCACCCTCCTGTGACAAAGACCTTGTCGTATCTACTGAGGGTTGATATGGCTGAAGCATCTGTGCTCCCTGAACACTCTTCAGCTCCCAGCAAAGTCCAGAGAAGACATTAAAGCAGTTTTCAGGACAAGACTTGCTTTCCTGGCCCTTATATTGGCTTTTTTGTTGGTCCTTAGCAACCAAAGGGGATTTTAGTGGGACTTGGGACAGATGTGGAGTAACAAATCACTTTTCAAAGGTGCATTGTGCTTCGTGCATGTTCAAAAGAAACAGAAAACATATTCCAAGGGAGGCAAGCACCAAAAGCAGCCTGCCTAGGATGTACAGCTCCTGTTCTCATGCTGCATCTCTCCCCTCTCCTCAGCAGCTTTTCTAAATATGTTTTCTTTCTCCAGCGCAACCGGGCTAATGAGCTTGGTCAAGGCATGACATCCATGCTCCTATTCCCAGTTTTGGACTAAATCAGGGCACTCTTCACCAGCTACTGTAGACCTGCTGAGAGTCTTCCAGGAATGTTTGTAATTCAATGGAAAAGACACAGGACAGAATTTCCGCTGCTTATTAGTGGAGGGAAGGCCAACAGACATTCAAAAATCATTTTCCTAGAATGCCAGGTAGGGGACAGCCTGCATATTGGCTGATGAACTGTCTGAACCACACAGGGCTGGCACCAAGCCCGTAATCAGCAATGCTCCTGCAGCTGGTGAAATTATAAAATCATTGCGCCTTACTCAGCTTCCGCTGCCTGCCTAGCCTCAAGCAGTACTTCTCCCTAGCCCAGCAATCTCAGAATGGCCTGGAGTTAAAAAGCAAAACAAAATGTTATTCTGAGAAGTGTTTAAGGTAATCAGGTCATTTTGTCAGAGCTGCCTGGATTTGATTTGGAGGTACTGATCTCAGCCTCTCTTAGTGACAGTTAAAACAGTACATTTAGCTGACACCTCAAAATACAGCTATAGCTGGTATATACTAACAAATCCTGCAACCAGCCCTCCAGCTACAACCTGTGATGGGAAGCAGCCTGTTGGTTAATTCTGATCACCTCATTGAATGCCTACGATATGAACGGATTTTATTGGACTTTCAGTTTTGCAGTAAGTACTCTTTGATCTCTTTGGACGTCCCTCCCATCATTTAACTTTTTTTTTTCTTTTCACAGACATAGCCCCATGATTTAGCATTTCCTGTACAGGCACAGCATACAGTAGGACTGCAACAGGCGGGTAGGCCAAGTAAGAACATACCTGTCCTGGTTTTGGCTGGGATAGAGTTAATTTTCTTCCTAGTAGCTGGCATAGTGCTGTGTTTTGGATTTAATATGAGAAAAATGTTGAAAACACAGTGATGTTCTAGTTGCTGCTAAGCAGTGTTTACACTAAGTCAAGGACTTTTCAGCTTCCCATGCTCTATTGACTGAGAAGGCTGGAGATGCACAAGAAGCTTGGAGGGTGCACAGCCAGGACAGCTGACCCAAACTGGCTGAAGAGATATTTTTAGCAGGCCCGGTTGTGACAGGACAAGGGGTAATGGTTTTAAACTAAAACAGGGTAGATTCATACCAGATATAAGGAAGAAATTCTTTACAGTGAGGGTGCTGAAACACTGGAACAGGTTGCCCAGAGAGGTAGTGGAGGCCCCATCCCTGGAAGCATTCAAGACCAGGTTGGACGGGGCTCTGAGCAACCTGATCTGGTTAAAGATGTCCCTGCTCACTGCAGGGGGGTTGGACTAGAAGACCTCTAAAGATCTCTTCCAACCCAAAACATTCTATGATTCCATGATTCTATGACATTCCATGACATGCAACATCATGCTCAGTGTATAAACTAGGGGAAAGCTGGCCGGGGGGCTGCTGCTTGGGGACATTTCCCTCTTAACCTGTCCTTACCTCAACGCGGGAGCTTTCTCGCTTTTCCCCTTCCGATTCTCTCCCCCATCCCACCAGAAGAGGCAGGGGAGTGAGTGAGCAGCTGTGTGGAGCTTAGTTGCCAGCTGGGGTTAACCCATGACCAATACCTTAACCAATGAACCTAAACCAAAGAGCAATAAGAATGCAGCCATCTCAAGATGCCGTCTGGGTTTGGTATTTGCCAAATCATTTTCCATTCAAAGTACATTTCATTTTCAGTTAGATACATATCAACTTTTTCCCAAATGCAGCTATGATTCCAGACCATAATAATTAATTGACAATCCATATCTAGAACTAGGCAGTATCATTTTTCAAGAAGGAACAAAAACATGCCTAGAAATGTCCTATGTCACTCTTACATGGAGTTTGGGATTCCTTAGTCCCTGGGGACTGAAAACCACACACAGGTGCCTCAGACACACTTTGGTTAGAGACAAACTTATTCAGGTATGCAAACTGGGGAAAATCACAAACTGGAAAAAGGAGAAGGCTTAATTAGACTATCGTATTAGGCAAGTGCTGTAAGCAGGGAGCACAATGTCAAACCTCTTCCTCTGAAGAAAGGGAGCTGTGAAAGGGCTGTCCATTCAAGTCTTTCCTAGCCCTCTTCCAAAAAATCTAAATACTTAGTAGATTCCCCAGAAGAGACAAGGGTGACAAGGAACACATGCTCGTAGGCTTGGAGAACACTTCTGTTGTCAATGTGTCTGCCAGGAAGATGTCCTAAAAACCAGAAATGATGCCCCTCCTCTGGCATGCAATTAGTAACTGCAACATTTAATCCAATCAGTCCCCTGGAAAAGGCTAGAAATTAAGGTCAGAGCGCTGCTGGCTTGTGAGAACTTTAATGCCTTAGTTTATTTGTTGATTTTCTCCTGTTGACCAACAAGTACATAATAAAAAAGTTGAGTTAGACTTACTGCATTGCTGCTGACCTTAAACTGTTAAGCAAAGACAAGTTTCCCATTCAGTAGATCTGTTTAACTTCTAGCATAACATAACTGACTGACATCTGAAGAGCTGCAGATTAAAACAATGATTGCAAGGGTGAGGAGGAAGTGAAGAAGCACATACAGTCATTTCCCTTCCAGTCTGTCAGAACAAACAGAGCTACTGATCAGTACTAATATTATGCGAGTTGAATTTGTCACCACATAGCAAACACACACGTACAGAATTTAACCACAGACATGTCCCTGGAAAGCCCACTGGGCTGCAATTGAGTAGATAAACATGTATTGCTTGCTGAATATCAGTTGGCTGACGATCGGTCAAAGATCTCATGGTGATGGATAATTAAGTGCTTTGCCCGGAGATCATACAGAAAAGGACTGCTTTTTATGCAAGAGGATTGCCAGCCACGGGCTTCTCTTTGCTGTACAGAAAAATAAATTCTTCCAGAATATCAAACCAAATCTATCAAGTGATAGAAAGATCCCTGTGAAAAGCATTTCCTTGAGTGATGGTGTTAGGCTAACAGTTGGACTTGATGATCTTAAAGGTCTTTTCCAACATAAACAATTCTATGATTCTATGGTGGGTAGCAACCTAAACCAGCACTGAAATTTCTGCAAACAAGACTTCAATGACAACTAAAGACAAGAAGAAACAACTTCATTCATCCTTTCATCTTCTCTCTCCTCTCTTTTTGTGGAGGAAAACTCATTTTCTGAAATAAATATTTTACTAGAAAGCTGTAAAATATTTATTAAAACACCTTTTGCTCCATCAATATCTTGGAAATTGGCAGCTCCCAGCTACACAAGAGAGCATTTTCCCATTTTTTAAAAATGGAAGAGGGTATTTCTCCCTCTTTCAAAACTGTGGGACTTTTCAAGAAAACAAAAATTCAACTCCCCTTTTTTTTCCAAAATTCTGAAAAAGTTATAATTTTTGAGTGGGGAAAAGCAACAGTAACAAGAACAAAGTTCCCCTCCCCACCGCTGCTCAGGGAAAATACCCCAGTTTTCATGCCTAGAATTAGTGACGATATCTACCAAAGTCCAGCACCTGAGAGTGCAGGAGTAACTGCTGCCTCCAGAATTTTCCCCAAGGAAGAGACAGGTACAGGCTTCATTTCTATTACTCCAATGTCGGAGGATGCAGGTGGGTGGGGAGACCACCTCATTACAGTGGGCATTAACTAATGCTGATAAGTAGGGAGGGTTTGAGCCCTACACAAACAGGTGAGTCATGGAAAAGCCCAGGAGGACTGGTGCAGACTCTGTTCCTGCTCCACTCTGGCAATCAGCAACCTGGCAGGTATGGACACCTCACCCAATGCTCTTAGAATCATAGAATTGTTTAGGTTGGAAAAGACCTTTAAGATCATCAAGTCCAACCGTTAACCTAACCCTGCCATCCCACCACTAAACCATGTCCCTAAGCACCATGTCTACCCAGCTTTTAAATACCTCCAGGGATGGGGACTCAACCACTTCCCTGGGCAGTGGGTTCCAGTGCTTAACAACCCTTTTGGTGAAAAATTTTTCCTAAAGTCTAACCTAAACCTCCCCTGGCACAACTTGAGGCCATTTCCCCTTGTCCTATTGCCCATAACCTGGGAGAAGAGACTGACCCCCACCTTGCTACCCCCTCCTGTCAGGCAGCTGTAGAAGGCGATAAGGGCTCCCCTAAGCCTCCTCTTCAGGCTAAACAACCCCAGTTCCCTCAGCCGCTCCCCATCAGCCTTGTGCTCCAGACCCCTCACCAGCTTTGTTGCTCTCCTCTGGACATGTTCCAGCAATGCAACGTCTTTCCTGTAGTGAGGGGCCCAAAAGTGAACACAGTATTTGAGGGGACACGACCACTTCCCTACTCCTGCTGGCCACACTATTCCTGATGCAAGCCAGGATGCCATTGGCCTTCTTGGCCACCTGGGCACACTGCTGGCTCATATTCAGTGGGTTGTCAACCAGTACCTCCAGGTCCCTTTCTGCTGGACAGCTTTCCAGTCACATAAGTCCAACTCTTCATAAGCCCAACACTAGCACTGACCACCTTTCTAATCACAAATCCTCACCATTGTGGCAATTAATAAAATGCAGTTTCTGCCTTCTCCTTTTCCATTGATTCACTCTGACCTGGCTCCAAACAGGTGGAGGAGGACAGTTTTCTACCTTTTTTCTGATCTTTTGCTTTTACATAAATTTTCTGACTTGTGTCACTTTTTCTGCAGTTCGGTAAGGACAGAAAGTTACTGCTCTGATTTGCACTGTCCTGTCGAAGTACTGAATGTGCAGTCACAGAGACTCATAGAATATCTCAAGTTGGAAGGGACCCATAAGGATCATAATGCCATGCATGGGAGTCATTCAGGTCAGATTTTTTTATATTCCTAGTTTCATATGTGAATGCTTTTCTCCTCCCCTCCCCCAGGTAAGAGAAAAATGCTTAATCTACAGCAAGTAGAGCAAAGTCCTCCTCCCGCACAGTTAGGATGCACCAAGCAAAGGGGAAAGCAGCACATGCTATCAGCATGCTCTTGGGGCCAAGTACAATGCCAGCAAGAAGGCTGTCAAAAGATCATTTATTTGTGTGTAACTTAACTTACCTAGCTAGACTCAATGGCCTGTGCTTGGGCTGTCTATAGCTGCAATACAGAATTATATGTCTTCCTAAGGTAACATGACAGAAGATAATATATATGTATTTTAAAAATGACTTAACAATGGGTTGGACTTTTATTTTGTGTCAGAAAGTAGAAGGTAAAGGTTATTCTGTAGTGCAACTCTGAACAGTGCCATAGTCTTCACTAATCACAATTGCCACTGGCTTCTGCTTTTCATCTCATGGATCAGTTTGGCTTTAGTGGTCCCTCACAGATTTCAGTTGTTTTCATGCTTTATAGTACCATAATGAAGTACCAAGAGAAATCTTAAGCTACTATCTAATACAGTTGCCGTACAGCTGAAAAATGAACCAAACCTGGCATAAATCACAAAAGCTGTGATTTTGTGTTTTACAGGACAAATTCATACCCAGAGCAAGTCCATTGATCCAGGTATTTCCCCAGCTCTTCAGTTAAGTTCTTCAAGAGTTTTGAGCTAACCAAAATGTAAAGATTGAAGCCCAAATTTCTGAGATCTCTGTATGTGTAATATTACTAGATATGGGATATTTTTCAAAACCTCCACCCCAGATAGTTTCTCCTTGAGAAAACATTGTAAGGCTGATTTTTAACAGCTTTATGTCATTGATGAGATCATAACTGAAGTTAACGAACTGAGTAAATTCTACTGAGTACATGGGGAAGTACCCAGCCAATGAATGCAGTTCAGAAGCATGTACATTTTAATTTTTTACAGTTATGGCATAAAAGAACAAAATTAGAGAGAAGAAGGATTTCCTGATTTATCTCCATTTTTTATCTGCAACCATGTGGTTCAAAGCTTACTTTTCTCAGGAACATGTGATACTGGCAATGATCATTTCTCCAACTGCTGACACGTAGTGGCCAAACCTCCTTTCTCTCTACTCTCCACCCCCAAATTTCAATGTGAAGGTCTGACATATCAGCTCCAAAAAGTACAAGCAATTTGCAGGTTGCTATTGGCCTGCTGGAATGGCTGTTCCATAGGAGCTGCCACTAGACATGCAAACAGTGCTGCCAAATCATTGTCAGCTTCACAGTGCAGTTGAGCACCCCTGTAATGACTTCACATGATGGGTGCTAAACTCAGGGAAGACCAGGGGAAGAAAACTTTTCCCTGCTGTCAGTCTGAGCATTTCATAACAAAACCCAGAGATCCAATAATCTTTATATTAAGAAGATAATCCTTAGCCTTCACAACTCCATCTCCAATACGGCCAGATAACTCCTTGTCCAGAGAGCAATTTTGTCAGTAAAAAGCTGTCCTGCAGACTTTCTGCCTCTCCACCGCTCATGAAAGAAAGTCTGCCAGCCCCTCATAAATACAGATCAACCAGTAAAGCTTGCTTTGAAACGCTGTGATTCAATGACCTGGCGGCATTCTTGTACCTTCAGCAACAAACGTGAGCCAGGGTCTTCAGCCACTAGGAAAGTGAAATTGCTCACACGACCTTATTCCCTCTGGCAGGGCTGAGGTTTACTTCTCTTATCCTTGGGTAGGATACAGCAAAAGAAATTCACTCCAGAGCAGCAAATAAGAACAAGGCTTGGGGGCTTCTCAGACCTACAGACTTCTCTTCGCTGTTTCACACAGGCAAAGTCTAAACACCCCGCAATTTTATTCAGTGGTTTAGGCACTCTACATTTTCACCTGTTATGTCCTGTGAAACATCCTGTCTTCTTCATAGTAACAACTCCTTCAGCCTTTCTCCTACCCTTTAGACAGTCAAAATACAACTACTTTCCCATTTTGAAATCAAGAACAAACGGGTGATTTCCTTACCTTATTATTGGACTACCTAGATAAAAGACCGAACTTCAATGGTTTTGGCCTGACATTCACACTGGAAGGGACCATATTGAAACTGAAGAGCTTGCAGGATCATTTGAGGATGCAGCAGATGACAGACATTAAAAGCAGAGGACAAACAGAGGTAACTATATGGGATCATGTATTACCTAAGTAACACTTATGCAATCAGCAATAGATCATTCTTTTTTCCGATGATGTGTCTCTGTATCAAGATTTACATCCAGTAATTCAAAGGGACTGAACAAGTTTTGACCTTAGGTAGTCTCTGATTTAAAAAAAAAAAAAAAATCATCATTTGGCTTGGGAAAAGAAGGTCAGTAAGAAATTAAAAAAAAAAATCGAACACACAAAAAAGTTGCAAGATAAAAGCTAACCACTCTTCTACAGAGGAATGTCATGCTGTTTGCACAGAGAACTGCATATTACTCCCTGCAGCCTGAGCAGGAGCCCAGCAAGGTAGACACGAGCAGGAATAGCTGCATCAGCTGCTCTTGGACATTCTCTGTCTGGACTTGGTAGAAAGGCTTATTAAAACACTCCAGCAAGATCCCTCGGAGCATAGAGCCACAGCCCACACTTTGTTAAAGAATAACAATCTCTGCAGCAATAGGCAACTGCTCAGGCTTCAGGCCATGCAAACTGGGGAAGAATTGAGAGGGAATTCCCCCAGCCTCCAGTAGAAACCCACATAGCTGGCAGTCAGTTAAATGCATTGTCTTCAGATGACTGGAACCATCAATCATGAAGGCTCTCTAGATGAAAAGGCTATTTACTTCTTCAATTTTAAACTCTATCTTAACTCTGGGCACTGAACCTCCATTAGAAAAGTTTCAATGTCTGAAAAGAGTATGGAAACTCTTTACTGAGCAAGTGGCTTCAATGAGAAAATCCTTTTCCAAATCATAGCAATTTAATGGGAAAAAATCCATTCCAGACTGAAATTCTTCTTCACCATACAGATCTACAGCAAATCTACACCATTTGTTATAAATCTTTGAAGCCATACTTGAGGTGATCTTGTACTCACATAAAACATATCACCAGCAGACTAGAAAACCAGTGGGCAGGCAGTGTCCCATTAAAACAGTGTTTTCAGGTTTGTAAGCTTGTGAGTAGGCTGGGTAAATAACTAAGGTGAATACACTGCATAAAAACAAGTTGTTATTACGTGAGGGTGTAGCTGTCACAGTATAAAAGCTGGTTGAGTAAGCAGATTGAATAGCAAAGAGCAAGAAGCTACCAACAGTGCTAAGGAGATTACAGAAACAACAACCGAAATTCTCCTGAAAGAGGTGAGTAACCGAAGACAAAAAAACTAAGCAAAAACCCCACCATATTGCTTGCTTTATCTGCTTCTTGGACAAAGGTGCTTAGCTGATGTTAACAACTCCCTGTAGCCACAGAGTTAAGAATTCCATGATATTGTCGATCTCTTCTCTCCCCTGTGACACAATGCATGTTCCGGTCTTTCGTAGTAAGCTCATTAAAAGATGCTAGGAGAGCTTTACGGTTTTCTGTATGAGCAGTATCTTCTCTAGAATATCTAGTTCCATGTACCAGTCTTGACTAACGGCTATTATATGATCACTTGCTTTGTGCATTTGCACTTTGGGGCTGGAGATGGGAAAAAGAAAGGGGATGGAGAAGGGAAAAGAAGAAATTCTAAGTTCCTAATAATTATGACAACTGTTTTATACATGGAAACCTGTGAGATAATGAATCAATGTCTACTGGTGTGTATTTTTGAAGAGCACGTGGACGTACTGCAAGACTGGAAGAAAGCAAATAGCACTGCAACCCACAAGAAAAAAAGGAGGATCCCAGCAACAGCATGGATGATATTTTTTTCTAAATAATGAAGTAGTACTAAGGAACATACACTACCCCAGTGACTACATAGAACTAACTGAAGCCAGCAACTGTACTGCCTGGATATGCCTCCCCAGACAAACATCATAGGTTTGGGTTCTTTTTTTTCCCCCTTTTTTATTTTTCCCCTTTTTTTTTTTTTAACAAACATGGATTGCAAAATTTGGAGATAAAGAGAATGCAAATGAATTGAAATCTAGCTGGGTGTTATGGAAGTGTTTCCTAATGTGTCTTCTTGCAAAAACTTAACCTGAAAAAAACAAAAGCACGACTGCACACCACTTTTGAATGAAATAGAAGGATAGTAAAAAGGTTCATCTTTTCCAGCACTTGGCAGAATCTCCAGAGCCCTGGATTCTCCTCCAGCTTTGTTGGGAGGCTGAAGTCAAACATCTTCTCCATTACTAGGAGGTAATTACTCTATAAAGCTCTACCTTTGAATATGGGACCCTCTCCTTACATTTGTTCAACAAGCTGGGATCTGGATGTATTACTCCAATAGGAAATAATTAATGTTACTTACACCAAAGGTATTACAATATGTGGGCGTTTAAGATGAAGTAAGGCATGTGACTGCATATCAGGAGGAAGTCTTGCAATGGCCTGGGCTGAAACATGAGTAAGTTGGGATCTCAGCACTCAGGAGCAGATCGCAAAGGGCCTTACCACAGAACAAGCCTTTTTTGTGGATTATACACAGCATATGGAGCAGATGCTGTTCGAGCAGTTTTTAGTCTTTACAAAGTGACTGAAAAGATTAACACTGTTCACATGGTCCTCTGTTATTCAGAATTATCTGCTAAATACTCATATAATTAAGGATCCATTTCTCACTGATGATGCTGGCTTGACATTTATAGACTTTATAGCATTTACTGCACGCTCCTGCAATCAGAGGGACAGGTTGCATTATATAATACAGACATGAGCCCTGCTTGGTTGGTTGCCTCAAGGAAGGTTTCAAGTTGGACATTACCAGTTACAAAAAGAGATGTGGTGTTGTGGGAATATTTTATAGCATTTGCCTTCCTACTGCATACTTCTACTGGGAAGCACCTTCTTTGGATTGCTACAGAGTGAGTCAAAATGCTGTGATTGCAGTCATAGTGAACTCTTTTAAAGCTACAGATGGACTGTCAGCGAAGCTCAAAGCACTGTCTTGGGGCAAACCATACTATGGCAGGTTGTTGTGTTTGAAAGGTTAAGAAAGGAGCAGGCTGTGTCCCAAAGAAGAGGCAACACTCAGGAGCTCCAAGTAGCCTCAAAGACAGTATCAGCCCATGGTACAGAGATTAATCTTGGCAGTGAATGCTGCGGAGTGGATGAAATAGCTGCCTCAGGCTTAAAAGGTACCCAAGGCAGCATGAGCTAGTGCCTGAAGTGCCATCCCAGGATGTACAAGACCAGGGCTGAAGACACAGTCTGCTTCTGAATAGTTAAAGTATTTCTGATGTGTGTATCAACTGCAGCAAATCATACTGCAAAACACCCAAGCCCAGCTGGAAAATGCCAAGACACTGTGCTTCAGCATTTCAGAGAAAGTAATGCAATTCTGTTCAGCTGAAACCGTCCTCTTGCTTTTTAAGTTTTGAAAGATCCTCAGAGCAAAATAGAGCTCAGTCAGCGTTCTGAACCTGCTAGAGACAAAAGAATACCCCTTCCCAACCATCTCTAACACTGGTATCTTCTAGAAAGTACTCTAGAAACACCCTGAACAGAAATCAGCTCCTCCTAAGAGAAAATGTTAGAGCTGACTGCAAAAAGCCTTTGGCTCAAGAGCTCAGCACAGCTGAAGAGTGCTGCTTGCCTGGGCTTTGCCGTTAAGCGCTTTCCCTTCTGTCATTTGTTATAACTAACAGACAGACGAGCCCCCTTCCCTCCCACTTCCTAACAGAAAATACCAACTTCACAGCACAAGCAATATGCTTCAAGATCTGGCACAGGCACAAAGCAATCCACATCAAAGGCAGGTCTCGCCACAAGCGGCTGGGAAGCCACAGAAGCACCGTGTTAACACTGTGTTAACTAACGCAAAAGGCTTGCACAGAAGCAGTAATCTTCAACCTTCCCCCTATCCCCCCCCAAATTTCCCAGCTTGTTGTCATAAAGTCTCATGTCATTTTAGCAACTACCCGCAGGAGCACTGGGGTGTCCCTAGGATTTCAGTATTTTTAACTGAGGGAGAAAGCATTTGAGCATCATGGTCTGAGATGCGTGCAATAACCTGTGAGCTAAGAGGCAGAAGAAAAACGTCAGAGTGGATAGAGCTCCCTGATAAAATCCTCCTGGCTCCTCAGAGCAACAGTTTTCCTCCAGCGCATTCCTCCAGAAAAGCCTGGAAAAGGAACACAGCATTTTTGCATCTACCAGAAAGCAGTAGCCAAACTGGGTCTTACCAAGGATGACAGATGCAAGTCTGAGTCAGATATTAGGCAACTCCTTCTCCCATGACAGCACTTCCCACTGAAATTGGGAAGACATTGGTCCAAGCACTATTCTCAAATAAAAGAACCCCAGAATTGCAGGACTGAGGCAAACCGCAGAAACACATACTCCACCTCAGCTGCTTTTGAACAACCTGGTCCAAAAGGGCCCAAATATCATCCTGCTCAAACTG